>NC_134572.1:80021120-80366120 GCF_050947875.1 Dermacentor variabilis
CTTGCTGTTTTGGTATCAAAATTAACGGTACCAACAAAACTCCTATAGTAACCTACGTTGAGCAGTCGGAAAGGCGATGATAATCCCTTCATTCGCACGTCTCCGCCAACGAAGCAGCGGCAAATTACAATAGAAACAGTATGTAGTACGTTGGCGTAATACAGGGTGATCATTTTTAAATTTTACGGAACGTTTAAAAATCGCCCGTCGAATACGTTTGGCATAATTCTTGTCCTTGAGCTGGATTATTCAAGAGGCGGACATTACTACCACGAGAAATGGGAAACACATATTCAACTAATGAACAAAAGATCGCCAGCAATTAACTTTTTAATTACTGTACGGCACATACAGCAATTTACGAAGTGTAGCCAGTGAGCCTGCAATACATACATCGGTGACATGGTTTCCTAAACTGCGTAGCTCAAATGGTGTCCAAATATTTGAACTGTCCCACTAATCCATCCTCAAGCGGGCTTTGAGGGACGCCTTAGTGAATTGATTATGATCGTCTGAGGCACTGTAACGTGCACCCAATGAAGGCTACACGAGCGCTTTCGAATGCGGCACTCATCTGAGTGCGGCCACCGCGGCTAAAAATAGAAGCCACGATCTCGTGCTACCTATGCCCTCGTCGAAATGTATCGGCTCTCGGGTTTCTCGCCTGTCGTCACCGCTCAAAGTGCGCAGGCCGCCTGTCATGTAACAGAAGTTGGCTTTATGCTGCGCTTGACTCTAAAAAAAGCGCAGCGCAAACAGTTATTCACGTAATCTGCATGTCAGAACAGGCGGTTTCGCAAGAGTCTGTATTCAAAAATGACATCGGGGCCTGCCTTAGGTTCGAAATCCTATAACATAGAATCCAGGCCACGCTCCCTCATGTATAAGAGGGGAGCGATTATGGTGAGGGCACTTACGTACACCCATGCTCGGGTGGCCGTCCAAACATTTGTGCGGTAGACAGACGGAACGGGGATAATAATTACCCGGTACAGTATCAGCAACCAAAAGTCGGAACGTCCAAACGAGGTTATAAGTAAGCGGGGCCGTGGAGATTCGCTGCATGAGAAATCTTAAGAGGCACAGCACTTCACGACCAGTCGAATAGTCTAAACTGCACTCTAAAGGACGCGCTTTATGGTCGTGCTTTGATCTCCGCTTAAAAGCCGTAGCCCGTACCAAGCTCAATCCGCCGCGCAAACACTCCGCAGACTCGCGGCTTGTATTAAACGTACGCTTTGAAGTTCCGACACGCAAGTTCAAGGCCTACTGTTACACTTGAATTGCCACGCAATCAACAAAGCGAAAGTCCCTTGAGCGTGCACGAGAGCCAGGGAGTTCGGCATACTACGACAGCAGTGTATATCTTCCCGTTATATTCAGCGATTCTAGTTGTTTTTACAGCGCTCGGCTCTTGAACTCCCCGTTTTAAGCGTGACGTCTATCTAAAGCAACGTGTTCAACTCCACTTAGTGTTAGGAATGCTGGGAGAGTGAGCCATGTCGTTTTAAAATTGAAGTGCATGCAGCCTTGAACACGCGAGGAGGAGCCGAAATAAAGAGAAATAAAATATAAGAACACAACGAGCACAGCTGGTGAATTAAACGAAACGCACCAGTGCCTCTATACCCCGAAAGTCTGTGGCGACGAGCTTACGAACAATTTTGACAAGCACGAGCACAGCGAACACGGTTATTTCATTACCAAAACTGTCACGCATACTGCAACACTGGCGTCACTCTTCAGCCAATTGAGACGGCGTTTGATAAGTCCAACATATGAAAAGAAAGAAAACCTAAGCTCGACGTCTGAGTTGTCATTAAAACTGCATGGACCCGTACAACCTTTTTTTCTGTTCGAATGAAATAACCGAATCAGCGGGCATTTGGCGCGAAGTTGACAGCGCGACACTACAAGTTTACTACGCGACTTTCGCTGGATCCGTAGATGCCGAATTTTCACCACTAAGATCCTGGGAAATGTGCTGAAACATGTCACGGCGGAGACCTGAAGAAGGAGGAGAAGGGGGGGGGGGGTAGTGTGCATTACGTGGACACTTGCAGACTACGTCTACGGCTTACGTATACGGCTACTGCCACAGTTGACAGTTTAGCAGTTGTCATTGAGTAAACAATGCGTTTGCCCGCTAACCTTAAGAAACTTCACTTTCGCGTCTGTGAAAAGAAACAGTTCTTTTTTTTCGCACAAGCGGTGCCAAACTCCTGTAGAAGGATTAGGGCGCGCGAGAAAACGGAAACAAAGAATACAAATCGAGAGTAAGGGCGCCATGCGATATATGCTCGCGCTGTGGATATGCGTGTTCTTTGTCTTCGCTTTTTTCCAGCCTGAATCCTTCTGCCGTTAGGTCCGACCAACTTTACCGCTCAAACAAAAGTTCTGGCACGAGCCCACGTCAAACAGACACAGCTGTCGCCGCTAGCTGTCGGATAAGCAGCCAGACACGTCCCTCGATTATGTAGCCTCATTTGTTGACGATAAACGGATACACTAAATCGCCTGTCTAAAGACAACCGAGAATGTGCAGAGGCAACAGCAGGCACATCTTTCGTGAAGGGACAACTCTCTCGTTGTCTCTCAGTGAGGAGGAGGAGGAGGAGGAGCATACATGGTGATAGGTAAAGGCAGATCTAGCCTCGCAAGGACACGGCAGTGATTACTCGGTTATAGCTTTCCCCTTTAACGTGTACGCATGGAGCGAAACATGCCACAACGGTGAGAATGTCCAGTACCAGAAACTGCTCGAAACGCACGCATTGTTGGGCTAGCTAGTTAGTGTTTCATAGCTCGCCACTATGATCGTCATTTTGATGACTCCTTTTTACTTTTCGTGTTCACTGGCGATATTCGCAAGGTATCGCTAACGCTGCTAGGCGAATTGAGACGGCGATACGAAGCAAATGTTGGATGCTACCACTCAACCTAACCCGCCCTAGATGCACTGAGAAGTTTTATTAAGTACAGTCCCAAGGAAAAGTTTGGAGACCACGGCATCAGCATATATATATATATATATATATATATATATATTCAAGCGCAGCTCGACGGCTTCGAATAGGTTTAATAGATTCTATTGGTCAACCAAGCGCACGTAGGTGCGTTGTTGATTTCAGCCGGAATGCCCAGGCCGTGAAAAAAAAAAAAAAAAATCGCGGCTCCTTTGGTCCACAAACTTTTGGTCGCGACTGTACATCTGAGATAAAAACTAACCCGACCAGGGGTAACGTGAAGAAAAAAAAAAGACGAATGCCTTGGCAACTAAGGTTGGCAACTTGACACTGTTGAATGCGCTGCGATGCTAGCAATGTCAAGTCTGAGCCGCAGTCTTTGGTTTCGTACTACATGCCAATGCATCGACGATATACTTTTCCTTTTTTCGTAAAATCCCTGGTTCACATATCTTTGATCACGGTTCTACATTAAGCGATCGCTGATCTGTGACATTTAATAAGCAACGGTAAACATAACCAGTCTAGCGCGTCCCGATTTCTGCCGTATATTGTACAAAGCAATATTTATTTGTTTATTTATTTCATGTACTTCACAGGCTCCAGAAGTAGTATTGCGTGACGGGGGCGGTACAGATAACAATTGTGGAGCAAAAACATGCTTTTTGTTACATAAGTATGAACAGAACGAGAATCAAATAATAAACAAAGAACGCGAAATCAACAAAGATAAAAAGAAAAGACGGTAAACAAACACTTCTTAGCACAGTAAAGCAAACAACCTTAGAACAAATGCTTACATAAATATAGAACAATGAAGTTAAGAGCAACAAAACTAAAACAGATGCTTGTTTTTAGTTAAGTTCTAGCCAAATATTCACTGACTTTTTGTCTGAAGGTTAATGGGTCGCTAATGTGAGCGATGTTATCAGGAAGACCGTTCCACAGTGCAATCGTACGTGGCAAAGCTGAGCAGTTGAATGCATTGGTGTGACCGAAGGTGTGTTGGAAACTGAGATGATTATGCAGACGTCTAGATGTGCGGGAGGGGCGAAAGCAAAAGAATAAAGGTCAAGAAAAATAAATTAAACATTTGAAAAAGGAAACTCCTAAAGAGGAGCTGGAAGGAGCAGCAGAATGTTTGACCGTTTTAGAGATGCGAGTTGGATCCGGGACAGAGCTCGCCCAACTAGCGGTACTCGAGGAACAGGTGTGTGGCTGCGGCAATACGGAGTGCTTGTGTCCCTCGTGCAGCGTCTCGGAAACAGTAAACCGGCAGTGTGTTTCCGATGCGGTGCCCACCTGAGCAAGTGGGGATCCTTGCGTCTGAACGAGCGCCCACATCACACCAGAATCACGCAACAAATGAAGGAAGTCTCACCTACCCCACTCTTCGCCCTCAACACCGCCCCCCCCCCCTAATTGCAAGAGAGATAGAGAGAGAAAAGGAAATGAGCAAGCCTCCGTACACGGGTCACGTAGATGCTGGCGTTGTCTTTTTCTCATCGACACTGGCCGATGCCAGCCGCCACTAATCGGCCGGCTTAAGAAGCAAGGATTTGACGATCGATGCAGCTTGGCTGGCATTGTGGGCGTCGCCCGATGTACACTAATGAAGTGCATGTCGAGCAGGAAAGGCGCGCCAAAGGCCTCAAAGTATGGAGGAAATTGCGGTATCGCCATAATGCCCTGACCGCAGGTATAACACACTGGGACGCGAAAGGCACCTAGGACGGGACCAAGTAAAGCCTCTTTGGACGGGACCAAATGAGCACCAGGCGCTAAACGCGTGCGAGCTCCGGTGAGTGGAATGTGAGTGCGTGCATGTGTGCATGCATGCTGAAGAGATTTTGCGCCAAAAACAACACACACAAGAAAGACGACGACACCACGGGCGTGGTGTCGTCGTCTTTCTTGTGTGTGCTGTTTTTTGGCGCGAAACCTTTTCAGTACGCAAGATCACCAACTAGCCCAGCAGTTAACTCTTCTAAAGTGCATGCATGATGTACATAATGGGCGTCGAAAGCACCAGGTGAACGACTAGCTGACAACTTTCAGTGCAAATAATGAAGAGAAAGCTACGCAAGAGCAAAACGCATGCAAGTAAGAACGCTCCTGAAAGTAGTCCCCCTTATTTATTTATTTATTTATTTATTTATTTATTTATTTATTCATTTATTCCGGTACCTAAAGCGCCCGTGGAGGGCATTTTTGTAGGGGGGATACAGTTGCAAAACATACATCGTCATGCAGATGACACTGTGTAAATAACAAACAACAAACAATAAAAATACAACGCACTCCAATACTGAGCCAACTCATAACAAAAGAATCCTGACAGCAAGAAAGACGTAAATAATGTCATATAAGAAGCGTATATACGAAAACGCACAGCAACACAACACAAAAAACTTAATTCAACAAAACGCGTGACAGAGCATCTTCAAAAGAAGATTGCGAGGCTAAGACAACTTCTCCTGGCAATTTATTCCAGTCATGCACTGTTTTGGGGAAAAAAAATGAGTTTTTAAAGACATTTCTACGGCACTGGTATTCTTGAACGCACAAGTTATACGGAATTGTTTTGGGAAAAAATGAGTTTTCAAAGACATTTATAGGCACTTATTCTTGAAGTCCCCCTTATCATCAGCGCCAGTTTAAGCTTGGGGAGAGAAAACGTGACCATCTGGTTTATAACAGCCAAATAAGACAAAATGCACCATGTGAGTCTTGAATTTGACTTAATTTCCTGCTTCTTATGTTCCCCGTTT
Source organism: Dermacentor variabilis (assembly GCF_050947875.1). NCBI lineage: Eukaryota > Metazoa > Arthropoda > Arachnida > Ixodida > Ixodidae > Dermacentor > Dermacentor variabilis. Next base: position 80,026,858 of record NC_134572.1, read on the forward strand.
GGGCAAATGCTAAACTGTCGAACGTGAAGGCTACATTAATCCAGTGCCTGGTCTAAGAAATCAAAAGCCATGTCAAACGCTGCCGAAATACTTGGTGCAGTAACCCAATGTGAAGAAGCTCCGCTTCTGTAGGTTTCCCGTTCATTGCCTCAGAATGTTATCCGCGTGTAAAGAATGCAAACGTGCGGGAAATCAGAATATGAAATAAAGTATACGACAAGAGCAGCTTGTCACGATCACAACACGAGTGTGAAACTTGTCATTGTACGCGCAAACTGTTACAAATATGGCAAATCTGTTCTGCGGTATTCCGCAAGGAAAGTTCATGGAAGGAAAAAAGTCGCAGTTTCGCCCGCAAGGTGAAGAATCGATTGCGATAGCGAATTAGTGCAGAGCTATACGAAGTAAGTAAAGGAGATTTATCAGCCGATAAACATGGAAACATTCGTTTACTAACTGAATCAACAGGCATGGTGTCAGAACGCACAAGCAAACATGAACACATCACACTCGATGAGCGCGGACACTCGCTGTCAAAACGATGGTGTGAGCAAGCGCAGCAGCTGCAGCGAGCGAAGTGACCTCCGTGCGGTCTATTGCCCCAACGCAAGAGCGGCGAGAACACAAAGCGCACAAAGGTACGAGCCATCTGCAAGTCGCTTACAAACGCGCGGCCGTGCAGAGTACGCACGTGTTAGCAAAGTCGAAGTCGCCACCTCCCCCTCTCTCCCTCCCCGCTTTCCTCCATATATGGCGCGCGAAATTGAGCTGCGATCGCCAGTTCCCGTTGCGCTCGGTCGCGAAATGCGCAGCTGCTGCCAAAGCACGACGCCCCCCCCCCCCTTCCTCCCTGCCCTCACCCAGGGGCTTTCGCGCGAAGGAAAACGGCGCGTTTGCTCCCTCGCACATACAGCTTACGACGCACGACGACGGTTTTATCGCCCTTGGAGTTTATACGGAACATCACGGCGACGGCAAAAGTGCGCCAGTAGTACCCACATAATTGCTATAGCAATAAAACTGACATCCACCAGTATGTAGCACGAAGCTACAAAGGAAGCCCACAACAATTTCTCAGAAACAAAGCTTCGCAGTTGAAGAAAAATTCGTCCTGGTTTGGGACAGCATGGAAGCGGGATCCCGAACCAGGATGAATGCGTGTTCAACTATGAAGCTTTGTTTCTGAGAAACCTGTATGGGTTTCCTTTGTAGCTTGATGCTACATGCGGGTGGACGAAAATTTTTCCTTTCAAGTTACAGAAACTTCTTGTCTAGAACAACACATTAGTAGAATTCCTTGCCTCATAATTCAAAGTTACTTGGTTCAGATGAGTAATTCATGTGTTGTACTTTGTTCTTTCTTTATGTGTTCACATGGTTGTTTTTATTATTTTTGATGATCCTGATGTCTTACACTTTTTTATATTTGAAATGTTCTAGTTTCAATCTTCACTGAAAATTTGTAACAGTGGCTGTACATATCTATGTTTGCCCTCTCCCTGCTTGGACCCATTACGGTTCGCATTGTTGAAGAAATAAAGATAAAGAGCGAAACATATTTTCCGACGAAGCACGCACATATACTATATGTGCCACGATGATCGGCAATTTTTTGGTTGTTCATATACTTTCACCCCTTCTCGCGTATTCGCTCTCATAATCGAGAAATCCAAACAAATTCATAATTTCTCTTTTTTTGTTGCATTGTGCACGGTGGAGCTTTCGAAAACGCTTTCGAAATGAAAAGCTTTCGGAGTACAGGAATCGGGGAAAAAGTTTTTAATTTACGCGCGATTTCTTCACTTATTCGGGAATATAATTCAGAAATGTGGTAGTCTATGAAAATGCATCCAATCAACGTTTCGATTCTAGGTTACACGCATTGACTGTGACGAAAATTGCACTTTAATTAATTGACTAATTAATTAATGGTTATTTATCATTCGCTCATTCTTTCTTCTCTTCTTTTTTCAGATGGCGTGCTCCAAAGCGCTGTGCCGTTGGAGATGCACGATCGTAGGGCATGCACTATTTTTTATACAACGTTTTCTTCTTTTTTATACAAAGCGCATGACCAACCGCAGAATTTTAATTACACGACCGAAGCTTTCCTCGAGAGACCACACCCGCCAGACTAAGAGAACTTACACAAAAATGCAGGCACCGCTTTTTTAATAGATTCAGTTGCTAAAAGCTATACCATATGTATGCTTACGCCCGTGCAAATAGACAACGCTGCCAAAGGAATTCTCCCGCACAGTCGAAATAGCACGCGCCCATGAGAAAACCGAAATACATGCGCCTACCAAACCTTCAGTTTGAGCAGAAAGATACCCATGCCGAGTTCCCAGAACCATCTCTTTCTAACAGCGAAGGCGCTACGGTCATTTGTCACAGCGCATCTTCGACTACTGCCGTTCTTACGCAGTTGCTCGAATCTTCGTCGCAAAGCTGCCACCATCAGTCACAGGAAAAGCCAGACAGAACAACACCCGGCAGCCAAGAACGCTAGGCGCGGAGTCTAAAGCTTCGTCATTCCAGATAGAGGTAAAGCTAACAAAGGAAGTCAACGCCCCTCCAGCGAAAGCTTTGCTATTCCCATCCCACTTTCTGGCGTCCCACATTTTTCTTTCTTCAACCTTTCCATGTCGCGATTCCAGGCAAAGCGCGCGCGCGTGCGGGTGTGCGTGCGTTCGTGCGCGTGAGAGATAGATAGATAGATAGATAGATAGATAGATAGATAGATAGATAGATAGATAGATAGATAGATAGATAGATAGATAGATAGAAAGGAGAGGTGGGTCGGCGAAAATGACTGCAGATCCAACGCACTTAGAATCAACGTTAGATGAAGCCTTCCAAAAACGTTTCAATTAAATGCTACGCATCATCATCATCATCATCATCATCATCATCATCATCATCACCACCACCACCACCACCACCACCACCACCACCACCACCACCACCACCACGACCACCACCACCCTGTTTTATGTCCACTGCAGGACGAAGGTCTCTCCCTGCGATCTCCAATTACCCCTGTCCTGCGCCAATCGATTCCAACTAGCGCCCGCGAATTTCCTAATTTAATCGCTCCACCTTGTCTTCTGCCGTCCTTGACTACATTTCCCTTCTCTTAGTACCCATTCTGTAACCCTAATGGTCCAGCGGTTATCTAACCGGCGCATTACATGACCTGCCCAGCTCCATTTTTTTTTCTCTTAATGTCAGGTAGAATATCGTCTATACCGGTTTGCTGTCTGATCCAAACCACTCTCTTTCTGTCTCTTAACGTTATGCCTAGAAATCTTCGTTCCATCGCTCTTTGTGCGGTCCCTAACTTGTTCTCAAGCTTCTTTGTCAGTCTCCAAGTCTCTGCCCCATATACAGCACACACGATGCGTGCACTTTCATTTCGAAGTACGCGCAAGGAACCGTTCTCGTTCTTCTACCATTCCTGAAGCTTTGCGTCATGTCTTGGCAGTGACGCGCGTGTAACTGCTTCGTGTTCTGCATCGCGTTTTACAGCGTATACCGAATACTCGTGCACAGGACAATACGACAAGAAAGCTTCGTTTTAAGCCTTTTCCTTCTCTCACTCTTCTACCCTCCGCGACCCCCTCTCCACATTACGTAGCACTCTTCACGTCTCTCATCCATTGAAAAGCTTGGGTATGAGGTTAAGAGAAGCAGAACCACGACATTCCGCGAAATATCTAGAGAAAGCTGTCGCTATAAGATGATTATCGTGATGACGATGATGACGACGATGAAGATGCATCGGCATCGACATAAGGGCGGCGACATTAGTCACCTAGCCTGCTTGGGCTAATCAAGGAATCCATCAATATTTATCAGCCTAGCATTTGGTCTACGTCTGCCCAATATTTTCTCTAAAATCCATATGTCCACCTCACATTGTCATCTATGCCTGTAACAGATTCAATCCTATCATTTTCTTCCCTGCCTTTTTTTCCCACCCATACCCTGAACGTCTCTTGCTCATCTCGACTGCTAACCGGTGAACCTTCCCATCCGCTTTAAATCACAGCGCTTTTGGAAGGTGGTTCCTTCTCCTCTTTCAATCCCCTTTCACGCTTCCCAGTGCGAGGTAGCCCACCGGGCTTAGTCTGGTTAACCTTCCGGCCTTTCCCTTATGACTTATTTCTCTCTCTCTCTCTCTCTCTCTCTGGAAGGTGGACGTTTCCACGGGTCTCGCTGGGTGTATGCTTTCGCATTCCATTAGGATGTGCCGAGTTGTCTCCGGATTTCCCTGCAGCACACACATGATGCGAGTATTTGCTCCGTTTGGTTTTTGACCTTAGGCAACCCTGCTCGGGCCTCAAACAGCAAGACACTTCTCTTATACATGAAACGACAGTCGGCAGACCCCATGTCCGGGTTTTGCAAAACGGGGGCCTATCGATGATATTCGTCGCTGGCAGGCATGGAAAGATCTGAAATAAGCCCTGTGCATCGCAAGTGTGCTGCGAGAGCATTGTTTCCCCGTTCTAGCGGCACATCGTGCCTCTGAGCGGCGCAGCTATATGACCGGCTTCACGAAGAAGAAAAAATAACAATAAATGATCCGGACAACTGTATACCAGTCCTAAGGAAGCAGCGTCTCCCCGTCACCGCTTCTCGGCAAAGGAATCGGCTCGGAAGTGTGGGCAGGAAGAGAGTGCGAAGTCGTGTCAGCGACACCATAGTGGAAACGCCGGAACAACGCTTGCCTCTTGTTAGCTGTCAGCGGCGGTAAGCGAGCAACCTAGCCAGCACCTCCTCGCCTCGCGTCCAGCGTGTCGGCGTTCCGGCCTACGTATGTTTACGCATGTCCTCCCGAGCTGCTCCGTACAGAGAATAAAGTGTAAAATATGGACGATGGCACGCTTTCGTAAGAGGCTAACAAGGAACTCTCGACGGCCGGGAAACAGTTAATGCTTCCTGTCCTAGCTCCCAGCTTACGCCGAACTCCCATGTTCAGTGCTTTCGTGCGGTTTATTCTAGTCCAGAGGGCGGCGGCGAACGTTCGGGAGGTTATTGGCTCAGGCGGAGCAATGTGGCGACGTTATCGTGCGCTTAAACCAGTTTGCAATGAACGCGAGGGGGAGGGGAGACAGGTGCGTGGTTTTCCATGAAATATAGTGTTTACTCAGCTCAACGAGTCTCGTTCTTTTCGAAGCATTGGCCGCATGTGCCCATCGCTGCAACGCCTCCTAAATGTAACGCGAAACCCAGCATCCAGTGTCCAGTGCCAAGCCGGATTATGGGCCCAGTGTAGCGCGCTGGATGGTGGGGCGCTGGGCAGGCGCGGCGTACTCTGCAGGCGCTGGGCACTGGTGCGAAAAACAGCTCTTGCGCGTTAAATACGCGGTGCCTGGCTACCGCATATACTTTTTTTTTTTAATATAGACAGCAACAGACCGTTTTAGTGCAAAAAAAAGAAAGTAAAAAGACTTCGAACAGGATTCGATCGTCGGACCTACAGATCCCAAGCCCGGTACTTCACCACTACGCCACGCCAGCAGATGGGCATAGCTGGATAATCTGCCATGTCAAGATCCAGAATCAGTTTTAGTTTCGCAGCGATGCGTCTCGCATAGACATGGTAGATACCCTATCGCACAGTAACTAAAACTTACGCCTGTACCAAAAAGAAAAAGGTGGTGGTGGTGGTGGTGGTGGTGGTGGTGGTGGTGGTGGTGGTGGTGGTGTGTGGTGTGTGGTGGTGGTGGTGGCGGTGGCGGTGGCGGTGGCGGTGGTGGTGGTCGTGGTGGTGGTGGTGGTGGTGGTGGTAGTAGTAGTAGTAGTAGTAGTAGTAGTAGTAGTAGTAGTAGTAGTAGTAGTAGTAGTAGTAGTAGTAGTAGTAGTAGTCAGTAGTCTGCTTGGAAGTGCCACAACATCGATTTTCGCTTCCGATTGGTTCGAAAAAAGTCATAGATGAACCGCCGACCAGGGACGCTGTATGGGCCGTAACTGCTGATTTTGACAGCCGTTTCTTGTTCTTCACGCAAGGGATATGCAACGTTTTCTTAGTGCAGTGATGCGTTTATATCGACACATCTGTCTATAGTGGGGTACACCTTTCGAAAAAAGGGGAAGCCCCGCCCAGATGACCGAAGCACGACAGCCGATTGCCTCCACGACTAAATTAATCCCGCTAAAAAAATCGTGCTTCTGAAACGCGCAATTCTCGGTATAAATACTTTGGTATTTTGATGACTGGTTTAGTAGAGCTCTCATGTGCTACAGCACATGCCGGATCGCGACAGAAAAATAACCCCGTGTCTTCCACAACGCTGCCCGTCGTCTGCTCTTTAGCTTCATTGCAAGCGAAAAAAGTGGAAAGAGCACACAAACGCGAAAAGTAAAAAAAAAAAAAAACTCAAATATAAAGAAATGTGGGAAATAAAAAAAATTAGACAAACGCAAGAAAACATACACACACTTACAAACAGACGCGGGCAGAGGTATTAGGAGCGGGTTCACAAGCTGCTGTGGCTACCTTCTCGTATCTTTTTTTTTTTTTTTTTTTTTTTTACCGTTCTCTTTACTGTCTTGGGAATATGACGAGAATCGAAAAGCAGCGCGGAGCTGTGTTGTGGGAAACAATATCGAGCGCTGGCCACACAACTTATGCATGACTGTGCCACAACACGCATTCCACAGCTTGCGCGCGCCGTGAGCACTGGTGGCAAGCAATCAATCAACGGTGCTACACAACGCTCGAAACAGCGCCGCTAAACGCTCGGCTATCTCACTGCTGACAACGATCGTTCACGCTAAGCTGACGGCGACAAATATTTGCGTTGAAGGCTGCTTTCGCAAATATTTTCTGCTGGGACGCTCGTAGGTTTGTTTCATGCGCGCATGCTTTTCTCGTTTCTCCCGAGAATGGTTTTGCTCCACCACTCCACCTCGTCCGACCAGAAACGCAGCGACACAGTGCACGAACACACCCGCCGCTAACAGTATAGGCACCAGACTTTGGCAAACTTTTCTCGTCGTAACTTCACTCGGGAGGAAAAAAAAAACATGGAACCAACACGCAGGACGTGTGTTTGTAGCGGTCGCCGCGGGATCCTGTTTTCAGGCAAAGCGTAGCGCAGCGTCAGCGATGCTCGCTGCAATGTTTCTTCGCCGGATCACGGCTTAGAATAAACGCACGCGGCACAAATGCCGCATCGTAAGCTCGCAGTAATATTTCCGGCCCGATAGACAATCACAAACAGTTTGGGAATTCATTGTGACGAGGGGTCGACACGCACAGCTGATGCGACTTGGCTCAGTTCGAAGCGCGGGCGGCCATCTCCGACGGCGGAGTCACCGGCCGTCCGGTTCATGACGTCGATCCAGAGTGCGCGCCCATTGGTGGATGCTCGTGTGCATCCGCCTCGGAGGAGTAAACGCCCCCTTTTTTCGAAAGTTGCACCCGACTATAGTCACATATCTTCGTAAGATAAGCGTAGGTTAGTGCTGGCAGACTTCGGCGACAGAGACACCGGGTTTCTTTGTTGAATTAAAACCGATATAAGTAAAATAGTTCACAACACATACACACACCGCGACTGATAATGTGCGTACACCGCGGCTTATAAAACGCGTCACATTTCTGCGCTCCCAAAAGATATTTCCGCCAACTGTAGTTACCGATGCACCGAAAGGCTTCCCTGACGACCTTATATGAACGGACACGGCGTAAATTTCACAAAATACCATCTAAAACATCTCAATATCGCTCCGCAGTACGCGACAGCAATACTTTCAAGCAGCGCCGCGCCGGATCGCCCAAGCCAGAGAGGAGGAAAGGCTCTCCGTGCGCCCTATCCTCCTCGCCCGATGAAACGGTCTATAGTGCTGGCAGCCTTCGGCGACATCACATATACCTGTGTTTATGACGCGTCAAATCGGCGCTCGTCGCTTCTTGTGCTGACATTGCAGACACGAAAAAAATGGTTTATTTAAGAACGCCGATGCGAAAGTTGAAATATGGAGCGATTTATCTTTGTTAGACTTGATTCTTGAGCCCAGACAGTGCCGATAGCGTGTAGACGGACTCGTCGGATACGCTATATATAGACCTAAGCTTCGGTGGGGACCGCTCTCGGCGCGGGTTGCTGGCAAAAAGCTAAAATGTGTGTATTTGAGCAGCAGAACCTTCTTTTTTAGTACACTCGGGAAAGTGGAAGCGCACGAATCGCCTCAGCTTTGTTATGGGTGCGATAATATCAATCAGCGGTAGGCTTCGAACTCGGGGTTCGTTCCAGCGCGTCTGAACGATTTCTGGATTTCGTGTCGACTCCACAACACTGCGACAACGGCGACAACTCCCAGTTAAAGGTTACGTGAAAACTACTAAAAAAACGCGGCGTCCTGTATGTTTGCGTGGTTTCGTTCAAGAACTTATCTATCCGCCCAGTCAAAAGAGAAAATGCCAAAAATTAAAGTGATCGTCAGTGTCAATATGTGCATGCATAAACAAGTCAGCTCACGCACATTTATTCCAAGCTACGACACGAAATAGACATTTATGACCCAAAGATACAGCGTTATTTAGCACAAGAGACTATAGTATCAAGCGATGAAATCGTATAAAACATCATTGATTTATTATACAGCAGTGCTCCTCCGTGCGTACTGGAACCAGTGCGGCACAAACACAACCAGCGCAGTTTCCAGTGCGAGCCAGCGAACTGCAGCGTGAACAAGCGCCTTTACAGCACAAACCAGTGCGCCCCAGCGTCATGACAGTGGAACCAGCGTCTCGTTCACTGTGGCCCAGCTCTAATAAAGCGTTCTCACTGGCGTCCCAATGACTCCCGACAAGTGCCAGCGTCCCCAGTGCGACTCAGTATCAAAAAACGCGCTGGTTTCACACTGGAAGGCAATGGAAGACTCTGGTTTTTGAAATAGGGATAATGTCCGGTGAATGTGAGAAAGGGAACCGAGATGCACAATCTTGTGCACAATCTTGTTAATCACGACCTTATAAAGCCAACATCTGGTGCCGAAGTCTGGCGTTCCTTTACGCTGTTTGTTTATTGCGATAGCAACTATACGCACAGTCCAGGCGAATTTTCGCCGCCGTCGTCAGCGTCGACGTTGGTGTGGTGGTACGCACGGATACCTCGCTATGCTACGTAGGTGTTATGAAACGACAAAATCACTGTGACCAGGTTTTATAGCCTTTACTTATTTATTCATCAGAATTTCGGCTATTGCAGCGCTCAAAGAACAACCATAAAACATTACGTTCACAGCGCATGTCCTTTATCTTAAGTGATTGCAAGTTCCAAAAACAATATTAGAGCTCGCAATTTGTGAGTGATAAGTTCACTGGTACCAGCGCTATTCCCGGATCCACTATTTCCCTGGGCACTGACCAATGTCGACGGTTTCCCGTCAGTCTCCTCTCGCGCATCCTCGGGATGCTTTGCCTGCAACGCCACTGGCGGCGCTGATGGACGCTGTAGCCTTCTCAGACGCCTGGTATGTAGCTGCCAGGGCGCTGTTCTTGCTGCCCAGTTGCCTTGCGTACTGCTTCGCGCCAACATGGAGCACCCGTGCATAGAAGTTAGAACACCATCCGACGAGTTCAAGCGCAGCGCGCACAATCTATCGCAGTCAATGGTTCACCCTTCGGGTGAAACGGGAAATTTGTTCATTAACATTTCCTGTTTGTTTGTTTTTTTCGTCTGTCCCGAAGCCATACTGAGCGTACGTGATCGACGGCATATACAGCAGACTTCTCCTCATTCAATTTGCCGAGTTCCTCTAAAGCGCGCGCACGTACAAACCTAAACATACGGTAGCCTCCGCATTCTTCACCATAGCAACACGACAGCCTATGCCCGAAAATCGAATACAAAATTCTATCTCGCAACGTGAAACGCCAAAGCCGCCCACCAACCACGCTGAATAGGAAGTAATGAAACAATTTCAGCATCTTGCGGCGCCTCAGTAGCACCACACAAGCTACGTGTACATACAAGCGCGCGTCAAAAGTATAACACCCTCCCTAAGCCATTTCTGAAACATCGATTCGGCATCCTTCAGCAGTCAACGTTAACTTTTGTTTAAGGCGCTGTCATACGCCTCAAGCGCGATATGTAGGAACAGGTTCATGCAAAAGTAACAGAACTCGCAGCGTAACTCAAACCGCGACCGCGAGGCATCATTTGGCAAAACAGTTATCGCTAATTCTTGTTTACGGCATAATAATACGCCTGAATAGCGTTCGCAAGTAGAAACAATGACAACACATGTGCTAGCTGATACAAGGATTGAGGTCAAGTACACCAAAAAGTTGGGGGAAGGGGAGAGGAGGGAGAGGAGGTGAGCGGCCGGCCAAAAGAGGAGGCGGCCGGCCAAAAAGGTCACGGCGGGCTTCCGCGCAGCACGAGTTCGGCAGCAAGACAACCAGCCTGGCAGCCCGCAGCCGAGCAAAGGACGCTTTCGCGAGCCGATCGCTCCTCGGTCAAGCGAACACAATGAGAGTTACAAGCACCGTCGCCCGGCCTCGCGGGTTCCCAGTCGCTTATCGCTGCGAGCCCAGGCGCGCTCAGCGTTTACCCGATCAGAGCGTATACGATGACGTGCGAGCCGAGAGGAGAAACAGATCAACCTGTCGCCCGAACCGCGGTCGGCTGCGGCACGCCCAGTCGGGTGCCCGAGTGACCCCCGCTGTAGATCAGCGAGGCTGTAAACAACCCAATTACGGGGTAACGAAGTTACACCGACCTGACGTAAGTTTCGGCGCAGAATGACTCCGCGTGCTATGTACGCGCCCCCGTTATCTCCGCGTGTCGCGAGTTGATTACCGCTGGGACGTCGCCACTAGTTCAGTGGTCGAACAACGGGAAGTCAGGAGCCAGTAAACGCTACGAAAGAAGCGAGCAGCGAAAACGGTGCGCGTTGGAGCTGACCCCTAAATTCGAGACACTGCACAAGGACACAGTGTCGCGCGGTACGCCTGGAGGCAGGCCAGCACAGGATGACGAGAAGCGTGGAGGCCCAGAAGCAAACAGATCATCCCGAGAGCAAACGGTACTTCAAAAAGTCCGCAGGTGACGCCATGGTTGGCGGATAAATCGATTGACCCACTCGCCAACGCAACGCGCGAGCTGTGAAAGAGGCCTCATAGCGAAGGGCTGCAGATTAATTGCATAACCACCCGGATTTCCTTCGCGGGTGCCGAAATGTCAGCGCACAATGCAGAATTACAAATGTTGAAGACGGGACGAAATGTGAAATACTTAACACATCCAGGCACAACGTAGCGCTTTTGATACGCTGAACTTGAGACTTCATAATTATGAGTTGCGAATTGTAAGCTTGACGCAAAGCTCATACCAGAATTTTTGATATGCCGGAAAAGTTTTCAGTTGAAGTTTATAGTTTACAGAACCAATTACTAAATAATTAAATACTCTACTAAATAGTTTTTACCAAATGATTACTTTGAAGATAATGGGCTCCTTGGTGTGCTTATCAATTTGGGGCTTGTGGAATCTGAGTATCTGACCACCTTCATCTTCAGTTAGACGATTTGAGGCCTTCTAGTACACGTAGGACCACAAAACAAAAACAACAACAAAATGAAAGGGCGTCAAAATGAAGCTTGGGACAGAAAGGACGTACAAAGTCAGCGTAGAGCTATGTACGGCGCAGTAACAATGCGTAATTAGCAGGGGGGGGAGGGGGGGAGTAGGCCGCAATGAAATCCAGATCCGATCGCAGTAACTGCGCTCGCATCAAACCGGAACCTGAAGTGCGGCTTCACTCAACGAAAACTGTGGGCCGATCGCGGCGATAGTGTTCTAAAAAGAAAGTAAAGGCTAAATAAACAGCTCTATATGTAATAGCAACATGGTACTAAAGCAGGGCAAGGCAGTGTAGGTGATGTAATGGCGGCTCAACAGCGGTTGACATCGAAGAAAGAATGACAAGGCCTTCTGGAGGAGCCTTTCTTGCCTCCCGAATAACAAACATGGATAGACATGGAACAACAAATAACACGGTGCGCTAACGCGCCATGGAAGACCTCGGCTTTCTTTGATGACACCCGCTGTTGTCTCGCCTTTTTTCTTGCTGCTGTTTCTACAAACGTACTCTTCGTGGTCACGGACATAAATGTGAACAAGTTGGTTTTAATTTTCTTTGAGACGGAGTGGAGTACAAATTTTCTAGGCTTAAGCCTGGGCGAGCTACTGGCCACTGCTAGTATTAGGCGTGCACATTCAAACCTGTTAAACGAAGCAAGAAAGGCGGTGCCGCCATTAACGGCTCACCGGATGAAGCAAAAAAAAAAAAAAAAAAAGAAAGAGGCTTAGACGAATGATCAAAACAAACAAAAACAACCCACTCACATCTGCCGGCAAAATTCACTGGCTTCGCGGTGAATACTACAACTTCCGACATTAAGGCATTCTCATTCGTAGGTTCACCAAGCGCGTACAAAGGCGAGCGGCCGACGACGCACGATACGTAGACAGCCTGTCGTTCTTAGAATCAAAGGCGACGACGAGACAAGCGGGGAACCTGCGCGCGACAGTGTCGTAAGCAAATCGCATATCTTTGTGGACGCGGCTATAAAGCGCGTGGAGCTCATGAGTTTCGAAAGAATGTTTGGTAAAGAGAGACTGTTTAGCATGGCTAGTAGTGGCTGCTGTCTTTCCCGCAAGCGCACCAACGACAAAGCAAAAATAAAGAAAGGAAGATTCCTCTGTTAGCGCACAAAAGCGATAGAAAAGAAAAAAGCTAGTGCGCGTCTCTTGCAGGCCGCGCCAGCATTTAGTGAACACGGCACAAAAGAGGAATGAATATGACATTTCTCAAGGAGGAAACATTACATCGGAGGCTTCTAAGCAGGAAACTCATTTACGCATGGCGACATCTTGGTCCTCGTTGTTGTGATTAGTATTATTTTTAACTAAGCTGCTGACTTGCATGTCTCTGTATGTGTAAGTGTGTCGCCAAAGCACGCTTGCTGCCAACACGCGTTTCGGCAACCGAGAGGGCCGCCGGCGCTTCGAGTGCTCGCTGAAAAGAGACACAAAGCACCGACTTTCTTCTGAACCTGGGGTGCTGAAAAGCAAAGGAGCGTTTAAGGCTCGCGCGATTACGGCTCGCTAGCTTGCTCTCCTGTCAAGCGAAAGCACAACTGCGCCTGCTCGAAGCTCTTCGCCGGCAGCGCCGGAACCGGGCTCTTTCTTCTTTTCTCTTCCTCTCGAGAACTTGCGAACCATCGGAAGCAGCGTCACATCCTGTTGCGTTAATAAAACGCACACGCCATACGGTGGCTCCATTTCAAGTAGGCGCTTAAACTACAAGGTGGACAAGCGCTCGGCTGTAACCTTGCAGTGCGATTTCCGGCAATCTGTCACCATGCTTCCCAAGCAGCGATTGGTCGATTCACGGTGTCTCAACGTCCCAAAGCAACCCTGGGGCCCTGAGAGACGGCGGAGAGGAGTGCTCCTGCTTAATCCTGACACAAATGGACGGAAATACGAGCCAGTAAGATTAAGTATTTCGGTAGCAAGACGGCACGAAGACAAAGAAGGATTGAGAGAGCATGTCCTTTCAATTCTTCGTCGTCAACGTGCCGTCGCTGCAAGAAATACCAGCTATTAATGCTGACCGCCTGCAGGTACTTACCGTGCACTTAACTAAGTAAAAAAAAAAATCATTCACAGCTTTCCTTGCATGTGATTGATTGATTGATTGACGGAGGGACACACACACACACACACACACACACACACACACACACACACACACACACACACACACACACACACACACACACACACACACACACACAGACAGACAGACAGACAGTGCTACTTGCCAAAAGCGACAGATCAGTTGTGACAGACGCCGTATAGAGTGATCTGGGCCGATTTCAACCGCATCGCGACTTACAGGCACCAATCCAAGAAAAGTTCAGCGCGCAGTTTTCCGCAATTCTGCACGAAAAACATACTTACAGAAGAGTCCTTTGCGAAGAAGGCCTATGCGGAAAACCTATATGACGGTTCGCATATATTTTCACAGGCGTCGAGAACGTGGGGAATCGGCGATCTTTTTTTTTTTCTTCTCATGTGCCATTCGTCCGCAGTCTCCTAAAGAGTTCACACATATAGACCGTTTCATCGGGCGAGGAGGATACGGCGCACGGAGAGCCTTTCCTCCTCTCTGGCTTGGGCGATCCGGCGCGGCCCTGCTTGAAAGTATTGCTGTCGCGTGCTGCGGAACGATTTCGAGATGTTTTAGATCGTACTTTGTGAAATTTGTGCCATGTTCGTTCATATAAGGTCGTCAGGGAAGCCTTTCGGTGCATCGCAACCACTGTAGGCAGAAATATGTCTTGGGGGCGCAAAAATGTGACGCGCATAATCAGCCACGGTGTACGCCCATTATCAGTCGCGGTGCGTGTATGTGTTCTTTACTATTTTACTTATATCGATTTTAATTCAACAACAACAACAACAACAACAAAAAAAACCGGCGTCTCTCTATTACCAGCATTAAATGGTAAATCAGCTCACTGTCTGATCGATTGGCGTAGAGTGTAAAACATAAAACATAAGAGTTCATGCTCGTTCGTGCACGGCCAACCTAAGGCAACCACGAAACACCTAAACGGGAGGCGCTATCAAATATTTGTGATACACTGACATCGTTCTCACGCATTTCAAGTCTAGTATGCTTGAAATTACCATATGTCTACGCTAGCCTTGCTGCATGAGGCCCATGGCGCTGCTTAACACAGCGATCACTGCGGTTGGTGAGCCAGCACGATACATATATACGCTCTGTGCTTCGGCATTGCCTTTTTGGCCTGTATACAGCCATATTATATGAGAGGGTTCGCATAAAAAGAATGCGATGGCTATTTTTGAGCGCAAAATTTCCGTAATACGTGTGAGTGTGTCGTAGAGAACTGAACGAACACAACCAAGAAAAAAAAAATCGGTTATCATTCTGTTTCTCTGAAAAGCAAGAGAAAACGGGCTAACGCCACACAAAGTTTATAAATATATAACCGCTGATGCCGTATGCTTGGACCATGCGCTATATAGAACAAATATATCTGTAATTCAGCACCCACAACTGCTTAGGACGCTTGCGCAGTTCGTAAACGGTCGCTTTGCTGGACAAGCTTAATACGGACTGTAAGGTATGCTGCTATTACTAGCCAAAACTATTTTATTCATGGGTGGAAACCTCATGCATCCAACAAAGTAGTCACGCAAATTAACCTGCAGCGAATAGATTGAACGCTTGTCAAGGTATAACAGCACAGCTCCTATCGTAGCAGAACGGTACCCACGCAGTTACGATCGTCGCGTATGCTTCATGGCTCCTAAACCGCAGCTTAGAAATAGAGGATAATACTGCATTAAGGTCACATTAGTGATTGGAACATTCAGAACTACACAATTGATCTCCGAGGCTGATTGTAGGCTCAAATATGCGCGCACACATCGGGCTGCGTGTTCCGTCCACCTCAACGCCAGCAGAAATTCTGGCCACGACGCCTTAAACCACTTCAGCACGCCTCACAGAGCCGTTTACCACGTAGAAGACGCACGTCATACTAAACAGACCGCACGACCGCGAAAACAAACGCCAGAACCTACCGCCGAGCGTATACCTGCCATGCAAAGGACCGCTTTCACCCAAGCCAGTATGGCGCTGCTCATAGGCGGCGCCACTGCCTTCACAATATGGCGGCGCCTACGAAAAAACGGTCTATATAAAGAAATGGAACACGGCTCTCTCGTTTATGATTCATAATGCCTCAAGCTGATTTACGGTACAATAGACCGACACACCCGTCGATCTTCACCATTTTCAGGCAATCGAACAAGAACAGTCAGAACCCCAGAGCTAGGAAGAAAAAGAAAGCAAGAAAGCTAAGACGCCTAACATGAGAGTTACATACTCAAAAGAACCGCGTTGCCATTTTCATAAGAAAACCAAGCAAGCTGTTATGCTCATGCAAAATCTAAGACGTTGTGATCGCGAAACGGCATCGTGGTGGACCGCGAACCTACATCATCCGTGCAAAAGGATCCAATCCATGTTGACCACTTCGAAAATGGCGGCAACGTCAGTGGAGAGAGAAAGTGGTGTTAGGTTGCATCCGGCCAGGGACGCTGCGCGGACTCATTTACTGAGCATAGCTTTCGACGGTGTGCGTCTGCTTTCATGCGCGGCGTCTGGGGATTGTGACGACGCCGAAAACTGACCGCGAAGTGAAGCAATGAATGCCTGGGTCATCGTTTATTACAAAGATTACTAGAGGAAACCTGATTACAAAGACGGTGCCGAATAAAACAACGCACGAAGAAGGGGGACACGAGACAGCACGTAGGCGCACTAACAACTCGTGTCTCGTGTCCCCCTTCTTCGTGTGTTGTTTTATTCGGCGCCGTCTTTGTAATCATGCTTAACCAACTAGCCCGCCAACACATGCTCAGAGGAAACTGTCGCGCTTCAGACGTTCAGCGACCGTTGGAATTACGAAAATGGATTTGTCTAATCTTAGTGCTTTTGGCTTCAGACATTCTTGTGACGCTATTTATGACGCTCTACCCCACCCCCCTCCCCCTCCGTTATGGGTTTCCGAGCAATCACGCCTTTCTGAACGCGTGAAGGGCACAATAGGTTTCAGTGCACATGCGTAATCATTGCGAATTGTTGCATTTGCAACGCAACGTTTTACTGACAGTGATCAATTTGCAAAATCAGAAAGCCGTCTGAAGGCAGAACGACACAACATACCCGCCGTGGTTGCTCAGTGGCTATGGTGTTGGGCTGCTGAGCACGAGGTAGCGGGATCGAATCCCGGCCACGGCGGCCGCATTTCGATGGGGGCGAAAACACCCGCGTACTTAGATTTAGGTGCACGTTAAAGAACCCCAATTGGTCAAATTTCCGGAGTCCTGCACTACGGCGTGCCTCATAATCAGAAAGTGGTTTTGGCACGTAAAACCCCCTAATTAAAAAAAAACACGACACAACTTAGTAAAGTCCACAAAATACCAATCATGCTGGCTGAACAGCTATCCTCCGTCGCGTAGAGCGGTGCCTTGTATGCGGATAATTATGTGCTGTAGATTGTTAGCAGAAATTCGAAAAAGCGTGCACAATTTCTTATACGGCTACTGATTAATTAATGCATAATAATAATTTACGAGACATTTCATTCTTAATTAGTGTACTTACGCTAGACATATTATTGCGATGTCTTAAAATACATTCGGAGCTTCTTTTTCGAGTGTTAAAAAAAAAGAAGAAACGAACGACACATACAAGTATTAGACAACTACACGAAGGCTCGCAGTTTTATGGCCGCAATTTCATATATTGCCAGTAAGAATTCGCTTACTAATGAATTAGGCTAATGGTAATAAATAGTATCACGCGCGCATAGGCAAACATGAACCGATCTCCCTCGATGACCGTGAACACTCGCTGTGATGAAGAAGGGAGTAAACGCTTCTGCGGCCTCTCGCTTCGACGCCTCTCCGAAGCTGGATTACGCGACCTCCAGCACTAGGTCCGCGCACATGCAGCCACCAGCCATCTCGGATCGCCTCGCCTTTGCACCCGGCCGAGTTTACCCCAAAGACAGGGCGCGCACGGTGTACTCGCTCCGCCACGCGGGCATCCATGCGCATGCAGCTATGGCCGGTCACGTGCCTCCCTCCCCTAGCGTGCGTTGTGTCACGTGGCGTCCAACATTGGGCGCGCACGTTATCTGATCACGCTTGGACTTCATACGGAAACTCCCGACGACGGCGAGAATTCGTCTGGAGTTTCCATATACTTGCTATCACAAAATTTAACCCAAGGACTTCAGTTACGGAGTCGTCAAAAGCCAATGATGATAGTCGCTCTCATTGAAAGATATACCAAAACTGACGCTGCGATTAGCTGGATCCTATAAAGTTTGTGATTTGGGTTAGTTGATAGAGCATCACGAAGGCGTTCAGTGAAACGCAACTATACCCTGTGTCCCAGCTAGTATTAGCTAAGTCATTCAATGATAAAAAAAATTGAAAACAGGGTGCAAGACGCAATTGTACTACCTACGGTGTTCGACGTCTGACGACCGAACACGGTAGTTTTTTAAATCGTACATCTTGCACCGTGTTCTTTAAATCTAAATTTTTTTCGTTGAACGGTTTGGCTCATAAACGTTAGCTGGGACAGTCTATATAGAGTAAACATATGGACGCACGCGCAGGGCAAGACACACAAACAGCGCTGTGTCACGTGCTTCTTATGTGGGCGTGTACTAATTGTGCAACACTGAACGCCGTCGTGATGATACTATAAGTACTAAAAATGTCTTCGGATCTTAATTCAGCACCATCACCGAAGAATACCCGCCGAAGTATGAGAAAAATATCCGAGAACCGAAACAAGATCTTGTAAGATAAGCAGGATTTCGTTACAATCCCGATTTTCAAGGCAAAGTAATGAGACCTGAACTACACGAACTTTGCTACGCTCCGAAAGTGAAGATGCATGGCCGTAAGATCCAATCGTGCCTCCGCCGACTGAAGATATATATATATATATATATATATATATATATATATATATATATATATATATATATATATATATATATATATATATATAAAGCCTTCGGCCTGAGCAGCGAGATACGTATACGTTTGATTTAACCCCAAGTTGTACTTTAGATTTCGCCGCCTCTTCCAAAGCCCGGCAAATAGTTCCATGAAACTATTTGCAATAAAGAACTCGATGCAGGGAGACCTATGACGGGGGACAAGCGGGGAGAAAAAAATGCCGTTGGGAAGGAGCAAGGCAATTCGTCTTCGGCGATTAAGACGAAACAGAAACGTACGCTGCCACTCGGAAAAGTTGGACCAGACTAGCAAGCGATATCGAGGCTTTCACAGTCCAGCAAGTCCCGGAGATGTAACGAAGAAAAAAAAAAGTTTAAATACATGAAATGAGCGCGCGACAAAAATACAGGCGCGAAAATCGCCCCAATTTCGGCGAGCATGGGAGAAATGAGGGCTTGAACGCTTGATCCTTCGCGATAGTGCTGGCATCGCTCGCAGGTCGTTGGCTATATACGCGGTAATTTTTCGCGGCGCCTCGGCCACCGACAGAGCGGGCGACGCCTCCGCGCCTTGTGTATCCGCAAAACTATAACGCGTGGGAGGAATTTGACGAACAGCCTGCTGCCTTGGAAAAAATAAATAAAAGCTCCTTCAGTATATATATATAAAAAAACATTACTAGCACCGAAAGAATAACAGAGCGACGCTGAGAGAGAAACGCGTGCTTGCCTGTTTTGTTCTTATCTTTCTTTAAGCCATGTCCAAAGTTCAGTGAAGTATCAGTTGAAAGGAGCCAAGCTCGCGAGCAATCACTTCTCCCTATTGCGTAAAAGTCACAAACAACAAGAGCTAAGCCGCCGTCCCATACATCCTTTTGTTTCCCTTTCTTTTTTTTCCCGGTCATTTTTTAAGCGGCGAGTCACGTATACGGTGCACGCCGGCACCAGAGGCAAGAAGAGCGTATATGTCAAAGCAACCCGCGCGTACGGTATCGCCTATATAACACTCGCGGATTAGCTTCCCCATTCTTCGCACACCTCCAAATCCTCTGGCATGAGTGTTTTCTTTCTTTAGGTTCTCGAAACGGTTGTAAAGCTCCTCGTACGACCACCTTTAATTCGTCTCGCGCTGATGTAATTAAGCCGAGAGGCTTAATCCTTCCCGAGACCGGAAATGACGCCACACGTCAAGCACATTCACATCCGGAACAAGACCAAAAGTGCACAAAAAATATGTGTGTGTGTGTGCGTGCGTGCGTTTAAGTGTGTGCGAGAGAGAGAGAGAGAGAGAGAGAGAGAGAGAGAGAGAGAGAGAGAGAGAGAGAGAGAGAGAGATTCATGCACACAACAACGAAACCAGACGTGAGGTGGTTTCATGTCACTGCAAAGCCACTTGGTGCGATGGCGTGCAAATAGTGCCGGCTCTTGATGTCGATGATGATGTTATATATTGACAATTACTAAGGAGGACTGGGCAAGAATCGGGCGGGTTTCAGAAATGAGTTAGGGGTTTAAATTTAGAAGTCTTCAATTATTAAAATAAGCTCTGTTTGCCTCCAGCTGTGTCCGTCATCGTCGTCATCATGATCATTACTATTTCCATGTACACTTCAGGATGAAGCAACCTTCAATCCCACTTGCCTCTTGACAGTTCGTTCAGTGCTATAACATTGCTTGTAAATTTCCTACTCCCATCACAGCGCCTAGTTCTCTGCCGTCCTCGACTGTGGTTACCTTGCCCTCGGCACCTACTCAGTAACTCTAACAGAAAGAACACGGGTTATCCGTCCTACTCCTTACATCGCCCGTCCCCATATCTATTTCTTCCTCTCAACTAAGATATCGGCTACACCCGTCTGCTCTCTAATCCAGATCGTTGTCCTTAAATGTAAAGTTTTCCGCGATTGAAGCGCGCTCGGAACGCATGGCTGCCGGCAGTTCTTGCGCCACCGGTGGGGGCGCTGGGGACACCAAGCTGATGCATTTTTATGTCACATCGAAACGAGAGTCCTTGTGACGCGCTGTAACTGCATTCGTTACTCCACACTACAGCGATCACTGAGCGCTCACCGGAGGCGCGAAAATCACCGGCAGCCACCCGCTCCCAAGTATTGCGCTTAGATCGCCGGGCACTGTACGTGTGGTAATGCAAAGCTTGTTCTAGCGACAAAAATTCTTGACAAATCGTCGCTTTATGCATTGAAGCACAAAAGTAACTGGAACGCCAACGTATTTCTCCGCAAAGTCCGGGAATTAATATCTCGAAACTGACGCCATCCTCAGAATTCGTTCCAAGTGGATCCGCCTTGCGAACTCCGCGGCTATAACTTGTAAATTGTAGTATGGGTCACAAGGCGATTACTTAGAAAGTTAATTAGCGATTTTTAATTAGTCAGCTATTCATTACAATTTTTTGAGCAAGTACTGTCACCCGCTCCGAGTAGACCACCTTATGAACTATAATTGTGCTACCCGTCAAAGGCAAGCTTTAAGAATTTTTGAAAGTGTCCGCTGAGACACCCTGTATACCTCGGTAACGGCAGCCTCTAACAACAGCTTTCCCATGTGCCCTATGGCGCGCCGACGTGTGACAATTGAATTTCGCGGACGGAAATACTAATTAAATATACTGACTTAGAGAACGCCACAAGCGTATCAGCAACGAAAAGATTTTTACAGCGAAGCTGTTAGCTTCTGGTCGAGATTTTGCGTGGCATGCTCACCCAAAAAGCGGCAGCTGGAAAAGTGGTTCGTGCTTGAGTCTCCGCGTAACAGAATCATGTTTTCTCGCATATTCGAATTACAATCAGATGCTATCACGTCTGTATATTGTGTGTAAGTCGTACATTACCAATTCTTTCACAAAGTTTACTTTGAGAAATTCAATTAGTTCAATACACACTGAGGCCCTACAAGAATGAGGATGAATGAGGCTGGACCTCGAACGGCGGCTGGAAAAGGGCTTTGTCATTTTATTCTGTATTACAATCCGAAGTTATGTCTGTAGCTTGTGCGTAAGTCGTACTGTACGCATTTTTTGTTGACGTAGTTTACTTGTAAACGTTGTGTTAGTTCAATAGGGCACTTGCGCTTGGCGGACGGCCTATAGAAGGATGAGGATGTATTCTGCGATTCCGCACATGTGCACGTGCATGCGCGCGTGGCCCATGTCGCTTGTGGTGGTGGTGCTTATGTATAACATCGTCCAACGTCCGCACCATCTTCGCTGTACATCCACTTTTACAGGGTAGAATGGAGGCGGATTTTGTTTTTTGTTTTTTACTTGCAGGAATTTCTCGCTCAAGAAAGAGAGAGCGTCACATAAGCGACGACAACGAGTGCCATATATAACGAGGTCAGCATCACGACAAATTAAGCTAAAGCTACACTACAAGTCTTGGCTACACAAATTACCAGTGGGGACAGCGAGGCTTCTATAAGAGCTTCCGATATAACGGGACAAATGACACCCTGAAAGTTTAGTAAAGTTCGCCAAGAACTACAGTCCGAGAGAGAAGAGAGCAGACAAAAATAAGTGCCAAGCTTCGTAGACGGGGCTGCAGATTGGCTGGTTAACACAGCCGGTTCGCGCTCGTGAAGGCTGGTCGTGTACGACGAGCCATTCATTCGTCACTGGAATGCATCATGTGACCGCGCAAACGACAACGGACGAAGAGTACGGCCCGTCGCCTGTCCTGTGTGTTTCCTTCTTCGTCCGTTGTCGTTTGCGCGGTTACATTATGCACTCCAATATCGACCGCCAACTAGCTCTCCTCTCCCTGTTAAACATTCATTCGTCGCATGCCCAGACAGATGTTGAAGCTTGTATGTGGGCGCGGCTTCTGTTCGTCAATACAGCAAGTCCTTTTTATGCCCTTACGAGCTAAGTCATGAAAAAAGAATTAAAACAAATCGTATACACATGATTCTGTTGCGCATGGAATAAAGTAAAAAAAAAGTAAACTCTAAGCGACTTGAAGAAAAGTGTCCATAAGCTGCTGCAGAGCATTCCACGACGGATCTACGTTCACTATGAAACTGTCCGCAGCAACAAGTTGGCTTCAACAACGAAACAGCTAAAATAGTTATGGGTATTACAATGCGCGACAACATGGGCCCACAAATTTTGTATAATAAAGAAGAGCGACAAAAAGTGCGTGAGATAAAGAAAGATAATCGAGATGAAACAAGGCATAGTGTAATGCATTCAGAGCTCTGGAAGCAAATTTAGAATAGACCGGTTTGCATAGTATGTCTTCATTCATAACTTTCCTCAAAAAGGTTGAGTGCGCGAGCCGACAAACGCTTTTCTACTTGTCACGGTCCTTCTTGAAGGTCTTCAACATCAGTACCTGCCACGCTGAACCAGCGAGAATCCTAACCGGAAGACGGCAAAGCTTCCGAACGCTCAAAAAACAAACACAGAAAAAATTTCTTTTCAGCGTGAAATAAATTAAAGGCGCGTTTGTTGCCAATGAGAGAAAAGAAAAAAGCAGTACTTCGCTCGCCGACGATCTCGCTTTATTTCCATTTCTTCCGTAATCACGACAGGCGAGCTGTTTTGAAAGAGCTTTATAAGGAGCAAACTGCTTGTGGGCACAGCTAACACGTCGAACGTTTTTTTAGTTTACTTTTTCTTTCTTTTGTGCTTCAAGATGGCTCGTGGTTCGAGCTGTCAACCTCGACATTACCGCGCCGGAAGTTTTTATTGTAATTCCACTGAGCGTTTGTAAGACAGCATGCACGATAAAGACTCACAAGTACAGTACGGATGCTAGAACGGAGGGACTGCAATTAGGTACAGGCACAAGTTTCCGCGCAGACAAAAAAATTTGATTCGGCAAAGCGACAAGTACTTTTGGCGCGGTGTCCAACATACATTTATAATCCGCTATGGTCTCAATTTTAATTGAAATAGTAAATAAATATAGCGGAGCTGGCTTTATACGTATCAATGAGGTATTCAGGCGAAAACTACTAAACTAGTTTCATTAATGTTTAATAGAATGACTTTTCCCGTGCGTGTATCGCGCTATAAAGCCACTTTGACATTTCGACTAGCAAAAGGCGTTGCGCATGCGGCACTTTTCAGTCGATCTAGAACAAAAATATTTGCAGACCATGGGATGCCAACGAGACCACGCCAAAGGACGCGCAGGACTAAACCGGAGTTACAAGGAAGACGTCCACATCCGGTTTTTTCTAATGTGCACAATTTCCCCTTCATTTCTGTGTGCCGTGTAAAATGTAAAAGCCAATCAAGATACAACCGCAAAACGCGTTTTTTTTTTTTTGACAATCTTGGAGGGTTGCAAGGAGGGGCCCTACTAATAAGCAAATTAGATGTCAACGTCTGAATACGCGCATTACAAGATATCTTTAAAGTCATAACCGCCCACAAGTACACATGCTAAACAATATATGTGCGCGACCGGACATTTACCCGAGGCCTCATTTTATTCCGACTTCCCCCTCGAGTGAGCTCCGTGCTCCGCTATTACGAGAAAAAGTGCACTGCATCACAAACGGCGCACACACACACACACACACACACACACACACACACACACACACACACACACACACACACACACACACACACACACACACACACACACACACACACACACACACACGCACGCACGCACGCACGCACGCACGCACGCACGCACGCACGCACGCACGCACACACACACACACACACACACACACACACACACACACACACACACACACACACACACACACACACACACACACACACACACACACACACACACACACACACACACACACACGCGCGCGCGCGCGCGCGCGCGCGCACGCACTACATCCGCCAGAGAGGATTGAAAGAAAAGCACGAGGACAGGGATGCCACGATGATGACGATGACGATGGGAACGGCGCGCTTTATAGACTTTGGTTACACTTATGCTACCGAACCAGCATCAGCAAAAAGGGGACTCTCACTTTTACGCTTCATTTGGCGCAGGCTAGGCGCAATTTTCCGCTTAAATGCTGTTTCGGAACCAGATGGCGCAAAGGCACCCGCTCTTGGCGCAATTTGGCACAACTAGCGCAGCGGTTCCACTATAGTGCACCTGCCTACTTTCTTTTTTGTTTCCCTTGCGTCAATATTATTAATTTCTTTTTTTTTTTTTGGCAGACTGGGTTGTTACTGCAATGTGCGGCTGTTTCGAGTGAAAAATTAACAAAATGTATCCCATCAGATTAGGAGCGTGTGCAGTCTTCGCGTGATTAAAGGGGTCCTGAACCACCCCTCGTGTTTGGTGAAATAACATAGTCCGCGGGTAGCATACGCTGCTGTGAACATCTCAGCCAAGTTTTGCGGTCGTACGCGGCGTGTGGAGCTCGCAAGTCGGATCGCGAGGTCACCTTTCTCTCAAACGCTCTATTTTCATCACATGGCCCTGTCCTCACTTTCTTCTAGACGCACTATTTCGTCATTCCCTTAGACGGCTGCTATTGGCCAATAGCTGACATCTGAGGTCGGCTACATGGCGTAAGTACCGCAGCCGCCACAGGGTGTCATGACGAGTCCACTGGCTAAGAGCACTTCTTCAGTGTCTAGATAAAGAGAGCACACAAACGTTTGAATAAAGCATTTCCCGCACGGCGCAGACGCAACAGTTGGCGCTGTTACATATACACGAAAGTGCAAAGGACAACGCAGCAGGTGTTCTCGCGACTTCTACCCGACGTTTACCTGACGGGCACGCGCGGTATATATACATAACGCATCCTTTTGAACAGGGGAGAGTAGCTCAGGCGGATTAAAAGCCGGCCCAGATTATCAGACTAAGCTCGCGCACTTAACACCCCAGCCAACGGAGGCTAATGCACTTAGTCGCTCCGCACAAGGTCGTGGGTTCGATTACTTCCGCGCCGGGCGAATTCAGATGTTCGCGGTACGCAAGGACGTTTCGGTAAAGAGTTTTCAGTGGGCACTTAAAGAAACGCCAGAGCGTTAAACCTCACCTGGATGCCTAGACTACGGCGTCTCTGCTAGCTATGCAGACATTGTGTGACCTAAGAACACTTTAATTTCATTTATCTTTATTCGTTACAGCCAATCCACCCCAATACCGTGACCACTACGGCAAGCGTATTACTTAATTCAGAGATCTCCAAAAGGCAGCCTGACAAAGTTCGGTAGCACTTCATCATGCACTCCTCGCTACCGCATAATCTCCTATGCAAGCAGGTAGGCGGGCGAGGGTGGACCATCAGCGGCTCATAAAGGCATGAAACGACTAGTACACGGTCTAGTACGTATGTACATCCAGTCCGGTCACTGTGCAAATCAGCGCCGACTAACGAGGAGAACGGAAACTGGCATTCATTTTGAAATTTCAGATCTTTCCGCGGCGCGTAGCGATGTAATACTTTGCAGACACGATCGTTGTCGCTCATTGTATGATATACGCTTGTCAGCTCAAAATGGCCAGACCTGGTGAGGGGCCCTTTAAAGGGACCCTGACGAGAAGCAATAAACGCCACCTAGATAGCACAATGCATGTGCACTCCGACCCATGACATGACGCTACCTGGCCCGACTGCCACATAATCTAATGGTGATGCTCCTGAAAAACTGCGGTGATATTGAAGTCACCGTTTTGGTAACTCCGTGCTTGGCAATAGAAACTGCGGGCCTAGCATTATAATCTCATAAAGCAGGGTGCATAGACCTTCGCTATCTAGGTGGTGTTGACTTAATCAGGTTAAACTGATACAATGTATTTTCATAACTATTTTCGTTAATTTCTAGGTAAGTGATTCGTAATGTTTGTAAGAAAAAAATTTCAAACTATTTCTTTTTTATTCTTTACACTTGCCGCCTAAACCTCAGCACCTATACGTCAGTGCGCCGTTCCGGATTTCAAACTATCATCTAGTAAATGGGACGCGTTGTGCATCAGTAAACGTTCCCGAAACTTGCTAAATTCAGTCTCTGGATTGCTTTTTGTTTAAGTACACAACGCAGGCCATACCTATAAAATGTTAAGTTGGCCCGAATAGACACTGCAAATATCCATGACGTCACAGCGTACTGGCGAGGAAAGTTGAAGGCGGCAGCGCCACCCGCCTTTTGTTTTTGCGTCTTTTCTGGTTTACCAAGCTTTCCTTCACGGTAAGAGTGACAATTCTGGTTTTGACGAAGGATAATTTATTAATACAGCTCAACTTATTTTTTTTTTCTCTTTTAAGCAGCGTCCCTTGAAGCTGTGCAACTGTAAATTGTGCCCTATAAAGTCATCAGTTACAGCACCTAAGAAAATGTTAATTACTTCACTGCATGTGGTTGTGGGCTTTCTACCCACCACTGGCGGAGAAGGTGCGTTTTCCCTCACGTTCGCGTCTCTTTCTATTTACAAAGAATATGAAGTTCACTGTCAAATTAACCCTTGTACTATGTTTATGCGGTTAAAAAGAAACAATTTCTCTGGAGCAGTGCCTGTAGGGTCATTAGCGTTGCTACAAGAGATCGAGCCCTTCGATTCCAAAGTCATTTGAGTGCTCGCAACAGCTTTCCGAAACGATCGATACAGAAAAATGAGCGACCGGTACACGAAAAGTTGACAACTCAAATACTGCATGTCTAGGAGTAACAAAGCACTGCTGGTATCGTGCCGTAAAAAGTCAGTTTTCTGAAGGCAAGTGGATTAGAAGTTAGAACAAATAATTTCTAGCTTTATTTTTAAAAAAAATGAAGAATATAGAGCGGCGGAATGACGCAAACGCTGAACGTGTCTCCTACGAAGTACACGAGCCGCGTGGCAAAATATCCCAACACTACGCACAAAATTAGGTGGAGCTGGAGCGTAAACGACGTCGCGAACTACCGCTACTACTTCATGCCGCACTTCTCGCGAGGTTGCACAAAGTGGGCGGCAGTGATAAGCTATACACACCCCACACGAAACCTATACAGCAGGAGCGCAAAAGCATCAGACAACAAAGTTTCTGAACAATGTGTGCGAACCTACAGCCACAGCCAATGCGTACCTCGCCTTTTGTCCATTACGCGTGGGAACGTGAACCCCTCCACTTGCAGGAATGCTTGGAGAAGATTGGTCGCTGCAATTATCGCTGGCACGTTCTCCCCAAAAGCTCAGGGTGCAGGGTAAAAGAGCGAAACTATAAAAAGGGGGGAAAGAAGAAAGAAAGAAAGAAGAAAGAAGGAAAGACAGGTGCAGCGAGCTCCACTCAGTTCCAACCGACCAAATTTTGTGGTTAATGAGATTCCGGGGCATGAAAGAAGCGAAAGAAAATAGAAAACAAAGTTCATCTTTGCGAGCAAACTTTGAAGCTACTCGTGGCATTCGATACAAGAGAATCCCTGCACATCCACCTACATCCCTGCACGCCGCTGACACGAGCCCAAATGCGACACGGTTTATGAAGACACGGCAGGGGGCGCAGAGAAAGAAACATAAATTAAATTATGATGTTTTACGCGCCAAAACCACTTTCTGATAATGAGGCATGCCGTAGTGGAGGACTCCGGAAATTTCGACCACCCTGGTGTTCTTTAACGTGCACCTCAATCTAAGTACACGGGTGTTTTCGCATTTCGCCCCCATCGAAATGCGGCCGCCGTGGCCGGGTATCGATTCCGCGACCTCGTGCTCAGCAGTCCAACACCATAGCCACTGAGCAACCACGGCGGGTCGGGGCGCAGAGAACGGAAAGGGGTAGATAAGGGGTGCTGGGTGCATGTCCCTGCCTCCCAAATGAAACTCATTTTCGCGGCTCTTACGCAAACGGGCACTTTTCTTTCTTCTTTTTCGTCAACCAGAACAGGGAAGGTACTACAGGAAATGCGAACAAGCAGAACTCGGAAGTATATTCCTCTGTGTTAAATGATGGAACACGAGAAAGAAAGCTACCACGTATTGGCACAAACACCAATTCACCTCACTCACTCACTCACTCACTCACTCACTCACTCACTCACTCACTCACTCACTCACTCACTCACTCACTCACTCACTCACTCACTCACTCACTCACTCACTCACTCACTCACTCACTCACTCACTCAATGAATGAATGAATGAATGAATGAATGAATGAATGAATGAATGAGCTTCGTTCAACTCGCGGCGCAAGACGGAGCTTTGAGGAACGCTCCTTCGAAAGGCGCCTGGTTGCTAAAGCCCAACATCAGATCATCGCCTTAGCGTGTGTGTGCAGCGCGCGAGTGCAGCGGTGGTTGCCGTAACTATCGCTCACGACTTCTTTTGTTTGCTTAAGCACCTCAGATGTATCGCAAAGCTTCCAGAGCTTACGACCGGCGTCCCAAAAGGCTAGCTCTGCAGCTGTCTTTTGTTCCCCACGTCGAAAGAAAGCTTTCCTTTAAGCGAGGGGCGGACGTGCGTTCCTTTTCCTTGACCAGTCTCAGTTATGCACTACCCCCGCAGGCTGCCCGTTGAAGCCGCGAAACCAAACCACCCATTCAGCCGCGCTCAATTTTCTTTCTTAAAAACTACGTGTGGCATTGTTCAGATTGAGACAGAAAGTGGGCACGAAAACGCATTACACAGCTTTGCCACTGGCCACAGAAATTACCGCTAACAGGACCATTTGTACGGCTAACCGTTACTGCTTTTTCTTCTTATTTTTACAGCTGTCTCAAAGCAAATTCATTTGAAACCGAGAGGCGTACACCACTTGCGCACTCGCGAGCTACGCGCAGTGTCTGTGCCTGTCAATGCGCCGAAGACATTCGGCGCTTTGCGCCACCTTGTCGGTGCTGCAGCTGCCTGTCTAACAACGAGGCAATACGACGCCTTAGGCGCCGACGCTTTTCACGTTGGGAATTTTATTTTTCCTTCCAGAGCTCCCAACGTGCTCAAGACGTGAAGAGAAGAAAACAAGATAGCCTCAGCCAAAAGGGTGGAAACAGCTTGCAGGTGCAAGACCCTGGCACTAGGCAACAAGAGTTTTAGAGAGCGAAGTTGGCATTTAGACCTTCCCTTTTTATCTCACGCGGCGAGTGGAAGAGACGGGAAGCCGCGGGCTAGCTAACGGGTAATTGATACAAGCCACACAGCATGAGAAAGAACTCACAAAAGCATCGCAGTTCGCAGAGCGACAACCAAGACCGGATAAGAGGTAACGACGCAAAGCAGAAGGTCTCAACGCGAGTAGGAAAGGAGTTTACCGGGAATAACTGATTCGGCCGGTGGCAGTCGCAAGTTTTTCGTTGGTCGTTCCGAGGGAAGACGGCGGCAGACACAAAAGCAGAAACTTCTGCGCGAAGCCCACAGTTAGTTCCGTTCTCGCACGTGGGTTAACAATTAATGTACACGACGCCTTAGCGAGTCTGAGAGTGAGAAAGGCTTAATGAGACTTAATTGCTTGGTCGGAAAGGGCAGCAACGAGATCCTCGAAGTAAAGCCCAGCGAGACAGCATACTGAAAGCCCCAAGCTGCAATACTACCGTCGTTGAGCGTTACCCCCCTTTGTCTGCGTTACCCCCACACAAACACACATACAAAGATCCCGTGAAAAAAAAAAATACATCAATCGTTCTTTGAAGACACGTGGAAGAGAACGAAGAAAGTGAGACTAAACGTGAAAGCACACACGGTGCAAATCACACCATTAGTGACGTATAGTGAACTCAGGAAGCTTGTCGGTGAGGCACCAAGCTGCTACGAAGTGAAAAATTCGAACTATCATCATCATCAGCCTGGTTACGCCCACTGCAGGGCAAAGACCTCTCCCATACTTCTCCAACTACCCCGGTCATGTACTAATTGTGGCCATGTTGTCCCTGCAAACTTCTTAATCTCATCCGCCCACCTAACTTTCTGCCGCCCTCTGCTACGCTTCCCTTCCCTTGGAATCCATTACGTAACTCTTAATGACCATCGGTTATCTTGCCTCTTCATTACGTGTCCTGACCATGCCCATTTCTTTTTCTTGAATTCGAACTATATATAAGGTCACCGAATTTGCAGCGGCTGCTCTGAGTAAGACTGCAAACAGGGTTGGCCCCACCCATCTCGTGTGCTTTCCGCATACCGTCTAACCTATATTACAGACTCACCGCGGCGGCTATGTCCAACCGCTGAGGGTGACGGTTTCTACTCCTAGCGAGGCGGAAATAAGAATAAAGGAAGAAAGGAAAAAGAAACGAAGAAATGAAAAACGCTCGTGTTCTTACATATAGGTTGAAGTCCCCAGCAGTCAAAAGTAAACCATTGCACTAGTACATATCACGCGCGTAGCCCCTGTGCTGATTTGGGACACTAAGTTCAATCAATCAACCAATTAATTCTACATTGTAAATTCGCCTCCGTACTATTACGTATATCGCCATGTGTCGAGAACGCCGGCCGGAAAGGGAAAAATTGTTCGCTGTTCGTGCATTGTAGCCCAGTTGCACTGGGGTAGGCGCAACCATTGAAACCGACGTAAACGTACATATGACGGCTTGTCATCCTTTTCACTCTTCGAGCAAACGCTATTGCTCAAGTCGAACAGCACAAGCTCTTTCGGTCGTCTCTGCCGTTTAAAGCTATAAAATTAATCATATACATTTAACGAAAGAGGAAGTGTTGAACCCCCGGCCCGCACGAACGTCTCGTTTCAAGTGAGCGGCGGCCATTTAGTCATCCGCACATATTTATGATTTAAGAACTTAACAAGTAGTACTATGCAGATACTGAGGAATCGTCGGCAAACGGGGGAGAACACGTGCGTGCTATATACCACAGAAGACACTGATAAGCTTCTTAAAGGAGAAGAAGCACATCAATCGGAGGAAAGTGGTGACACGAACTGGGGCGTGCACGCTACGTGCACAATAACGACATTTCCGTCAATGTATAGGCGATACTCAAAGAACACGCCCTTGGTTCAGCAACGATCTCATTAGGAACACGAGCCTCGCCATGCCAACGAAAGAGAGAAACGGTCACAACACGAGCCCTCCTTGAACTGCGTTAAGCCGTGCAGTTCGATTCGCGACCCACATGTATATAGAAATAAACTCCGTGTGCTGCACTGACAGGAACGCTCACGCGCAATTTCCACGTTGTTCGATAATACAGGTCAAAAAGGACGGTGAAGCTGGGGGAGGGGGGGGGAGTCTGCAGAAGTACCGCCCCTGGCACTTTGTGATGGGATCAGCGGTGGCTTAGGTTACGGAACGCGGCATTGCTACAAAGCGTGTGAAAGGTTTCGCTTAGCTCTTACTAGAAACCTGGCTGCTGCACGTTCCGCACAACATAGCCTCGCGTCACTTTTTTGCCAACTTCATATCTACTGGTGTACGACGATATTGCGCTGAACATCACCAAATATGAACGAGGAAAGTACATTACGTCGATGAAAAGATTCCGCCCGTGACGTAATGGTTAGAGCGTAGGGTTTCTGTGCTATAGGGGCAAGGGGCACCAATAATCGAAACCAACAATCGGACATTATTAATGCGTTAGCAATCTTAAGGTACTTCATTCACTTTCCGGGCGCTATCTATCTACGTATGTATCTCTGTCTCTAAAAGCTTGCCCACCTAGCTGTGTCGCTGAGTAGTCCATGGTCGAACGGGAAGCGTATCGAGTGGCTGTGCTGAAGGAACAGGGTTCGAAACCAACCGCCGCAACAACTTGGGCCCCTAAGTATGCGGCAATGTGTACATGCCTGCAAATCTACAACGAGCCTCTTTCACGCCGACCTAGGTGCCTGTATCTGCGGGACTGTGTAGGTATCGCTTTTAAATGAAACTATTTGACGCCGACTTGGAGCACTGTGTATGTGCCACTCGGTCAGTGCTGGTCATCGATGAACCTCTTTGATGACAATCTGAGTCCCTAGGCATGTGGTAGAGGTGTGCGCCGTCTTTCACGGCAACGCTTCAGCGCGCTGCGCCGTGGGTATGTGCCACTCTTCAATGAACTCCTCGCCAACTTGAGTCACCGAGTGCGTGCTGCAAGCGAGGGAACGATTCTCAGCGTTCGCAGCCACCGGCGCGCCACGCTTCTCGTCTCGGAGGCCACGCGCGGAGTTCTCGGCAGCGCCACTAGACGGCGCAGCATGTCTAAAGAAAGTAAAGAAAGCGCGCGAGGAGAGCCTGGTTGCCGCATGACGCGTTTCTCAGCATGCGCACTCACCGGCGCACCTCGCATTTCAGAGGCCACGCACGACCCTCACGGCGGCGGCGGCGGCGCTAGATGGCGCCTAGTATTCTTACGGAAGCGCGAAATAGTAATCCATAGATAACTTGTTCCGACGGTGGAAATAAGTTGTGTCGCCATATTGATTCAATGCTAAACACGTCACCGTTCACAGTCATTGTGCGATGAGTTCTGCCGACTTAAAACAAAATATTTCTAATGAAACAAGTGACATCTAGTGTCCCAAGTTGGCCACAAGGCCAGAAACTGGCAAACCGGAAAGTGGGAAAAATAGGCAAAGAAAACTACTGCTTTAAAACAGCGGTGCTGTGAAGGCAACCTTTTTTGGAAGACTGGCGTGCCTATGCCATTGCTGGAGCACCTTTCATTGCACGCGGTACTCCAAGACACATTACATACATAGACATTTAGTCAGGAGGCGGTCAAAATGATCATGCTCTATAATATATGAATTACAAGAGATGCATACAAAAGCGACAGACGTTCGTCATGAGATCTTAGTCGATTCGTAGTCACTGAGACATCCAGGGCAACACTGTCACTGACAGTTTAGTACACATGGTGATTACTGGAAATGAGGCATATCGATACCACTCTCGTAAAGCGACGCATGCATCAATTTACGTCAAATATATGTCCGAATGTAGAAAGATAGTTGCTTTGAAAACGGTAGTTAGAACTCGATTCTATATCGCATTGAACCAAAAATACAGTTCAATATTCTATTAACGGGCAGCCGGTCTATCGAAACAGTAATACACCGAGTAATACGTCTATTGGCACTGAATACGAAAAGTGTATTTTACATAGAATAAGCCGAATCGGTAGTGCGGTATGCTCTTGCTCGGAATCAGAAGATAGTGAGCGCCTGTTGTTGCACTACGTATACAAGAATTTAACTACACGAACAGCACCTTAACTGATTTGCAAGCATCGAAAATGGCGGTTAATTACTAAAGCGTCGTAACATGTTCTGCCTGATTTATGCCTCGTGGAAATATCACTATGCTGCAGTTTAAGGCTTCTGCGAAGTACTTCTTCATCTGGATCCTGCTGCAAACTAACCTTGTATATGTTGCATTGTAGACTTCGGTTCTTTGAAATACAAGTGAAGTGCAAGCGACAGCTCCGTAATCTTGGAGATTGCCTGCTGTGCAAATTCTGTGTATTGTGACATCCAATGGGATACTTCGAGCTTTATGTGAAATATGCGTTAGCCCGTTCCGACGTTTATTTTCGTGTTGCTTTATTATCCCATCTCGTTTGCTTGTGTGTTTGCTCGAGGCCGTCCATGTCTGCTAAACACTGTTTTTGTCTTGTTTGCTCGATTCGCTTGAGAGGGCCTTTCTTTGCTATGTAATGTTTTCCTAAAAGAAGGAGAAGCGGGCAATATTCATGATGCCAACGCGTCTCCTACAAGCGCATTAAAAAAAAAAAAACTCTGGTTATTCAGGGACCTCTGAAGGCTCTTAATGATCCATCCCTGATCAGCCAGTACAGAATTCAGGCTTTGAAGCCCGCACTAAAAAGAGAGCGCCCGTCAGAAGCAGCTGTCCGCCGCTACGAGTTCAAGACAATGCTTTCTGAATTCTGGGTATCACTTAACCAATGCATCGACAATACGCGAACGTAACAAGGACGCCCCAAATATCGAAGCACGAGTTGCTCATGCATTCGCTGACGACTAGACGGGTTTCACGATATTACCTCCTAATATCGCCATAATGCACGCATACTTTCAGCTGAAGCTGATTTATCTGCGTAACGTATGCGCAAACATGGTTACGAGCATGTTAAGGTCTCATTTGCATGGCCAGGCCCGTTATTCCCAGCCACTACACTTCTTCGTAGCTGGCAGCCGGTCGCTAGAACGGTAGCTAGAAGAGCACGTAAGTGGTCGCGTGGCTCATCACTATTCCACACATCGCCGTCGGCAACGCCTGTTTGCAGAGCTCCCGGTCAAAATGGAACGGCCCACTCACGGACGCGCGCGCAGGATGGACACTCCTTCCTGTGTGCACAGCCTATCGGCAGGCAGCGGTGTCACACCGAGCGTATTCACAGATCGTAAACAAACAAACAAACAAACAAACAAACAAACAAACAAACAAACAAACCCGAGTTCACAGGGGAGCTCGGGTGCTTCCGGACAACGGGAAGCTGGGGCACCCGTTTGATGCCCGCCGCGCTTTTCAAAAGAAGTATAGTTGCGCTCGGTGAAGTACAGGTGACCGGTGGACAGAAAAAGTAAAAAGAAATCGCCCCCGAGTCTCCGGGGATGCCCCTATAGTTTGTGCCCACAAAACAATCGCACCGCTCAGGAGGCACGCGTGAGTGTGTCATTTCGCGCAGACCCAGCCGAAACTTTCGCGGTCGGCGTTGACAGAACTGTTCTGTGATGCAGAATAGAAAACTTGCAGTACGCATTTTGTTTCTGCATTGCTTAAAAAAAACTCTTGTCGTTTCATTTCTGATAATTAGCGATACTTTGTTTCAAATATTCAAAAATACCAAATAGTTCCATTTCGAATACGGATAGTTTGTAATATTCGATTCGTTTTCCAAATTTCGCATATTAGCCCACCCCTACTTATCGATGCTCGTCAAACTCAGCAGGGACCAATACCCACGCAACCAACAGTACTGCGCGTGTTAGGCACTATAAGGGTGCGCTGATTAACTGATTTAAAGCGAAGTTTTGTTTCGACTCTTCCTTCGACTTTTCCGCTGCTGCTGTTGCTGCTGTCTTGCACGCCACGTTGTCAGAGTAGAAAAATCCTAGTTTGGGTTCTACTGGACCTTTCCAACGAGACCTACCTGCCTACCTAAACCTACATCTATACCCACCTACGCCTACCTACCCACCTATCTTAGCTTACCCCAACCAACCTGACTTACAGTCGGCCTGTGCTGCTCTCGGTCACTGCTGAGTTTGACGGGTATGTACCACTCCTCAATGAACCTCTTTCACTTGGGTCAATGGGTTGTCCTTGGTATATAGTATTTAGAGCATCCGGCTGCTGTGCTAAGGGAAAAGAGATCGAAACCAACCGTAATACCAATTCGGGTCACTGGTTATGCGGCATCGGCTACGTAATGCTCTTCAATGAACCTCTCAGACACCAACTTGGGTCACTGGGCAAGTGCGACTTGGTAAGTACCGCTCTTCAACGAACCTCTGTCACGTCGCCTTGGGTAACTTTGAACAGTTCAAGAGCAGCGCGTTTCCTTGCTCTTGATATTCAATAATCGCCGCGAGCTGTTTGCGGGTTGTTGACAGGTCACGCATTTAATTTTTACGTCTTTAAAGATTCTCTACAACACCCTAGTTAACAGCTAACACGTTGACAATTTGAACAACGATTAAAACGCCAGCTAATTGCTTGTATTTATTAATTCAGTGTCAGTGAGTAAAAAAAATAATTGGCGGTTTCTTCACAAGACACTAAACAACATGCACTATGACTCGTTCCCGTAGAATAATCCGTGAGTGTTAAAAAAACTCTGCGCATAATAAAAGCGACACTTCGTATACACAAGCGAAACAATATTGTTACGTGCGAAGGAGACCGTTTTTAACCCTTACGGATGAAGGGGACCGTTTACTTTAGGTCGCGATCGAAGGTGAGCGCAAGAGCGGCCAGCTGGTTAATCAACTCAGCGTCGTTCTCTTCTTCCTTCCTCCACTCGGGACCACAAGCACGTTCACTGGTCTTCGTTTTCTTCATGCGTGCCCATCACAGAAACCCCGGCAAGTTAAGATCTTACACGTTGTGGGTGATTCGTATACAAGACGCCCACATTACATATATGCGGGAAACGAACTAAACAGTGCCGCTTCCGTTTTGAAATTGTCACCCTCATTTTCGTTAACTGTAGCGCGCAATAACTGTGATGCCACGGCGCAACGCTGCAGCATGGGTCCATGCTAGCAAAGTCAGAGGCAAAGACGGAAACGAGAAGAAGCGGGCGAAATTGCTAATCTCATAACGCCCCTATTCATGGTGCCTGCATACGGCCTGCTATTTCGAGACGTTACCCTGCAAGTTTAGCAGGGAGACTCGACCACTCTTTGAGGTCCGGCTTGTTGCAAAACAAACTTGCCATTCTCAATACGCCCACCAGATTCCACAAGAGCGAACGGATTCCAAGAAACCTATCTCGTTAAGAAGTTAGAACGTAGCTTGGAAAACCGCCGGTCACATTAAGGAGTACGATCCTCTTATCCGAGTAGCCAGTGAGACAAGTCAAAGTATAACTTATATACGACTAGCTTCACGTTGGCCACGCCGCAAAACAAACAAACAAACGTCAAAATTCGTCAGCGTATATGGTAACGCTCCGCATAAGACACGCGCCCAAGAAACCAATTGGCGAGCGCCTCAATCTGCATCAACGGAGCACCGCGTGTCAAGGCACCTACGGGCACAGTGCGGCCGTATTCGTAACTCGCTGTACATTTGCCCCCGCTTGCGTCACGAAAACATGTTTCGCAGTTTCCGTCGCAACACTTGCGGAAAACGCACAGTCGATCGCTGCGGGCCCCGCGCACTAAAGGCACGAGCTGTAGGAACAACGTACACGAATGAGCATTCAGATTAATGGTTTGAGGTGAACTGATGCAAACTGCGCGAAAGCCGCGGCGTCGATCAGCTGAAGCGTCGGTTCCTCGCCGACCACGCATGACTCTGAACAAATGAAACGTACCTGTACAAGTGGTAAAACGCGTAGAGTTTCCTGTAAACACCACTAGAGCTAACTACGGCGCTAATGTATACTGGAGCTGTAGGTGTGGCGGTTAACCGAGAGTGGGAATGATGGTTAGTACGTATAAATTTACCTAAACTTAATCCCTTTGGCTCGAAACGGCTTCGTGAGTTTGCAGATTAGTCTTGCGGGCAAATTATTGCATTAGAAAGGCGACAACTCAAAGATTATATATCCGTGCAAAAAATTATTGCCTTCGTGCGTTTAGAAAACTACGATTGCTTCGAAATCTATGAAGATACAGCGCGATAAATAACGCCTACAGAACATCCGAAGCCACAATTATTAAACAAATCAGCGTATATTTACCCATCTTTCCCATCGTACACTGTAAAATAATTTACATCTACAAAAGTGAAAAAGGGTGTAAATGTGTCTCACACCCTTAGGGTGCGATTTATATAACTGACACCCTAAGGGTGCGAGTTATAGACACATTTACACCTTTTTTCACTGTTAGGGTGTAAATTATTCTACAGTGATATATAGCTGGAAGAAGCGCAGCACCAGAGTCGACTGCCGTTAATTCGACCCATCCGAGACCGCAAGATTTGATCGAATTATCCGAAATGGCGAATTCACAAACGACGACAAGATTACCACATTCAGATACTTTTTCTATAAACGACAATAGTTTGTGATGTCTCTCTGGTCCTTGCTCTTTAAGCGCGATTCAATCGTCATGCGGAGACGAGCGCCGACCATGTTAAAACGCTGCCTCCGCGTCGGACTAAAGCAAAAGTACGACAAAGCGGCTTCACGCCTAGAGAAGCAACAGCATCATTTGCTGGATTTCGTGTGTTTTTAAGCTTTAGCAACCGCAGTGGTGTATGAGGGAAGGCCAGCGGGGGTCAAATTAACAGAATAGCCACGCTCTCGCGTTCGAACTAACAGTCTTTTTTGTTTTGTTTTTTTTTGCCATAGCTAATGCATGGTTTCTCGCCAGGATTTCCTAGCTCATTCGAATTAGACGAAAAGGCGAATTATCCGAGGTAGAATTAACGAGTCAATCAAGTCTTGCTGGCGCCGCTACACATCTTTAACCTTCACAAATGACAAAACTAGGTAACAACTTGGCCAGTTACCTTGCAAGCGGTCGAAAAAGAGATGTCATGCAACTCCTCCGACAGCATATCCTCCTTTGACAGATGGTTACGTCATCAGGAGCTACACGTGATGGCGCTGTTCGGAAGGCAGAAGAGTGGTGTTGAATCCGCAACGCCTCACAAGTGCGTGGGTGTATCAGGTCGCGACTCACCAGCGGCGACACAGAACGAACGCGAAGGAGAGGATACTGATACTCAAGTGGAGAATTAAAGCTGGCTTTCTGAACTGCTACGGTGAGAGAGGTCATTTACATTCGTTACGTCCTGATGCGGTTTCGTGTCTTGAGGCGCAAGAGGAGAACGTTTCGAACTTTACGCCTACATGCGACGTCGAGAATACATCACAGAGAGGCGCGCGAACGACTTGCATGCACTGAAAGGCTCATCATGGCGCCGTTAAGCACACATTCTACGGAATGTGGAACAAACTCTTTCATCCTTTAATATTGGAGTGAAAGGGAAGTTTCCCAGCACGCCATCCCACAAACTGCCGTTACCTTCTATCAGCATATAGTCTGCTCATGAGCTTTTCACAGTGATTCGCCAAGAAATCTGCGCTGCAGGGAGTGCAGACACGCGATCAAATTCGAGCAACAGGCACAAACGCCACGCCTCTCAATCTCTTTTCCTCCCCCCTCTCTCTCTCTGCCTCCGCACTTCTCCAAGACAACCAGGCGGCCAGCGAGAGCGCAGCCTTTCTCCCGTTCCCCTCTCCTCGCAGTTTCTCGCGCGGGCTATCACTCTCTTTCTCTCCAAGCGGGTCCAGGCGCGCGTGAGCCCGCCCGCTCCCGCGCGGGCTCAAAAGACCCGGAGCGCGGACCCCGCGCACTCGGCCACCGTCCCGCGACCGGGACACACCGGCAGAGCGCTCTTCTCGGGGCGCGCACGGCGCTCTCCCCTCAACGCCTGCGCGGCGCACGCTTCCTCCGTAGCTACAGCGGCTGACTTGACGCGACGACGACTGTTTTCCAACAGGTGAGTCACACGGGTCAATTGTAGGTCGCACAGGGTTACCGAAGAAAACGACGGACTTCGAACTCTGGGCCATTTGTGTGCGCGAGAGTGATCGAAAGGTTTCCGGCAACGGATGAAGTTCGTGCCGTGGATGGGTCAGGGGCTACGTGAGTTCTGCTGCTGAGCGTGAGGTCGAAGGGTTCGAATCCTGGCCGCGTTTTTATGGAGGCGGAATGGGAAAACGCTTTCGTTAACCGTGCTTTCGGTGCACGTTAAGGAACCCCAGGTGGTAAAAATTCATTTGGAGTACTCTGCTATACGGCGTCTCCTATGGCATCTGCGTATCTAACTTTAGTATGTTAAACCAAGCTCAATCAATCAATCAATCAATCAATCAATCAATCAATCAATCAATCAATCAATCAATCAATCAATCAATCAATCAATCA
This sequence comes from Dermacentor variabilis, assembly GCF_050947875.1. Classification (NCBI taxonomy): domain Eukaryota; kingdom Metazoa; phylum Arthropoda; class Arachnida; order Ixodida; family Ixodidae; genus Dermacentor; species Dermacentor variabilis. The sequence goes on from NC_134572.1 coordinate 80,066,918, forward strand.
ATCAATCAATCAATCAAAGGTTTAGCAGCAAGGCACATTTCGTAAAGTGCGCTTGCTGACAACTCTGCCCACGGCGCGTATTCGAGCCAGCTACAGAAAGCTGGAGTGGCGGTCGAAAAATAATCCGGAGTTACCCACTGCGGCACCTCTAATCGTCCGTGATTTGCATTTGAACGTTCAGCCAGAAAAAGCCTAATTTTTCATTTATATTTTAGCGGAGAAAAAGGTTAAATACGTAGCCGGGGAGCCCGGAACCCTTTTGAGCCTACCGCTCAGACGAACCGCTCAGCCTTTAAGCACAGCTAGATTATAGAAAATTTTATATATACGGGTACAAAGAAGGTAAAACACATGCGCAGACAGGGGGCAATGTACCAGTGTCGGAGCGAAAAGAGAGTGAGACAACACCAGAGCGAATCCGCCTATATTCGGGCGCACTGAACAAACAGGACGCATACCTCGCATCGCTTTACACAGAAGGCGCAGTGCTGGAGCTTTGAAAAGGCGCTGCGTCTTTCAAAAGAAGAAACAATCAAAATAAGAACATGGCGCAGACCGAGGTTCCAACATGACTGCAAATACAGGCCATTTGACAAATTTTTGTAACGATAATTAAAAGTGCTATAATAATAACTACCAGCCCAAATTAATCACCTGCGGGGAAAGGGTCTTTGCCATAGAGCCGCGTTTACTGCACTTTTGCGTTAACAGTATATATACCGACTATATGCCTGCATACTTCCCCCGTTTGATTACTTGACCTAACCTAATTATGTGTCCCTATAGACTGCGTCTGGATCTCCTTGGTATATATGCACACCAAGTCTGTTACTCTGTGTTACTCTTCTGAACTCTTACATGAGCTGACCAACTCTGCTTCTTCGTTACAAACTCAACCATAGAATATTACATATAGTGGATCCGCCAACATTGCTTACTGTTGAACATTGTCCCGCATATTACAGTTGTTGAGCTTGTCGCTTGCCTTTCCGTTTCTGGTCGCACGCCTATTTTCCTTAACACAACAGTCGTCGAGGTCCGAGGCACCAGAGTCCGTGTTCACAAAACGCTCCTACGCTAAAATTATTTTTGAGAGTAAATACCAGCGAACACTGCAAGACGCTGCACATGCTATTGGCGAAGGCGGCCAGTCGATGGCAAATATCACTTACGAACGAAATGATTCTTGAATTCGGCCGCAGGATTTCTAATACGAGCGCCGCTTACATGAGTTGAAGCCCGCAAACATGCACCTCGCGTCCAACAAGAACCTCCCCTCCGCTTTGCAGTAAAAAAAAAAAAAAAGAAAGAAAGAAACAAAAACTGTGTAAATAAATATAGCCACGTCACCCGCTTACAGACGGAAATTGAATAAATGGATTCCGCTAAATGCTATTCAACAGTAGTTTAATATAAAACACATTTTAGAAGCCTGAAAACGGAACATATTTAAGCAACGACCGCGTCTCTCCCCCCCCCCCCCCTCCAAAGAAAAAAAAAAGAAATCGACGCCAAGCTTCCCATCCAATGTGACTGAGCGTCCAGTATTCAGAGTAACCAGCCAAGGGAAACCGAGGAATGAAACGATAAACAAAAGCAACAAGAAAGCAAGATCAGTAGGGGCAAAGTGACTCAGCGGCCTAAAATGAGACACTTAAATTTTGACTCGTGTCATCGCGCTTACCAAAACTTGCGCGACAATATTACTGCAGTTCGGGCTCCGAAGCGAAGTTCCGGACGCCGGATAGCCTAAAGCGACGCCGAAACCCGCTCAAATTGACCTAGCGCAACAGATATTCCCATCGCAACTCTCTTAATAGCGCCTCCACATTTACGTCAAAGTCACCTTCACACACACCCGCCAACGCTTCCGAATTTTCGGAAGGTTTAGGATTTTGGGTCCGTTTTACCGATTTTACGAATGCTGCATCAAGTTTTACAAAACATTAGTTACGTTTGCGAAAGTGTACGCACCACAAGTCGGTCTCTCTACCTTCCGTTGCAAGTGTTTTGATGGTGAAGGATGCAAACTCGCTTCGAGAAAGTTTTACAAATTCCTGAAACAGGTCAGAGTGGCAACAGCTATAAGTGGGTGAAAAAGTCACTGTGGGGTCTAGAAACAGTGTGTTGCTTACTCGCATTTGCTGTTCCTAGTTTGTTGTTGCTCGGTGTGCTGTGTTTAAAGTTAAATCGTCGTTGCTCAAGTGCGTACGTATCCCTGAACAAACATGCAATGAGGGCTAGTTTTCAAAATCAAAAAGAAAGAAAAAGCGTGAATGCTATCGTCTCCCCTCCCTCCTCTTGCGCAATCCCTCCCCGCTGCTTTCCCGAGATTTTACTAATTGTAATGTTTACAGATTGCCATGTATGCCTACACACTACCTAGCTAGCTGCCCAGAAGCTTCCACGTACCGCGACGAGTGCACAAAAGGCAGGCGCGCTTTTACATCTAATGTGACGTGCATGTTCTTGAAGCATCATTCTACATCAAAGAAAACTAGAACTTGGTTACTATTATTTCTGGCCATGGAATGCGCATTCGTCGCCTGCATCCTCGATCCACCTTCATATATACACAAGTTACCTTAGCTAACAGGTAACTGGTGCAATAATTATTTATTTACTAATTGGTGTGGTGAACTATCCACAACTAAAAGTTCGCTCCCGCGTGTCAGAAACGCTAATATGAGTTCGGCGTTTTCCCGCGTTTAATCGGCATTTCGCGGCATAAAACTCGGCGTGCCAAAATAATACGTTGTACTTTGTGGGGTTCAGCTACACAACTGGTATCACCGTTGCTACAGATAAATAAAAGCTTTTCCGGTAAACCTCCTTCCAACTCTGCCATCTGACGCATCATCGTCTGTCTCGCCAGTGCTAGATACAAGTCCGGTCTCTTCCTGCAAATACTTTTTTTTTTTGCTGAGCTCAGCTGTCGGGGAGCCCCAAAAAAAGAAAGAAAGATTCTGCAACACTAATTCCGCGTGGTAGACCGAAGAAAACAGAAAGGTATGCAGCTGCCTCGCAAGGGCTATATATGCAAGCACGAGTGCATAGAAGAGAGTTCTGAGTGTCCAGTATTCGAAGAAACGCAAGCGGACTGGGCGTTTTACAGGATGAGCGGAGGGGCAAACGTGAACAGCCTGCACGTTGCAGCTTCCGGTGCCGAGCTTCCCCGACAAACACAGCTAATATTGCAGAGACAAAGTATATTTTACTTTGCTGATGTGAATTTTCGGCAGCAACACGATCCAGACGCTGCCTAAACTTTGCCCAATAGCGAAATAGAATAAACTTCGTTACTGCAATATTGGCGCTTTGCTTCTCTCATTGAGCTCCATGCCACCAGGTAGTTGCACCGCGCAGGCCGTTCACGCTTGCAGTTATGCTCATCGGTTAAAACGCCCAGTCCGCTGCCAACATTTCGACGAGACCGATTGCCTAGCTGACATCCCGCAGCAAAGTGTCCCGGACAGGTTAGGGTGTGTCCACACCATGCTTACCCGTAGGGAGGCGGCGCTGACGTGGAGACGCTCTAAGACAGGTATACTTGCCCTCCAACGTGCACTTGTTGAGACTTTAGAACGTACTTGTGTTTGTTTCCTTGCTCATGCCTATATTTCCTACGAGTACAGACGGTGACTAGATCGGCAGAACGCTGTCGGCTCCAACGAATCATCGGTTTACATAATTTTAAAGGAGGGGTCTATAAGTGCCATCTTGCCAAATCACCGGGATTACGCCTAAGATTGTGCTCTCACATTTTGCGATATTTTTCTCTCTCCCTCACCGGCACGTTTGTAGAGGAGGGAGACGAGAGCTTTACAGCGGCAATTTAGGCTCTGAATCGTAGGCGATACCTCACAGAAACTGCCGCTGGATTTCAGTGAGGCTGTGAAAGGAATATTTGTGAAATATGTATATTCATAGATATATGAATATATGTAAAAGAAATTTCGCATGAGGCTAATATAGTCTCAGAGGGATATCAACATTATCGCAACGACTTTTCAATATCGGCGTATCCCCGATGTAAGCACATCTGTCAACGGAACACACCAATTTTGTGCCTAAACAGCAAAGTTTAGAGGTTCTTTCGATGCAACAGTTTATTCCTCACGGAACGACTTGGCGTAAGCGTTCGTTCCCCATAAAACAGTCACCCAAAGGCGCAATATTTAGGCGTTTAGCGGCACATGTACACACCTCAGCAGATCCGCCACTTCGCCCATATACACCCGCCGTGGTTGCTCAGTGGCTATGGTGTTGGGCTGCTGAGCACGAGGTCGCGGGATCGAATCCCGGCCACGGCGGCCGCATTTCGATGGGGGCGAAATGCGAAAACACCCGTGTGCTTAGATTTAGGTGCACGTTAAAGAACCCCAGGTGGTCAAAATTTCCGGAGTCCTCCACTACGGCGTGCCTCATAATCAGAAAGTGGTTTTGGCACGTAAAACCCCAAATATTATTATTATATTACTTCGCCCATATACGCAGCCGAGTTTTCTTCTCGATGTCGCTCTTGTTTTCCGGCTGTTTCAAAAACCCCAAACTCATCTTTCACTTCGCCACCCTTGAAGTCTAAGCGACAAAAATTAAGTCAGTCTTATTCGAAATGCTGCAACTGTAACAAAAACTTCCGCAGGAAATAAGTGACGAAAAATCATAAAGCCGGAGAGGAAGCTGTGATACACGAAAGAAAAAAAAAAAACGTTACTTGGTTTACGTGAGGTACACAGTTTGCTTAAGTTTGCGACAAGTACTTCGAGTAAAGTCGGTGATCTTAGAAGCACTTCGAAGCTCACAGAAGCTCGCAAAGCGCGCGTAGAATACGATCATTAACTTCCCTAAAGTCATCAATTTATATTTTGTGCTTGATATTCAAACTTCTGGCAACAAATATGGCGCAGCACGGTTCTCTGTCTTCACTACGATCACCAATCAACAGTAGAGCGAGAAAAAAAATATGACAACTCTCGCCAAATTGATATGCCTTGCCGTTAGGCAAATAATAAAGAAGTTCACTTAAATTTAACGCTAAAAGAGGACGAACGCTCTGTCCAGCTGCAGCGCATACTGCCAAGCGGCATCGGCAAGACGCCTTCGCCGTAACCATACTCGCCGTGGTTGCTCAGTGGCTATGAGCACGAGGTAGCGGGATCGAATCCCGGCCCCGGCGGCCGTATTTCGATGGGGGCGAAATGCGAAAATACCCGTGTACTTAGATTTAGGTGCAATTTAATGAACCCCAGGTGGCCGAAATTTCCGGAGTCCTCCCCTACGGCGTGCCTCATAATCAGAAAGTGGTTTTGGCACGTAAAACCCCATAATTTTTTTTTTCGCCGTAACCATCGGGACCCATTCAATTCCGATTCATGTCTTTCACACTGCAATGGAGTTCCACAATCCGGAAGGTTGATACGTGACTCGTGTGGCGAGCACAGGATTACCGGGTGTCGTGTTCTCCATCGGAAGCCAACGGAAGGTCTCGGAGCTAGGGCACGTACGCCCTTAGATTTTTTCGGGATCCTCTCGGTACGCGCCTTTCTCACATCGCGAGAGACGTGAGCAGATCGGATGGCGATTCTTTGAAACGCAAACATTCGCGACAACGGCTGACGAAGCCCAAAACGTGTCATGCAACCGGCGGCGTCTCTTGAAGGGACAATTACCTGCCCCCCTTTCAGCGGGGCGGGGATCAGCAACAGTCTTTGGAAATGCTTCTTTGTATACGTGACACTTTCGGTTCTGGAGAACCGGAGAGTCAACTCCCAAGAGGGTCGGCTGAATGTCTCTCGAAGCACTTCGAGTGTACAACATGTGCACACACAGTGTAGAACCGTGCGGGTCTCTTCGGCTGATGCAGTACAAATATAGGCAAGAAGTGAGTGGCCCTTTAGATCGCGGTATACTCTCCGTTCGCAGCGGAAAGAAAGAATTGCACTATATGCTGCGTATCAAGGATCCGCAGGGTTTTGTTGGATACTATGCAGCTTCGAAACAGGTCACTGTCTCGTAGCCGTATACAGCATCTGCGTTTAGTTTCGGAACATAGTGCCCGTAAATGAAGTTGTTGTCGGGCCGCATACCAGGGTCTATGTGATGCTTTCGTTGCTGGAAAGCGTCGGAGTTTATAGAACGAGAGCGTTTATCACCGTTTGGCGCTTCACAGAGGCACACGTATCCCTGAGCATGGCATGACGATTGATCAGAGAGCTTGCGTAGTGGCGTCCAACCTTTCGACATAACGGGCCAATAATGGCGACGAAAGTGAGATGTGCCCTTGTATGCCGCTTAACTTACAACGCTCAGTTTAGGCGCATTTTATAGCACGGCAAATAAATAAATAAATAAATAAATAAATAAATAAATAAGTAAGAAGATTACAGCATATCCAACGTACTCGTTGGAGTCAACGTTTAAACGAAGCTCTCATGAAACGTGTCAATTAAAAGCTAAGCAAAGACACAAATGATGCATGCAATCTTCTTTTCCAAGTACGCGTAAGGAACTCTTCTCGTTCTTCTCCCATTGCAGAAGATTTTTGTGGTATTTGCGCGGTAGGCAATGAGAGCTTTGCCTTAGAACAGGAAAGGTACGCACAAAGATATGCATGGGCCAGGCTCCTGCTGATCATAGAACGCTATAGATGTCTCAGCTGTAGTTGGTTGCCCCGACGTCACTCCGCGTTACGTATTTGGGTTTCTAAACGTTATGACGTTATTCCAACAAGGAAGGCCTGGCACCGGTACGCTCCTTAATAGCGAATTTGAATGGCAGATTCGGAGCACTCCCGGAGCCGCATTTCCTGCTCTCTTTGGAGCAACACTGTACCAACGGCAGATCGAGTGCACCGAATGAGTGATCCAATGGAAGATTGAGCGCGCTCACGGAGGTGAGATCACTCCGCGGAGCCGCCAAAACTGCTCGGCCAAAATCGGAGCGGACCGGAACTCTCGGCCGATGCCTTTCCTGCTTCTTCTCAGCATGCCTCTATTTATGCCCGGACGCCGGTATCGACAGACGCAATGGACGACGCGATATCGCGCCGCGCGCTTTTGCTCGCGCTGTCTGAGAGCGACCGCAGTGAATGTGACACTTCAAGTACGGATTCGTGTAGCGCTGAATCTGACAGCGACGCTGAAACCACTGCTTGCGAGCAAGCCTTCGAAATCATGTTTCGTATTCTTGCCAAGAGACCAAAAGTCGTCGAGGACGTCGGCTGGTTCGTACATAAAAAATGGCTCGTACATAAAAATACAGCGTCCAGGAGGAAAAGTCGCGTCTACACAATGCAACAGGCATGATTACCTATCAATAACATTGCAAGCAGCCTGTGTCAACAAGAGCCGTTTCATAGATGCATTTATTGGAAGTTCAAGCAAAATTCATGACTCTTGTGCGTTCCGGTTGTCACCCCTAGCCGAGAAACTCCGTTCCATGTGTGAGGATAATTATCGCCTTCTCGGGGATGCATTAGAATCGATTTCGACAGCTAATGTACATCGAACTCCGCACTGCAGACTGGATTAACAAGTTGCACCCTCCCTGATGTCGCGCTGCATACTGCACAATCTTTCCAATGACTTCGGAGACCTACAGAGCTAGATGAAGCAAACGATGCAGCAACACCTGTTGACATCCAATGGCAACGACGCACATGCGCTGACAGTGAGGTGTCTACTGAAGACCCAGCACGGCGCAGGCTGGGCGAAAGTGACAGCTGTAAAGTACTGTAGGTGCCTCAACAAAGCTTGCACTGGCGCATTTTCTTTTCGTTTTTTTTTTTGTACCAAGCACCTTATAGCACGGTTATGACAGATGTTTGAATAGAGAAACATTTTATTTACTTAATAAAGCACGTTAAAAAAAAAGAAATTGTCATTTATTCATCCTTCGTATTATTATCCAAAGAGGATGTTTCAAATGTGCCATTTTCATGTGTGTTGTTCCGCCTTTTCTTTGCGCAGTTCTTTGTATACGCGCTTTTCTTTATATTGCTGTTTTTCATTAAATCTTCCAACTCGCGCTTCTTCCTGCGTTTGCAGATGCTCCGTGTTCAAAAAAAAAAAAAAAAAAAATCTCAGTTCTCGCAGCCTTGCACTCGAAGGACGAGACATATTTGGCTTAGATTCTTCTGATTGGGTGTTTCGCGATGAGGCAGCAGAAGTATAGCTGCTGCAGAAGTGCGCTCTAATGCAGATTCCTTCGGCTCATGTGGCTCGCTTGATGAATATTTGAATCCGCGGACGGGAGTTTCTTCTTCGACACTATTCCAAAGCTATCTCGTAGCTGGGAGAGCTCAATACTGTAATGGAGCAACCGTATTTATTTTCTTTTTCTATTTCCTCCTCACAAGGGACATCTCTGGACGAACTTCCAGATTTGCGCTTTTCAGCAACAGCAGCCGACTTTCTTCTCTTTACCGTTTTATAACAGCCGCAGCGTTGGTCACCTGTTCTCACGACACCCAATGTCTCCTTTGTGTTTGCTGCAATGCGGCAGAACAAATTTCTATTTTTATTTTTCGTTGGACCTATTATAGGGAAAATACTGCTCGTAGTAGTCGAGCAGAAGATTTGTTTCTCCTCGTGTATACTCACGGCTTGTTCCTGTAAAACGCGAATTCCGTCATCTTGCACAGACGTTACAAATAGGCATCAGTGAAAGAGGCATCAAAGTGAGCGATTGCTCACTTTATGATTGTGTTCCTTCACTGCTGCATTGGTGATTGCTGCACTCCTGAAAAAAATTTTATATGATTTGTTCATTGCTAGTATTGTACAAGCACACGCGGCGGCTATGCCGTAATGTTTGCGCGCACTGCAGGTTTAGCAAGCGAAAGTTATTACTGCTGAATTTATTAACTTTGATTTGTAGGATTTCGTGCTTAGACGTGCGCCCGCAGTGTACCATTGCTATCAGTGCCCTAGCAACAAGCTTGATGGTGCGACCCCTTACGTGCACTGCCACACACTCACGCTACTTTCGGAAAAGGAGTGTTCAATCAAATGAATGGTATTGCTGAACAACCTTCCGCGTCATGCACGGAATACCAACGCTCGTCATTTAGGACAGCACTACGCGCGAGAGCCAAACGTATTACTCACCCTGATTGGCATGACTGGCCCCGCCCACCAGTGATGATATTAGAAGGCTGACGGTGGGTGCGGGTGGTTGGTGATAGGTTGTAACCAGGATCGTTACGGTACAGTCTACTGATTCCGCTAGGCTCCAAACTACAGTGGCTGTAGCGTAAACGTGGAGGTAAGCAACCGGAAAGAATAGCTCTGAACATGGCAGCCTGCGGTTTGCTAAGTCGTGTCCGTCTGTTGCAAAGCCGGGTTGTCCCCCAGAGAAAGGGCTGTTTCGCTTCGTACCAACGTTCCAGCTCAACAATGCCCTGTAGCTCGCTCTAATCCCGGCACCCGACACTGAGCCGCTCGGTGCCGCCACCACATGTGTCTCATTAGTTTCGCCTCCCGTTCACCTGTGGGTGGCACCGCTCGTCCCGTCCCCTTGTGCCTTTCACTGTGCTTCCAGTACGTCGTAGTTTCAATTGTCCCTCTACGTACCATCTTCGAAAGTGTCTTCTTTTCGTGACAGACGCCGACAGTATGTGCAGAGCCACAGCACGAAAATCAGCGATTTGTAAAGGCATGTTATTTCGTTCGCGCTTTTTGTTTGTGCGTTGCTTCAGTTTTCTTTTACTTTGTTTAACGTTTGCTTCAGCGCTGCCTTTTAGGGAATAAATCTTCTACTCTGCGTCTCTCAACGTCCCCGTAGTGTCGTGCACGCTGTTCGGACACGATGCCCCACGGCGAGGCCATCGCAGCGGGCGGAGACATAAGACGATAATCCCCTCCGGCACGCTAGGGACGCTGGGCAGCTGCATATCCGGTTATGGATGGATGGATGGATGCGTGTTATGAGCGTTCCCTTCGGAACTGGGTGGTGGGTTGCGCCACCAAGCTCTTGTTGTTATACTGCCTAATGTCCTACCTAGGTTAAAAAAAAGAAAAAGAAAAACTACGATGAACTTCTACAACCAACTTTCCTGACCCCCTACTATGAACTTCGCTTTTGTGCATCTCCGTTTTTTGTCGTTTCCCTACTTTTCTTCCACCCATCTTCCAATCGCCTCTTGCTAATCTCTACTGCGGACATGTTCACTTTTTCCCTGCCCTCGCTGAGCCAAAGGGCTTCAAGGAGGCCAGTGGAGCCTAAATCGACCGCTGGGCAGATGCCTTCACATTCTAATAAAACATGCTCCATCGTTTCGCTAGCTTTACCGCAGCAAGCACATGCTTCTTCTTCCTTCTTATATCTTGCTTTATAGGTGCGTGTTCTGAGGCATCCCGATCTCGCTTCGAAAAGTAATGCGCTTTCCTTTGAGTTATCATAAATTGTTTCTTTCCCGATTTCGTTTCTTTTTTCTCTTAATTAAGTAGTTACTCATGGCAGGTTTCCATTATATTGCCGCCACCCGTGAGATTATTTCAGCCTCTCTGACTTTCCGCTTGACGTTCTTTGTTGCTGTTATCTGGTGTTTACGAGAACCCCCTTGCCATACCCTCGCTCTGGCTGCAGGTTTGCTGATTTGGAGGGGTCGCTCCACGCCGTAGAGACCCCTGCTCGCTCGCGGAGTCGGCCGCCAACTCCGACTCTGACATCGGAGTTCGATTAGACAGGTTCTATTCTAGTATATTCCGGTACACTGAGACCGGTCATAAGGGCTGAAACAACACCTTTGATGTCGCAGTGAATGGTTTGGCAGGAAGTACCCGTAGTCACGCGATCTTTGTACACCGCAGTGTGGCATAGTTTGCTGTATCTTTGGTTGAAGGCAGCGAGCAAGACAAGAAGTGCCGCGGCACTTTTCGCGTGCTCCTGCAGACTTCTTCTCGGTTTGAAAAAAAAAAATAATCTTTACGTACGGACGTATGGAGCAACAGAAAAGGGCATCAGGAATATTTAATGACAGCCAAAAATTTTTTGTCGGACAATTTTGCTCTGACGATAATATTTGCGAATTAACTAATACTACGTGATCACGTAATAAGGCAAAGTACACAAAACTAGCCTGATTTGCTTCAAGCGACGACAAAAAACATTACTTCGGTTCTGTCCAGCTACATCGCACTCGCATATCTTCTTCAATTTTTTTCATTCTTTTTTGTTTTGACGCAAGTTACGTGGGACACCCTGTATACGTCTCAAAGCAGCGACGCCTATCGGTTAGGCAGCACAGTATACGATTCAACTGCAGTTCAATGCTGGGATGAACGTCCGTTTATTAGAAAGTACTGCAAGGAAACGGCTGTGCATTCAATTCCTCGACCGTTCCGGCTCCGTGCCAACATCAAACGACCTTTACAGGCACCATCCGTAAAGAAATTAGATAAACGCGACGTTAAAAATTGAATAACACTTGCCTAAATAAACAATAATAAATTATGGGGTTTTACGTGCCATAACCACTTTCTGATTTTTTTTCAACATTATGGCGTCGCCATCTTTGGAAGACAGAGTAAAGGCGCACTCGTAGAATACCGATGCTCCCGGAGCTCGCGAGCCGAGACCACGCTTCCCCAGCGCTTAAGAAACCAGTTCATTCCGGTCCGCTCCGAAACGTTGCACGCCGACCATACCGCGCATTCCTGAATATTTTCCGGAATGAGTTTGCACGGCTGGTCATTCTGCCATTCGTCGATGCCGCTCGATCAAACTGCACACGGTCAATCGACTCGCGTGGTGAAGACTCGGCGAGCTGCATGCCCGTCCGCGGATGCGCATATAGGAATGCATGTCTATAGACTCCTCCGCGTTTCAAAGCGAATACGATAGCGAACGAACGACGTGATTTCGAGTTTGAGCGATCCGCGCAGTCGCTCAATTCTAAAGTTTCTAACTGTCGCCAATGAACGCGTCCGCGCACATCCCACAAAATAATACGCAGTTCAATATGCAGGCTTGCTCTCGGCGGGTAAAATGCGGGTGCCCAAGAACTTCAGAAGTTGAGCCCTTCCCGCCACCCCTTCAACGCCCCCCCCCCCCCCCCCGTAAGCTGTTAAGAGGCAAGCTCCTTCTACGGATATCAGATCAACAAGTATGCAAATTATCGTTCGCCGTGGTAGAACGGCCAACAGCCTCAAAGTAAAAATTAGGCGGTTCATCGCATTGTTGCGATTTCACATTGATTTCACCTTATATTGCAATAGCATGATGCAAATTCAGGCCAGCAATGTAACCATACAGATTATATACATAAATCTGGCCCTGTTGCCCCTATAGTCGTTATATTTACGACGCTGCCAGTTTATGTTAGTTCCTGTATTATACATGCACGCTCTGTTGTAACAGCAGTCGTCGGGGCTGGGACCCATGCCAGGCTTTGTGCCTTTAGCCTCAGCCGTCATTCGTTTGAATGGATGAGAAATAAAATTTATATTTTAAGAAAACTTAAAACAGTGCAGTTTTAAGCAAAATGTTGGAAGGTTACCTTTGTCGAGTATATGACAAGTATCACGTGTTTGATTTTTATCTCTCTCTCTCTCTCTCACGCGCGCATACGCACGCCTTTCACCCTCCCCACCACACACACACACGCGCGCATGAACGGACGCACACAAACACACGCACACCATCCGTAACAGCCGTTGGTCCGGAAACGACGTGCCGGCTCCACATTTGCTGCACCAGACGTTCGCGCGCCCCTACCTGGTTGTTGAAGGGCTTCGTAATCAGTTCTCGTTGCCGCATTTAGAAGCCGCTCTTGTCTTTTCGCGTACTTCATCCGCGTTTTTGTTTCTTGCGTGCTCCACATTTACATCCGCTTCCCGTTAGAAGAGCACGGAGGCCGCCCTCGGCAATTCTTGAGCTTGTGTAAGGAAAGCTTCGGACCGCACTGACGCCGCCGCTAAATCGTCGGCAAATAATCACCGAATGCCTGCAGTAACATGCACAGCAAGGGAAGTCCCGGTGATAAAAGCGCTTTCGGAGTTTCCCCAGGGTATCGCGGGCATTTCCAACACCGCGACAGCACGAAAAGCCACGCCGCACGAAAAATGCGGGTGTTTCCTTTCGAAAAAATCTCCCACGGCATACGCGCTAGATCACGGAAGCGCAGTTAACGTTGAAAGCAGCAGCGTAAACAGGCTGATATACCAGCTTATTAATCGCTCCCTTAAAAACTGCAACAACAACAAAAAAATATGACTAACTGAAAAAGCTACAGAATTCAAGCTGAGCTGTACACATTCGAGGTACATTTTACTTGTGCCGAGCAGAAACTGACTTTCGAGAGCGTCAGCTTCGACTCGGGACTCGGATGTTCACTTCGCGCGTGCGCTCACACACACGAACCCACTCACGTACGCAGGCAAATAGACATGTGCCGCACCCCGAAACGACAACACCATGTACGGATATGCTTTCTTACAGCGAAGCCGCTTATGGCTCGGCTTCCGTGCATTTTTCGTGCGCAAAAAACCGTGAACCCATCCTGACGATTCCGAGCGCCTTGCGTCTCTAGTTTCATTTCCTTCCGCTCTCCCGTGATGGCGGTCCCGTCGAAACGTGACGCTTGTCTAGTTTCCTCCGGCTCCTCGGTGCGAATGACAACACATGCGTGTGCATACCTTTCGTCGCGATGACCACCGACCAGGACAATAAATGACTTCGTACCTTTGTTCAAAATTCTGTGGCACCTCTGTGTAGCGTGCTAAACAGCTTCGCTGGTTATCCATCTTCACAGAGTGGAATGGCAAATCCTTTTTTCTTGCGTTCCCTTTTTCTCTTAAACACGTGTATCGCTTGTCGGAAAAATGGAATCCGCTACTGCCTCTGCAGGAGAGGTGCGAACCTTACCGATTGACAAGAGAGAAAGAAAGAAGGATACGGCATTTGTGCTGAATTACATTCAAATAACAAGGCCACGTGTGACACAACCGCGCACCAAGGGGCAGCCATTCAATCTAGAGCTGCTACTAAAGACAATGCGCTCCACCACATTCTTGCTCTACCTTAGACGCTATCTTTATAAAAAAAAATTATTACTCTCGCAATCAATAAAAATGTGCCCTAGTCGCTCCCCTTCCCCCCACTTACCCTTTCACATTGCGACAGAACGTGCGAAAAGCAAATGACAATGCCACACGCGGACTGCAGAAACTGCCACGAAACTAGCACGATACTACATAACGAAAAAAAAAAAAAAAACGGGGGGGGGGGGCGGTGAGGAAACTACCAAAATTACCAGGGACGCCAGGTGACTTTAATCCGGGGCTCACTCCCACTACGATCTCGGAAACGGGCACTATGTGAACGAACGGGAAACTCGCTCGCTCGCCATATCCTGCTAGGGCTAATAAAGCGACAGCGACGCCTAAGTACCGTCTGTGGTGTCGAGCCGGAATCCGATTTCCGCGACCGCGCACCGCGCCTTCCTCGCGCAAATAGCTCGCGAGTAGAGAACGACGCGGCGTAGCAAACAGCGCATCCCCGGCTCCGCGAGGGCCAGATTGCGCGTGGCCGGAATATGCGCTGCGCCCTTGGTTGGCGACGAGGAACCCCAATTTCCTGCTACACACTCCCCCGTAACACGGGTGTTTTGTGTGTCGGTGGGTGGGCGTGGGCGCGTGTTTGCGTGCGCATGCGTATCTACTACCACTTCGACAAGATCACGTGTATACCGTCGGCGAATGCACAACGCTGAGCGAAAAACCGAATGTTTAATTAGAAAATGATTACGCAGATCCAATGCACCTTTCGGAATCTTTGCGAAGCGAGGCTTTCGTGAAGCGTTTACTGAAATTGAAATGCTACAAGTCCGGCCTCTTTCATCCCTGCGTTTTACAGAGGACAAGGCGTGCGCGCGTGTGTTTCGACGACATGGATGCAGCGCGGTTCTTCCAAACAAATCAGTGTCGTTCAGCGATGATACGAAGATATACGAGATGTTTGATAATAAATGTTTGGTAAGCACGCGGAGCCACAACCGAGGTCGGTGACGCTGATAGCCGAACATGCTGTATATATCGCGGTTCCGTTAGCGCTACTTCAGGTCCTCTTCGCAGAGTGCGCTAGCCACCTGTACACCTCTCCCCCCCCCCACCCCCCCCCCCAATTCGACCCAAGCAAAAGAACAAAAACGATTCCCACGCAAAGTGCTGGTCCCCGTTTACTAAATGCGTGCGCGATTCCATAGCCTCTAGCGTGAGTTTCGGCGGGACGGTTGACGACCTTACGTAAATTGGAAATGCAATCTCCCAGCAGTTCTAGAATACGCTCATAAAGATAGATATATTACACTCACGCGTTCATTTTCATCAGTATACATACGCCAATGGACGCAAACAAATGCGAAAATAAAAAAGGAAATAAATAAAAAATGCCCATTTAATCAATTGAACTTATAAAGCCAAGACCTACACGAGACAGCTCGCGGTCAAAGTGTGTAGCCTATAGCTTACAAGCGATGCATAAGACACGCGCGTGTATCTCATGCAATCAGCCACATGCAAATAAGAACCGTGCATGCGTCCTATATATAACGTTCCCAGCAGTTCCAGACAAAAACCTCCCCGGACTGTCCCGAAAGACCCTATCTAACTCGAATACGCCTAGAAAGCTCGTACTTCATTGGTGTTAGCAAAGTATGTCACAGTCGCCACGCGCTAGACCGTATAGAACGTGAAATATACCGAATCGAAGAACATATCCAACAGCAGCAGCGCTGCTGACGCTGTACGCTAACAAGCAATTTTTTCACCTGCTCCTGTGCCGAGCTTACGCTGGCTGAGGAGTGGTATAGGTGTTGCCTCGTAAAAGGAACGCTGATCGCTTCGCGCGGACTCGAGCAGCTCTGTTCTAACTAGATGATCTAAATTGCTTCTGACGGAGAGTATATACACAGCAGAGTGCGGCGAATTTTGCAATATATATGTACATACAATCATAATATGAATAGTAATAAATAAATAAATAAATAAATAAATAAATAAATAAATAAATAAATAAATAGACACTTGCGCAAAGCAAGCTGTTGGGCGAGTTGGTACATTCGTTCAGGATTACGAAATGAACACGGAACGGTGTACGAGGACGACGATCAGATACGACATCGCGAGCGCTAGCTCTCATCCGGCACTCGTCCTTACGTACTCCTGGACGAGTACATGCAGTGTTCCATGTCGTCGCATACACTATCGTGCGCTCGCCATTTCATATTCACGAAATGTTTGCGCATTCTCAAACAACGCGAAGCTCAAGGCGCAACGAGTCGAAAGCGTTGTTTTCTCCGCGCCTTCTTCCGGCGTCCCACGGGTGTGTGCGTGCGTGTAATGGCAGGGGATATTAATCAACAACGCCGCGAACACGCCTACTCATGCACTACATCAACTGGAGCCGCATCTGCGACCTGCGACACGGTTAAGGTGCTTACAGCCAAGTCGAAAGCACACGCAGCACGCATAAATGCGAGCGCGGCAGCCGCAGGCGCACAAGGGAGCACCGGCTCACGACGACCGCGCCAGCGCTAATTCCTTTCACGCGGTGCCGGCCGGCAGCGTTCATTCCTCCAGCTGCAGTATTAGCGCCGATCGCCGAGGGACAGGCACGTAATACGCCCTCTGTACAATGCTACCGCGAGCCCCAGAAGCGCCCGCGAGGAGTAACTGAAACACATCGTTTCCAGAATTGCAACGACGAAGCCTGTGAATCCTGAATGAGATAGACCGCACGCGCGCAGGCGCAGGAGACGGGGGGGGGGGGGGGGGTGCGTACGGACGAACCGGCGAAGTCCCATAAATCGCCGCTACACAGCCCCTTCCCAGGAGTGCACCGCGATCACGATGCATCTCGCTAATGGGAGCACCACGCCAAGTTGAGGAGGAGGCAACAAAAAAGGCCTTATAAACACCAACTGCCCACTTACCCTCTGTGGATTCACTACTGTGTGACGTGTTGGAGCCTGTGCACGCGACCCATCGTCGTTACATTTACGATACAGATGCTCATCTTTCTTTTTTTTCCTGAGGTAAAGAGTTAGGGGCACCTTTCGTTATACCGTTACGCGTAGCTTGACCTTATGTTATACGGGGTCCCCCCGTGAGTAGACAAATAACACTATATGCCACATTACCAACGCCTCCTTTCTCACACTCACATGAAGCCAGGGAAAGCATATGGCAGAATTAAATGTTGTGCTTACCGTCATTCTTTCTTGACTTCATGTGGTTCGTAGTAACAAACAAGCAAAAAAAAAATCACCGCCCATTGGTTCCCATTATTCTACTCGCTTGACATCTGATATGTCAATCAAAAATAATAAAGAACGAAAGATACGCCATCGCAAGTTTACCACAAGGCGACCGCTTTATCGCGCACTTATAGACGCTACTTACAGCGAAAAATTAGCTGCAAACTACATGGAGCGCATATTGCCGAAGTATTTGCGGCGAGATTAGTCACCCGGCGTACAGACGTGTTCGTTTTTGCGTATGTCCTTGATAATCACGCTGTAAAACGTCGCCAAAATGCACACGGTGTTTCCTTCGGAACGCATTACACCAACAAAGCACGCGGGAACCGGATTGATGCATTGTAAGCTTGACCCACTGGTTTACCGACGGGCCTTTTTGATCGGCAATGCACTCGTTTATTTTTGCTGTGTGCCTCTTTCGCCGTCTTTCCGAGATGAGCTTCACGTAACAATATAACAAGCGCAAAAAAGGACATACAAACGTTAGCGACGCCAGGTATATATATATATATATATATATATATATATATATATATATATATATATATATATATATATAGAGAGAGAGAGAGAGAGAGAGAGAGAGAGAGAGAGAATGCTATTTGATCCAAGAAGTAGGACCCGATTTTTACCTATAACATCGGACACTGAGGACGGAGAGCAATAAGTTATTTGTCGACGTACCCACAAATGAACCAGAAAGATAACGAGACAAGTCGCTGATCATGCAGAGCCAGGCAAGTGAGGGGAAATAAGCAACTCGGAGTGAGGCGTCAATCAAAACAAGCCGTGCCTGTAAGGCTTGCGGTAAGAATGGGCCCACTGTAGGCTGCAGCGATCAGTCACCAATCAAACAAGGCGCCGCATGGGCAACAACATTCCTGTGTATACCCTCGAACTCTTTAAACTCGTCTTTATACGCGGACCTACTAATGAAGACGAATAAGATTGGGCGCGTCCGATGTACTGAACATGCTAAATATATAGAGCACGAGACCAGCCGACAGAGCAGTTCCAAATGACAGCAAAACTGGCCCCCGCAGCTCTCCTAATCAGACCGCCCCGCGCAAAGTCCATTGGCGTTGATTCGGGAGCGTCAGCGGAAATGACACCGTCGCTCCGGGACCAACGGAAAGGCGGCAACGACAATCCACGTTGACACGAACCCCTCCTGCCCACTCCCTTGCAATTTCCGGCCACAGCCCCTCCAGAGCGCTGGCACCACGGTTTGCTCGCGATAGTAAGGCGTGTCAAAAAGTGTCCTGTAAAATGAGACCTTTATTAACCGCAGTGCAACTTCATAATACTTCGACGAAGTTTTAAGCGAGCATCATGTCTCACAGAGCCTCCGAGAATATGGCGTTCAGCTACCGCGACAGAGCGGCGCCTCATCATTTCGAAGGCCATGCTGTCTTCACGGTGAGCGCCAAAAGGATCCTGGCAACTGTCATGACCAACTTTTTAAAATTATTTATTAAGCTACTTATTGGCCAGTAGAGGCTATACGATTTCCGACCATCGGGAACTGAAAAAGTCACTCGCCAACGACGAAAGGAAAGCAGAGGTGGAACAGGAGTCGCTTCTAATCCAGCCACACGGCAGAGAGTCCGCACAAAGGACCGCAGCGTTCCGACGTGAAAACCTTTACGACAGAGGTTTCCCGTCCTGCGAATTTCGAAAGCCGGAAGAGAGTCTCCCGAAGGCGTCTTTACAAATCACCCGAGATGCGGCGCACGAACGGTTGCTATAGCGGGGCGATTATAAATCGCGGGGAAGGAAGGGTATAACGACCGAAGCAGAAACACGTCGCGATCGCGAGGCGTTGCGTCATTACGCCAGCGGAGTCACTGATGGTTTCGCGTGACACCGGAACAGAGTATGTACTATAGAACGGCGCAAACATGGCGTTTCGAGCTTCCGAGGAGACCGCGAAAGATGACCCTGACTCAAAGGCTTCAAAAGCCTACACGCGGCACTTGCGTGGGCCCGCAATAGGGCTTTCCGCCAACGACGCTAAACCGGGGAAGAAATTGCGCTGCCATGTATAAGCGGCCGGCAAAAAGACAAGCTGGGATACTGAGCGGGTAAGATATTGAGCCAACGACAGCGTTTGTTGTTATTATTGGTGAAGCGCCATTAAGAAGACGGTCAATGCGTTAACTATAAAGTCATTAAGTTACGTGTGAAGTTTACTCCAATCGATGTCACTTTCAGACGTGGAGAAAAATAACCGCCACAGCAGAACATCTGCACGGGCGTTGACGTTATTTACAGGGTAACAAACACCCTGGCTGTTAATTTTACATGTGACAATGCGCCCCCTTATATAAACGTAACTTCGATATGAGCGTACCGCGTCTTTCTCACGCGCTTATTCAGCATCTGTGCAGAGCTCTCGTCCAGTTAAACGTTAACACGCGCACGCACGTACGCACGCACGAACGCACGCACGCACGCACGCACGCACGCACGCACGCAAACAAACAAACACGCACGCACGCACGCACGCACGCACGCACGCACGCACGCACGCACGCACGCACGCACGCGGACATGTATATGGACAAAATTGGTAGCGTTTCGTCTCTCTACGAAACATGTCTCTCTACGAAGAGACACAGCGCGCTTATGAGGCGGCGCCTTACAAACCACGCCGGTGCGACCCGGGGCGCCCTGGTGCGAGGACGACCGAATGAAATGCCGCGCAAGGTCGCCCCGGTGCGCAAGGTCGCCCCGGTGGTTTGTCAAGTATGCCATTATTAGCGTTGCCGATAAGACTTTCTTGTATAGACGTACACTGTTCGATGTTTTGGAAGTTTTAGTAACTGTTTAACAGCGCAGACGACGCCCTTACGAAGCAAGCGATCAACAAGACGAACACTTGCGTCTGGGTTTACGCCTGGACACAAGCAAGTACACTTGCTATTCATTTCGGGGAAGGTGAAAACAAAAATAAGTAAAATGAGAAACAAAGACGTCAAGCAGGAAAGAACAAGGACGCAGCGCTTCCCGTTTCTCTGGTATTTCTCAACTTAGCGTCTTTCTTTCTTTTCTTGTACATTTCTCAATATGAATCCGCGCGAACTTGCACAGTTTGAAATTGCTCTAGAACAAGACTTGCGATCTATGCATGTGCCATGCGCGGGCAATACGTCGCGCTCTGTCCCAAAGCCAGAAATTTGACCGACAAGCGTTTCCAGCCGCTCCTTGGAAAAGCTTGTCGGCCAAATTTCGGGCTTTTTTTTTAATATATATGCTATATAGCTCACGCAGCGACCATAAAGTGGCAATATAGTTGAGCGCATATATACAGATATCTTCGAGAACACTGCATTATTCTAGGGCACACATATGCGATGCGCAACGGGTTTAAAAGCCAACAATATGACGGAAATCACAATTTATACTAAAATGGTGGAAATCGCCATATCACACCACCAACAACAAAAAACACGAAACAGCAACCTCTGGTTATTCTTCTCGACATGTCGGTATGAAACTGTAGGTATAGCAGCTGCGTGAATAGAGTAGCTCATACAGAGGCTTCGTTTTTGACAGGCCCGGGAATAAACGCCCGCAATGCAATTCTTCACGACTTGTGCAGGGGAGTAGTAGGAAGCAGTGTTAAAAAAAAGAAAGAAAGAAAGTAACGAAAGTTGAAAAGGATAAGAAGGTGGGGGGAGTGCTATGGTTTTCGTCCCACCTCTCACACGAGCGATCGGCAAAAGCTTGCGCATTTTCCGAGGCGAGCAAGCGTTCAGGCACGGAAAGTGCAGAATAGTGAGCGAATGCAATGCACTCGCATACGGTTCCAGAGGGAAAACAAGAAACGAATCGGGTGCCCCCTTTGAATGTACGCCTTACTGGCAAGCAGACAACACAGACATCCGCATCGACCCTGTGCTCATGCTTCCATGAATACTGAATACTACATATAGCATATGCCGATACAAGGCGACGTCGCGGTTAAGTTGATCAATATGGGCGGACGCGCGCGGTGACAGAGAATAATGGCTCGGTTGAGTGCTCCATCAGGTGCAAGGCTCGGTGAACCGCGCATACGTCGCTAGCGCTATACGGGCACCATGTGGTGTTTTGGATCGCACCGCTGGTGCGATCGGTTGGGAACTCGGCGCTGACGCCCGTGGTTGTACCTGGGTCGCAAGCCCCAAGGGTAGCGTTGGCCTGGCGGCCTGGGGTACAACTGGAAGCATCCGAAGGTCCCGGCAAAGCATGAGTCGACTGGTAACAACGAAACAACTTGTTTATTTTAACATCGCAAAGAGTTGGCGGTCAGGTTTGACCGAAGTAGAGAGACGGGAGAGCACTTCACTCAACAGAAGAAATCGGAGCCCTCCTTTTGGCGTCCGGGGGCAGCTGTTTTTATACTCTCGCAGTTGAGGGCAAGAAGGAACCCCTCAAAAGACGAGCACGTGAATGTACAATGGGCTAATGGTGACGCACACTGTCGTAGCGATGCCGTAGCACCATGTCGAGCACGATCTCGTAGCACCCTGTCATAGCGCTGCCGTAGCACCATGTCGAGCACGATCTCGTAGCACCCTGTTGTAGCGCTGCCGGTCGGGCACAATGGCTGTAATGAGGGGATGATCCCTGCTTTGGCATCGCCTGTTTCGGGCACAATGACTGGAATGAGAGGGTGATCCTTTGCGGTCGCATCGCCGCAGTCGCGCCTGGAAACACCTGCCGATGAGTGTTGCGGTGACGACGATCGGGCCAAAATGTCTGCCGCCCCTCCGCAGTCGCGCCGGCAAAACCACGTGTCGCAGGCGAAACGCAACAGTGGGCGCTTCGGGCTTCACACGCGCGTGGCCGTTGATTTCGTAGAATGCACGTTCTTGTGCCATAGGCTTCTGCGCGCGCACGCGCTGCGATCGTGACACGCGAGAGTGTCTGCAGGGGCATCAAAGCAACACGCGTACACCTCGCGGATGGGTGAAGTCAGGAATGTCACAAAAACTTCTTCAGTGGGCTAGAGGCCATTCGTCGATGGAGACAAGCACTCGATATGCCTGAGAGCTCGCCAACAGTGAAAATAGGGACATCAGCGAAACAGCCGAACCTCGATACAACGAAAACGGTTGTAACAAGTAAACGGATATAACGAAGTGAAAAAAAAAAAAATCTCGCCGATAGCCATATATCGTACAGAGAGTTTTAGTGTGTACGGTATTTTCGCAAATTAGGGCGGTTCGGGCGGATTGCTGGAGTTAGCGGAGGCGTAAATGAGAGCGGTGGGACCGGTGCAACCACCCGGTGGCGTAGAGTTCAATCAGACAGAGTTCGCATCGAACGGTCCGCAGAGCCACGTATCCAGTCGGAAGCTTAGGCGTGATGATGTCATAAATAAATCAACAACAATCTAAAGTATATCGCTTAACGCATTGGTCACTCATAGCTTAGTGGAAACAGCGAAGTGCAAGAGCCATCCCGTTGGTGTAACTTAAACAGTTCCCCGCCAGCGCGGTTCCAATACAACTTGTCTCCATAACTGTCGAGGACCCTCACCGGGAACAAAATGACGGTCGCACAGCAGCGCCTGTTCGGAACGGTCGAACGCAATACCACAAAACCAAATATTAATGAAACTTATTCAAAAATTATGCATACATAAGGGCAGCCGAAATGTCTCCATAGCCGTTGTACATTGGTTCTATGAATAAACGAGCCGACAGCCGGATTAAATGTATTTGCAAAGTTTCGCAACACTGCCCCGGAAAGCGCTGTAGAAACCATGTAGAAGAATGACACAGGTGGGCAAACAGGAAGACCTCTCCAGTGTAAATATGCTCTCCCTCTCTCTTCCGTCTCTCTCCCAGTATAGGCAGTGGGAACTCGGATGCAGTTGCCTCAGTGGACACGCCTTGCCACTATATCAAATGAAAGCGTCAGTCGCATTAAGCACGTTCTCAAACAGACATCCCCAGCAGAAAGCTACTCAAGTCATGCCGTCGAGACACAGTAGCCACAGCGGTTACTGCAAGTCAAACTCGCGGGTGGGCGCCACTGCTAACACCCAGAAGCCAGAACAAAGATCCTACAGCGCGGCAGGCGCATACGCACGCACGCAGGCATGGATACACACGCACGCACGCACGCACGCACGCACGCACGCTTACACAAGCGCACGCGGCTGATCCGCAACGCTGGCTGCAGCGCAAGGCACGGTCACCAACGCTGTAGCAGGGACTGCGATAGGCCCACTATCTCAGTCGTTTCGCCGCACCATCGACGAGGCCCACGAACGCTACGCCGGGCCTTCGTGAACGACTGCGGCGGAGGGCAAGCGGAGGGCAAGCGGAGGCGGCAGTAAATCTGTTAGCGCTACCTATAACCTGAGCCCCGCGAAGGCGCCGGTATGACGGGCAAAATAAATAGGAAGGCGTCACGACGCGATGGAGGGGGGTCGTCGGAAGGCAGCGCCGAGGTGGCGGAACGACCGAGCCATGAACGGCCCGATAGGCGCGGGAAACGAGCCAGCGCGCACACGCCTAAACTGATCGTGGAAGCTCCGGGCGCGCGACAAGCAAAATACTGCTGGCGCCATTCAGGCGTGAACGAGGGCTCCCTCCCACACGCTTCGATACTCAACGGCAAGGTTCTGCCAGCTATGACAAAGTATCAGGTAGCACTTTATCAATACATGCACAATTTTTTCGCACTGCATGCGCGAATAAAACACATCCAGTCAAGTGACGAGTTCTGTGGCACTCAGAGGTCTCAACTTGCTTTTACAGCGAAGCTGTTGAGGGCTAATTCCCAAGATCGTGTCCGTGTGTCGACACAAAACTCGAGCCTTCTCCTCCCGCGTCCGCGTCAGACGCCACCTGCGTTCGTGCCGTCGAGTACGCGCCGTGATTGACGCGGCCCTACTAGAATAAAACGTCATTACGTGGGTGGATCTCGAAGTTAGTGCAATGCCTGGCCGACCCGCGGCAGAGGTGAAGCAGGCTTTAAGCACTTCCCATACGTGGGCCGATCCCGAAGTCAGTGCAATACCGGTTGGTTGGTTGGTTACAAACTTTATTTCTATTTACAAGAGAGCCGCGAGCTGAGCCCTAAGGGCCCAGCCCTTACAAAGTCTAGGGGGCGGTCCCTAGTCCGGGACCCCCGTGGCTTCTGCAGCGGCTTTGGCTCGGGCCACCAGGGCACGTTGTTCCTGGAGGGTTGAGCAGCCGAGCAGGGTGGCCTCCCAGTCCTCTCGGGTAGGGTGGGGGTTTGGGGGGAAAGCAGGGTTAGAGTGCAATACCGGGCCGACCCGCGGCGGAGGTGACGCAGGCGTTAGGCAATCCCCCTACGTGGGCCGATCCCGAAGATAGTGCACTGCCGGGCTGACCCGCGGCGGAAGTGAAGCAGGCGTTGAGCACTCCTCATACGTGGCGCGATCCCGAAGACAGTGAAATACCGGGTCTACCCGCGGCGGAGATGAAGTTCGCCATTAAGGGGCCCACATAAACAGCCCACATAAACAGCCCACATAAACAGTCATCCTTCTACACAAAGTGGAAGGGCATTGATTTTTTCCGTCCGGCCTCTCTGCGTGCATTAGTGTGCGTGCGTGAGAGAAAGAGAGTGAATAAATTAATGTTATTAGAACCACCTCCATCACACAGAGTAGTGCAGTGGAGAGCATTGTGCTAACCCGTGACCCCGCCGCACACCCGCCCAACCACCATTACTTCTCTGGTCACGTGCATCTCACATCAAATCATTCCAATGCGCCTCCTTCACTACTCTCTCGCCCTTACCCACCAGTTACTCTGCTAAGGACTCTTTACATCGCCCACGTTTTGATCCATATAATGATTTTGCACTAAAACTCGTGCGAGGACATATATCGTGCGCTGGTAGCAGGATCGGCCTTTGAATACACGATCTCAAGGATCGGCTCGCTTTATTTGGCGTCGACGCCGAAAACAAAGCCCGCAGAGTGTCATGGACAATGATGACCACTAAAGCTTGTGTCATTGTCCACAACACCTTTGAAGAGATAGTCGAGGCGCAACAGATGGCACAAGTTGCAAGACTCGCTTCCACGGAAGCCGGCAGACAGCTACTAGCGCATATTGGTCAAGGTTCGTGCATCACCAAACAGAGGGAGTGCGCGCTCCCCGTCAAAGTCAGAGAAATGTATTCAGTATCCCAGATACCTAGAAATATGCACCCTCAGCACAATTACGGCAGACGTAAAGCGAGGGCCAGGGCCCTTCTTAGCCTAGCGGCTAAGATTGAGGACAACGTCGCCTTCGTCGACGCTGCGCAATACGCTGCTTCCAATCATTTTGTTTCGGTGGCTACATCACTGCGGGGGGAGCTGCTGACGTCGCTTACGCATCAAAATGTGAACGCCGACAAAGCCGAACAGGTGGCTGTAGCCATCGCCATGGCCTCCACGAACCGTTCCACTATCTTCACAGACTCGCGAGCTGCCGTTAGAGCATTCATGAAAGGCTCGGTATGCAAGGAAGCCGCTCGCGTTCTCTCTGCAGCATCTTGGACAGGCAAAAAGCACTTAATCTGGTTCCCCGGTCACATGGGCAGCGATGCTCATGAAGCCGTCCCCAACGCCAATGAACTTGCTCACTCCCAGGCGCGAGATCTCACCCGCCGCGCAGGAAGTGGGCAATCGGAGGCTGGGGGATGGCAATGGCACAGGGACCCTCTCCTTACTTTTAACGAGGTCTGCAAGCACTATCAACTAGGGCGTCGGAAGTTTCCACTTCCACACCCACACCTAAACAGACCACAGGCAATCACCCTGCGAATGCTGCAGACGGAGACGTATCCGTCTCCATTTATTTGTTCAAAATTCCTAGGCGGCATCAACCCGGGCTGTCCGCGCTGTGGACATCCCAGATGCACTCTTAAGCACATGCTCTGGCAGTGCCTCGACTTGTGCGGGGGCTCAGGGTCTCCCTCTTCGGAGGAAGACTGGCTCCGGCTCGTCACCAGCTCCGCGAAGGAAGAGCAACTCAGGGCTGTCCAGAGAGCCCGCGATATCGCCGAGAGTCTCAACCTCCCGGCTCCGTCGTGGGTGCGGCCCGCAGACGCTGCCCCCTAACGGGGACACTCATCGTCTTCTCAGGACCAAAATAAAAGTTCTTTGTCTGTCTGTCTGTCTGTGTCATTGGGAACGCGAGAAAACGCGCACTGCAAGAAATTTCTCGGTTCCGATTTTATGTAAGAGAAGAGAGCGATTACTGGGGCGTGTTTGGTCGTAAAAATTTCCTGTTAGCTTCATTACAAACCGGCAAGCTGACATTGCTGAGAACTTCGCGATGTTAACAAAAAAGCATTTTGACATACTGTAAGAATAAGCAAGGAGGGCGATCGGAAGAATCGTCTCTTGGCAATAGTCGTTCGCTGCTGACGAAATATCTGGCTTCCAAATTATATTCCTGCTTACAGTAGCATGAGAAACAGTCGCAGAATTGTTTTCATACCTTAAGTGTGCTCTTATATATAAAGTATAATTTTAAAGAATGACTGACACGTTCGCTTCCACTAACAAGGTGAAACTATATTCTTCGTCTGCGCCGCGGACAACTTTGTCAAGTCATGAGTAAAGATTTCAGCTTTCGCTTCGTGTACACTGGCCCAGGCTAAGTGTTTTCTGGCATCTATTCCAACCGAATAGGAAACACGAGACATTCGATGCGGCGTTTACAATGACACCCCGTTTACTTTGACGTCAAACAAGGGAATAGAGTTCCTACACGGGGTTACACAATATCATTCCAGGAACACTGAATTCGACGAACGGGACCAATGGATACCGCGGTGTACTGCTCCCGGTCTGCATTCGAAGCAAGGGTAGGAGAAAACAGAGAGAGAACATCCTGTTTGCGTCGAGAATAAGTCATGCAGAGCCAGCCGATGAAGGCTTCTGTAATTCGATGCGGCCCGGTAATTGTCAGCAGCGCGATCTGGCTCGAAAAACGCGCGCCAGGACAAGGTCGCATGGGGGCACGTGCTGGGGCAAGTTACATCTGCTCATGTCACAGCCCTGAAACGCAAGTACAGCGATCGATCCCGCAAAACGTCTATATATTCGGTGTGTTGGGAGCCAGCTTCCAGAAATTTGACAAGTGTCGCAACGAGGCGCACAGTGATTTCCAATAGGGAATTGGCAAAGCGTAAACCCAACGTAGGTAACTCGGGCAGCCGAAGGAAACCAACTTGGCCGCAGTACTGATTTCTTTTTTTTTTTTTGCGGAAATGAAATCAAGACTCGGAAAGGTCACGCCCCGGTATGATTCTGCTCCCCACTATATTAAACAGTACGCTCAAATAACGCTAGACGCTGAGTTTCTCCAGCTCGAAATGGCTGTCTCACGACGTGAGCGGAGAGCTGCGCTGATCAAGTTTTGAGTAGGACATGCAGAGTTATACCGTGGAGAACTAGGATCTGGTTTTGTGCCACTTGGTAGATCATCGAGAAGCTAACTGGGCAAAGCGATCACGAATGCAGAGCGACAGATACACATGGACAACGCTCACTACCAACTTCTCGCGTCCGTGCTAGTCCTAACGCTACCTTTCACACCGTCCTGTGCAGAATTCGCACAGTAAACTTCTTGAATCGCATTTGACCAGTATGCGACGCCAAGTGACGGACCGGCTGCTGAACCGCACCCAGCCGATGCATCCACATTTACTTTTTCGCATTAGCTGTCGCACGAGGAAGAGGATGATCGTGTTAACTACAGGATGATCTAGAGTTGCAAAGCCACGATGTTAATGTACCGCGATGTTAAACATTGTGTGAGCACGTCACGTATCAGTATAGCGCTGTCAGCTGAAGTAAACGAGGTTACTGGCCGAGGCAGAGGTAGGATGCCTCCACGCTCTGAGCCCATCCTACACCCACATAACAGAGCGATCGATCGATCGATCGATCGATCAATCAATCAATCAATCGATCAATCAATCAATCAATCAATCAATCAATCAATCAATCAATCAACCAATCAATCAATCAATCAATCAATCAATCACGAAATCACACACCCCACCGCGATAGCACAGTCGCTATGGCATTGCGCTGCTGAGCTGTAGGTCGCGGGTTCGATCCCAGCCACAGCAACGGCATTCCTGTGGGGGCGAAATGACAGAACTCTCCTGTACCGTGCATTGCGTGCACTCTAAAAAAAGCCACATGGTCAAAATCGATCTGGAGCCTCCCACTCCGCCAAGCATGCCTATTAAGATCGGGGTTTTGGTACGTAAAACTCCAAGTTTTTTTTTTGCTTCTCTTTTGCTTAATAACGCCCTTAATAAGTGACGTTTAGCAAGCATTGCTAATTGTCACTCCTCGATAAAGAAATCGGTGCCTTCGGAGCTTCAGGAAACTTCAGGAGTCCGCGAAGCAACCCCAAGTTTCAACCAGTCAAGGAGAAACGACAAATTTTGGCCAGTCTTAACTAGTAATACTTCGCGGCATCATGAGCATGAACTAACGAAAACACCGGTGACGTTGACCCTCCTATACCGTGACGCCAGTCCTGAGTTCGCACTGTGAGCTTGCCAAGACGGTACAGGAAGCTTCCGATCAGCCGACTGCCTTGGTCATCCCATCAGGGCTCGTACGGTGGAGACAACGCGGTTTTACAACACAATGGCGACATCGATTGTTTTCAAGTAAGCGGGAATGTGAGGGCCCGTTGCGTTATACGAGGCGGAAGACGATGTGATTATGCGAAAACAGTCTAGATCGAGCAGAATGCTTACAACAGTGAAAAATTAGGCAAAGTTACATCTGAACTCCCATTTCAAACAGTATAGCCCTAAAATTAAGCGAAATGTTTATGACACCATCAATAGGAGAAGACGGCGTTAAGTAAAAACACATCGATCACGTTGTTTTGAAAATATTTTGTTTCTTCTCGTACAGGCGACTTGTATACTTCGCTATAACATTAATATTTTCCGCGCTATTCCTTGCGTCATTCTTCTTGCCCTTACACTTCCGCCGGTGCGTAGCGCAAACCAGAAGCCTCTCTTTCGGTTAACTTCGCTGCCTCTCCAAAGCTCATTTCCCCCCTCTCCTAACACGAAGTACGTTTGTACAAACACCAGAAATCTAGTTTCTCGCCAGTTTCTTTTCGCGCGCCATCTATAGCAAACTCGAGGCAGGACCAAATGCATTCAAGCTGATATACAAAGTACACTTCCACGATGCTGACACCGGCAGATGAAACGAACGAGGCAGGAAGCGGGCGAACCTTCCAACCCTTGAAATCGCTCGCTGCCACAGCATTCAAGACGTCCGAGAAGGTGCAAATGGTAAGCTTGTGCAACCAATTATAATTGACCGGTAGATTCACCGCAAAACCACTGTACATGTTCGGGCGCGTCGACAATGAACTCCCTAAGCTCGGGTTTCAGCCCGGCTGTCGTTCCACGAGGATGAGTCTTCTAACGAAAACAGCGTCGCGAAGGCTCACGTGTTTGTTATAGACAGGCTCGTCAGATTTGGCTGTTTACAACATCGGGCTTTTTGTTGTATAATTCTATAGGGACAGGCGCTTTAGTTCACAATACGTGGTGTTTTACTATATCTGCAATTCACATTAGCAGGTTTTATTGTGGCACGTGCGCAACAAGCATACATACACCACTATCCGTTGAGCTCAACTGCAACCTGGCGACGCGAGCGAGACAGCACACAAAGGCACGCTGCGAGCGGTCGAAAGGCGGTCAACGGCAGTGTTAGTAACGCTTGCTCACTGGAACATTCACTATAATGCAGTCATTAGCAGGGCAGAAATGAAACATGCACAAAAACAATAACACGGAATGTAAGAAAAAAAGTTGACAGACACTTAAGTATCCTTACCTGATTTGAAGACGGATGAATGAGGACTTGTCTAAGTTATCACCCTAAATTAAAACTACACTTAAGGCACCTTGTTCTGCTCAGTACCAACCTTCATCCCATTTAATCCAGCTTGCACTAATTTGTACCAACCTTACACCACCTTATTTAATTCGCCTTCGTTCATTTCACCGTGGGATATCGCAGTACGAGCAGCAGCAGGTGCAGCGCCGGGAACGTGACGTGATCACTTGGTCACGTGGGTTTTGGTACCATCGTATGATAACGCGAGACGAACGCCGGATTTTTCGTTTCATGGGGCATACAAGGCTTTCGCCTTTAAAAAAAAAGGAAGTCTATTGTGAGACGTACAGGTGCCCCCAGAATAATTCGGAACGCCGGACACGCAGCTGCTCGTCGGCGGAGCGCGCCGGCGGATAAATACAGGCAAGGTCTGCGCATGCGCAGTCTCCCTAGCGAGCAAGTTTCGCTCCCTAGTGTTTCTAGATTGGCGTTGTCTTGCTCCAAAAAGGTAGCGCTAGGTGCCCTTTAGCATTGTGCAGGGGGGGCTGGGCGAATGAATGTCTGTAGCGCAGCATGCACCATAATCTATAAATAAAGGCTTGTGGACGCCGTGCAGCGTATTCTCGCCATGGTGTGCATCCCGTGTGGGAGATAATAGCAATGCTTTGCGTGATTACGTGCTAGTGAGGCGGCTTGGCTACAACGACCTCGCTGCCCTATTTTTTCAACCGTGTTAGCCTGTCCTGCGAAGTATTAGTTCTTATTAAATTATCTCTCACTCCGTGGTACTAATGGCTTCGTAAAACGAGGACAATTTCCACTTATACATGACCGCTCTTAAAGGGTGTGTCTGCGATAGTGGCAATAAAAGAGTTTACAAAATGAAATAACGCGGCACGTTCCTCAAGGCCAGTTTCATGCACAGGAGGCCACCTCATTCCTTTTCCTCGTGGGAGGCCACTCTTCAGACCACTTGCTCGCATGACCAGCTCTGGCTGGTGGACCGTGCTTTTCCTAGATATGTCCGCCAGGGGGCTCCCGGACGTCTAGGGGCCCAACCACATTTAAATGGATCCAGTAAAGTTTTATCCATCCATCCATCCATTCATTCGAAGGGCACTTTAAAGAACTCTTCACGACTCCAGTCATTTATTGGCGCACCACATTACGTGGTTCGCATATATTGTGCGCCAATCAATCACGGAAACTGGATCATTGGAAGCGAGTATTTTTACGTATCGATCTCGTGTCGGCGTTTGTTGGTGTAGATATTCATTTTCATACTCATTTTCTTTTGCTCAGAGGGGATATACATTGATAATCAAGGGTAGGCTGTGTGAGCTGAATGAAAAAAATATAGTAAGGAGAACATAGTAAATATAAATAACAGGAAGAACACTGGGTTCATTTTTTCCACAGAAAACAAAAAGAATCGAAACGTAACTTTGTTTCGTCTAAAGCGGTTGGCATGTTCTGCTATCAACATCTCGCGATGTCCACGCGAAGCGCAGCTTGTAGGCAGCGTGGAATTGACTCGCAGAGCACATCTACGAAGTCCCTCCTCTCACCAAAGCCCTTCCACTCGCGCGTTATGGCGAGCCAGAGCTCGTCGGCACTTGCCCCTCCAACATTTAGCTTGGATAAACTTTCCTTCATCGTGCCCCACACGTTCATAACATTGAAGTCTGCACCTTTCGGAGGCAAGTAAAGAACGCGAACACCACATTTATAAGAAGTTTTTCCACAGCTCTGGCAATATGCACCGGCTCAGGTCTTGTTGGAACAAGTAGCAGCCATCTTTAAATGGCCCGTCAAGAGCGTATGACAATAGGTGGAAGTCCTAAATTTCGCTGTAAACTTCAGCTGTGAACATGGGGACAGCTGGATTATCGGACCGAGGCCCTCTTTGCTAATTGCTCCCCAAACGTTGAGGGCAGAGTGGCCGCTGTTGTAGATCTCGGAAACATACTCAGGCTCATATCTACACGAAAAGGAGGCAATGAATAATCGTCTTTTCAGATGAAAGACCTCTTGCGCGTGCGAAGAATTTGTGCTTAAAAGATCAGAATGAAAAGGAAAATACCTGAAGTTGTATGGTCTCCATACCCGGCGCTCTTAATCCCATCTAGATGAAAATGTCGATTCATCTGAGAATATGACTTCCTTCCATTCTTCACAGTCGTCCAGCGCTCATATGCCCTGCCAAACTCAAGGCGCCGGCGTTTTTGGCACTCCGTAATGTGTGGCTTTTGTGCCGCGACAAATCCACGAAGACCAGCCTCTCGCATGCGCCTTCTAATTGTTTCCTCACTGGCTTGCAGGTTGAGGGCTGTCTTGATCTGGCGGGCGCTCTAAAAAGGATCGGCAACGGCTACAGCAACAATCAGAAGGTCGGACTCTTGCAACGTGCATCGGTGTCGTCCCGATCGTGCTGCATCTTTGAGTCGGCTATCTTCATCCCTGTATGCTTGGATTATTCGGTTGACCGCACTTATAGACTTTCCTGTGAGGCGGCATATCTCACGTTGAGGTATATCTTGTGAACTGAGCTTAATTATATTTCTCCGCACATTCATCGGCACTTTTTTCGGCATGTTGCCTCGATTGTAATAGGGCGGAATTCGCGTAACTGTCATTGTTTAAATATGTTCGTATCTCTTTATCAATCGAGCCGCCGATATCATCACGGTTGCATCAGACGCAAACGCCGCCCTTTGCCAGCGCTAGTCACGGTCACCTACCATAAATATTTTGAGCAAATGATAAATACGGCCCACATGAAAAATGAAAAACAAAGGCGCCCAAGCACCCGACCATGCAGACACGAGCGCTTATGCTCCAACGCGAGTGCATGCGCAGACACAGCTTGTCACGGACACCATCGGCCTAGCCCCCTTGACAAAACGTTAAGGGGCACCTAGGGCTACCGTTTCGGAGCAACGCAATCCAAACTAGATGCACTAGGGAGCCAACCCTGCTCGCTAGGGAGACCGCGCACGCGCAGACCATGGTACTACTTTTTCCACGGGCACGCTCCGTCGGCGAGCGGCCGCGTGTGTTGCGTTCCGAATTATTCTGAGAGCGCCTGTACAAAAGCAGTTTGAGCCAGGGCTGCGCTGCTTAGTGGAGCCCACGACTTCCATCATGTCTCGGCGTTCTCGACGCACAGGCCACGAAGCTGAGAGGCGGCTCGCGAAGCTACTTCGGTGGCACACAGTCGTGAACGCGTCGGCCCTACTCAGTATGAACGGCAGATTGCTCGGCACTCGAGCACAAGGTACGAAAACCTCGCACGCACGCTGACACTGCATAATTTCTGGTTCAGCGAGAGATCGCGCGCTTCAACGATGTTACGTGTCGGTCGACGAATGTCTGGCTATACACTTCCAAGTCCCCACCGCAGTCTCTTCTTTTATTTCTCTTCATCATCGCCAACTTCCGGAAGTCTTTCGCTTCCAAAGCTACTCGCGCGCCCCCTTCCTCAGCTTTCTCAAACTTGTTTTGCTTTGGGCTGACGTGAAGACGGACGCGCTTCGACTTCTTTCCCGCCACCCGCTACGCAAACTTTCGCTTCCCTCCGCCATCGAACACCCGCCCACGTCGTCCGGTCTTCCCGAAAAAGGCGGAAACGCGGGCTCGCAAGTGAGAGAAAAAAAAAAAAACAAGGCGTCATCTCGTCCGCTCGTCTGTCCCGCCGCGGTTGCCCCGCTCACGATGGCAGCGCGTAAACCCGGGTGTCACGCACGCACGCAAACGGGGGGTGGCGCGCGCGTGACCCCTGCTGTTTGCGATGAGTGCGGACGCAGCGAGGAAGGAGGGCGCCGCGGCCCGTTTGCGCTGAACAAATAATCTTCCATTTTCGCACGCCTCCCGGTCGTCGCTCGTTGAGGCTTCTTCCTCGAGACCCTCCTGAAGCGTTCCCTCGGGAATGAAGCTGGTCGTTGAGAAGGCTTCGGAAGCCAGCGAGCCAGGGGGCGAAGCAGGGGCCAGCGGTGAAGTTGAACGATCTGGCGGCGACGACGGATCCGCGCACTCGGCGTGACGGCCGACAGGTGCCTCCCGTTATAAGCGCGGCTAGGCTCTTGGGGCTCGCCAAAAAGAGGATGGTGTACGTAGAGCGGCTTCCTGTGCCTGCGCGCCGGCTGCCTCGCGAGCATCGTGGCGCGAAGAGCGCCCCGCCCCATCTCCTGAACCCGTCATCCGGCGAGCCTCGCGGTCGGCCAGACTGCGCGCGTTTATTTCTGGCACCTGGTGTTGGCCGAGCCATAGTGCATAGTCTTACATCAGCAGGGGGAGTCTGTCCCGGTCGTATCACGATCTGCCCGCGCTCTTGCGGACTGGAAGCAGTGTCACCTGTGTTCCGTGTTCGTGCGTGCGTGTGTGTGTGTAACTCGCGCTCGTTTGCACGTGCGTGACCACAGCTGCGGAAGACATCTTCACACTCGAAAGTAGAGCTACGCAGTCTTGTGCGATGCACCTAATTTTCTTGTCGTGATCCTGTCTTGCGGCAGACGAAGCCGTTATCCAAAAAGATGGTCCACTAACTCTACATCGTTTGTAATTTGTAAGCTCCTCGCAATACCCGTTTATTTTCAACGCTTCTATTTGTTCCAGCAAGAATACACTAGCGCGAGAAAAAGAAAAAGAAAAGCGAGAACGAGCGCTGCAATAGTCAGGTCAGCGAGAAGAGATGCCACGCGATGGCTTGCTTCTATTCCAGGCGTAAGTTTTATGTAGCAATCGTCGAACGAGCCAAAGGCGACGAATAACGGAAGTGGTGCGAGCAATCTAGTGGCTGTCGATTGCCCGCAATGTGGCAGCGCAAGATCTTGGGTTCGGTTTCCACCAAAGTCGCAGGCAGCCACGTTGTGATGCGGGAGCAGAAGACGATTGTGTATCTGTTCAACGTTAACCCGGAACTCCCTTGCCCACGTCTCTCGTAGTCTGCCCTGCAGCTTTGTGCCGTAAGAACACTATCACTGAATCAATTAGTCAACCAATCCGTTGCCCGCCGCTGCACACGATGTCTGCAGGGACAATCAGCCAAGTGATTGGGAGTGCGGGGAGGGAGATGAAGCATCTCTACCAAAGCCGCTGTGAACAATAATCCATATGTCCAGCGACCTCACGGATAGTGCGGGCTGGCAAGGTCTTCTCATTCTATTTCAGTTCGCCTAATGTGATTCCCAGAACAAGCGTGCAAAATAGACTACGCCGATCAGAGAACGAGCACGCTGAAAGGCATCGACGGGTCAAATGCTGGCCGCCCTTTTTTCGATCGCTTCATGACAACTGCATGAGAACCAGCACGACACGACCGATAGCGCCTATAACAGCGGATGTCAGGGAACCGGATTCGGCAACCAAAGCCTGCACGCTTGAGAAAACTGTCGGACGGAACGAAGGACATGCACAACTAATTATATAAGCGTTATCGCAAAACGCACACACATACAGACAAAAAGAAGAAGAAGAAAGCTTCCATATATGGGGTGTGTTCAGTGTCCGATATGTATCGGAGACATTTCGGATCATTACACTCGCCGACTTGCTCCAGCGGTTTTCCGATTCGGATATGCAAATGCGATCCAATGACGGTGTAACGAGGCAGAAAACATAGCCTCACGGACAATTAGCGCCGACATGTGCGCTTATCAGCTCGCCCACCTTTCTGGAACGCGTGGACACAAATTCAAGTGCTATTAAAGGAAAGGACATGTAAGCACTCGGGGACAAAAATAGCACGTAGCGCGATTTGTATACAGTGACGGAAACCAGATCCAAGAAAATGGTGGGACCTGAGTGCTCACCATTCATTTACGGCGCAATCTTCTCCAATGTTTCCTTAATTTAGAAAGCGCGCAGGTAACGTAAACTAAATTAAATTATGGGGTTTTACGTGCCAAAACCACTTTCTGATTATGAGGCACGCCGTAGTGGGGGACTCCGGATATTTCGACCACCTGGGGTTCTTTAACGTGCACCTAAATCTAAGCATACAGGTGTTTTCACATTTCGCCCCCATCGAAATGCGGCCGCCATGGCCAGGATTCGATCCCGCGACCTCGTGCTCAGCAGCCCGACACCATAGCCACTGAGCAACCACGGCGGGTAGGTAACGTAAATATGAAGGAAGCTGCTTCAACTTTGGCCAAGAAGTTCGGAATCGTGAGAGTTGATTATTGCTACGAATACCAGCTCTGGTCGGTTTTTAAATCTGCAATGATAAATCTGACAAGCCTATCGCTTAGCAAGGACGACGGCGTTTTTTTTTTTTGTTTTTTTTTTCCTGTGTGCCACCGCCAGAGATGCTGACGCACTGTGAAACCGAGCCGCGGCCGCCCACTTCGCCACGGTCCGCGCGCACGGTTCTTTCGCACAAAGCGCGGTTGAAAAAAAAAAAAAAAATGGCGTTTAACGTGCTAAAACCAATTTCTGATTATGAGGCACGCCGTAGTGGAGGACTTCGGAAATTTCGACCCCCTGGGGTTCTTTAACGTGAACCTAAATCTAAGTACACGGGTGTTTTCGCCCCCATCGAAAAGCGGTCGCCGCGGCCGGGATTCGATCCCGCGATCTCGTGCTGGGCAACCCAACACCACAGCCACTCAGCGACCACGGCGGGTGAAGCGCGGTTCAGAGCGCTGCAATAGGATAGCGCACGAGTGCAGCCACGTGGTTTTATTTCACATTTCGCGGTATTTCTTTAAACGCCGAAAAAGATCGCTACGCAGCATGTACGTACGTACACTCGCCCACAAAATATTGCGGGGTACGCGAGAGCGTGACCAAACGGCCCTCCTCCCCTTCTAGCGGCGCACGCCTGGTGTGGAGACCGACGCCCGCGCGCATGCGCGTCCCTCCGAGACTGCAAGCGTGCATGTTTCCGCGCTTCCTCCGTGCGCACCGGCGACATTCAAATGTAGCCGCGAGGTGGCCCTCTTGCGATATGCGCGATATACAGCCGCACGAAACGATAAAATGCGAATACAAGCGCTTTTTAAAAAGGTTATCCTGGTAAGAGTACATGCCTCGATCAAATCACTCATGGTTTAGCGTGGTCCACTGCAAGACAAAGGCCAGTCCCAGCGACCTCCGGTTACCCCCGTGTCTTGCGCTAGCTCATTCCAACTTGCGCCTCCAAATTTCCTAATTTCATCACCCTACCTAGTTTTCTGTCGTACTCGACTGCGCTTCCCTGCCCTTGGCGACCATTCTGTGACTCTAACAGCTCACCGGGTTATCTGCCCTACACATTGCATGGCCTACCCAGCTCCATTCCTTTCTCTTAATGCCGACTAGGATATCGGCTACGCTCGTGTGCTCTTTGATCCACACTCTGGTGGTGCCCTCCGCTCTTCGGTGGTGCATTTACAGGGCCCACCACATGGCCGCGTTGTCAGCCACGGGCATTCCCCGCTTAAATCAAAGCGCTGTTCTCTACTATAGGGGGCTGGATAGTGCATCGAACCATCTCGACTGAAGCCACCGGAAGTAAACAGCCTTGTCCAGTAAGTCACTGTTCCGCAACATTGCAGCATCACTTAGAGTGCACGGGAACTCGGCATTTCTTCTTTTCGTCCCCTAAAACGCCCGCTTGTTTTGCCATTACGCTACCTAAGCAGGCCGGAGAAATCTTTTGGGAAGACGTCCTGAATTGGCCATCACCGCGCCGACAGCGTCGTTACTAAGTGGAACGCACTGGAACCATAAATGATTGAGAAGACGCGCGTTGTGTACGACAAAAAAAAAAAGAAATAATCGCGTGCGGGTTCAGATTTTCGTAAAAGCTCTTATCGTACATGGAAAGATAACAACACCCCCTAAAGCGCGGAAAACCACGAAGGAAATTAGCCAGGCACGCAATATTTCCGACCGCGCACACTAGCACGCGCAACGTACGCCCTACTTTTAAGCCGCGCCACGTGTACACGACGTCGAACGTCCGGTGGCTTCACCTGCGAGCGGCTCGGCGAGCAGCGAAGCGGCATCTAGAAAACAATGTGCAGATCAGTGAGTCGATGCGTCAATGTTAGCTACGTAGCCGAGGAACTCAGCAACAGCGTGACGCGAAAATGACGATGAGAGAAAGTGACCTCGGCTAAATGAATTTTTCTTTTTTCGTGACTTCCGCTTCCGCCTTCGTATACCCAATACGAGCGCAAGGAAAGCGATACTTTCTAGTTTTCAACCATACACAAAAAAAAAGGAAGGATAAGCGAAATTGCATACGACCGCTGAAGAAGAGGCAGCCGCCATTGCAGTGGCAATGCCCCTGCCGCAAATATAGCAACCGCTTAGCCTTGCATCGCTTTTACAATGAGCCATACACAAATTAGACAACAAGACCCGTACACATTGCCACGCGTCCCATTAGAAAACGATCCCGCTTCAAATCCGCCTCTTTTGATTTGCTGATAGTGCAACAAAAAGGCCCAGAGGTCATCAGAAGCTGCTCCCACGCATGCCCTCAGTTTTCGTGCTTGCCAAAGGCTACGTACAAGTTTGTCATACCAACGCAAGGCAGCAAAACAAAAAAGAGATGAAGAACATACAGCAGTACGGCAACAGAACCGGCCGCGCTCCTGAAACATCACACGCTCGATTAGACGAAAACTCGAAAATTCAAAGCGATATATTTAGTTTCCTTGTACGCGTGCGTGTATATGTGAGTACGCGTGTGCGTCCATGCGTGCGTGTGTTTGGTTACTCTGTCGTACGCTCTAAGAACAAATGTGTTGACGCCAACTCCTTCGTGCGGGAGTGAGATACATATTATCCCAATATTCCTAATGTTCCTTTGATTGTGCCCAATCAAAGTGAACGTACGCACCCCATCGGAGGTACGAAAAACATAAAGAAGTTGAGTTGATAAAAGAGAGGCAATACTGATATTTGCCCAGAAAGATTCGGTGTTGTAGAGTGTATACAGCAGTGTGTCACGTTGCAAAAAAAGAAAAAAACTCATTAAACCATTGACTACGCTGCGTCACGGCTACACCCGTGGCCTTACGTCGCTGCAATTATGTAGATACGAGGTATGAGCACCGAAAGCCGCAGCTTTCCGCGTCAAGCGCGAGCCCTGCTTTTCTGACGCCCGTCATTCTAACCGAGTAACTTTGTCGAACGAGGAGCACGATTATAGTAAGAGGAACAAAAGAAACCCGCTCTCGACCATGGACGTGCACTTCAACCGGAGAGGGGGGGGGGGGAGGCAAGGGAGGGTCAGAGTGCCGAGTGTAAGGAAACAACTGAACATTCATTCCAAACAGAGAGATCGCGCGGCTGACGTCTGTCCTATAGCTTGTCGCACTCTCTGATGAAAACTTCATTACACTAACCACGCGGACAAACTGTCACGCGCGCGAAGTCATTAGTGTAACGCTGCGGGACGATTCGCGGATATATAATAGACCCGCGATGTCACACCTTAAATTTGTAAATAACGGGCTATTTCACACCACTCGACGACTCCGGCTGCCGGCTATGTAGCCGCACCATCCTCTTCAAACCGAAGGCAAATCCACAAAACAGCGCTCCGGCACGAGAAGGCTAGCAAACAGCACTAAATCTATAAGGGGGTGAGCGCTGCTGCGCT
The DNA here is from genome assembly GCF_050947875.1 of Dermacentor variabilis. Classification (NCBI taxonomy): domain Eukaryota; kingdom Metazoa; phylum Arthropoda; class Arachnida; order Ixodida; family Ixodidae; genus Dermacentor; species Dermacentor variabilis. The sequence goes on from NC_134572.1 coordinate 80,106,641, forward strand.
GCCGCTATCAGATTAATGAATCCGGAAACAGGACAAGCGGACAGAGAGGCGGAGACTGCATTCACAAAGTGCGCCACCCTGCGGCACGCAACGCTCGACGCCGCGTTGGCAACGAGGACAAAAAAAAAAAAAAAAAAAATCTCTCGACGACGAGGCATGTTCTGCATATGTCCCATTAAACGTTGCAACTTTGGAGCGTGAACAACGACATGCGTTACGCGCTTCCAAGAGAGACATAACCGGAACCCCGTGATCACAAAAAGATAAAATTATTCGCAAGAGCAAATAACTGCCAATCCTGGTGCTGCACATATCATTAGCGGAGGCGGCCAGCCAATGGCACAGAGCACTTACGAACGAAGAGCTCGGTGAATTGGACACGAGATTTACGTCCACGCCTGCTTCGCTAACACTCAACAGGTGCGGATATTGCTAGCATGTATATGCGCCCACGCGCGAGTGTTATAAGGTACTGCGGGCTGCTCAACTTCATTACCACGTGTAGCCCCTCTTGCAGCACAGATTAGCCTCGCAGGTAGACTTTATACCTGCAGGCGAGGGAAGTCTGACATCATTATCGACTCTAACACTATGTTGCGACATATGCAGACGAAGGAGCACCACCGCGATCGGGCTGCCTACACGGACCTTTTGTTTTTATTTTTTCAGCGAAGCTGTCTATGGCTAGGATCTGGCGGATGGCGTCCACGCGTAGACCAACAATTTTTCATACGTGGGCCGATCCCGAAGATAGTCGTATACCGGGCCAACCCGCGGCGCACGTGCAGTTTGCCATTGCGGGGCCCAATACACAGCTTCCCTATAGTCATCCTTCTTCACAGAGTGGAAAGGTCCTGATGTATTTTTTTCTTTAGTTTTTCGTTGTGGCTACCTATACGCACGCTCTTACGGCGAGTATGTAAGCATCAAAATGATCGTACAGACGTTTTGTGGCGCTTAAAGTTGGAAAGACGATCCCGCATCCCTGCACCTAAAATTGCACCACCGACGGCTTCTCAGACGTGTATCGCTGCCCTTCATATAGGCTGATGTTAACGCGTTCGGGTATTGCGGGCTTCTCCAATAGTTTCCTAAAGGATGGCGATATCATGCTCAAGTGTCGGCAATCTGTGAATTTGCTCTTTTTTTTCCATGTTAGCATTTCTTTCTTCAATATACTTCGTTTTTTGCGTCTCCACAATACCTAACCAACTGTTCAAACCATCGCAGCATACACGTAGGAAACAAGCGATGGAATTCTGCTCATAAAAGAGAGACTACACACCCCGTATCTAGCTTAACCCCCCCCCCCCCAAAAAAAAAAAAAAAAGTGCAGTGAAATGTAGCAGCGCCGACAGGACGCTTTGCGTGTTCTTTGCGGGGCAAAAGGGAAATGCGCCAACTTGTATATGAATGGCATGTACGTTACCTCAATTACAAACGTGAGATGCCCGTTTCGCATGTCATGTCGCCACGGAACTAGTTTCATGGCTGGATGGTACTACGAAGCAGCGCGGTGGTGGTGAAACGGCACAGCATGGTGGCGCGCCTATTACTGTAGCTATAATAAAATCTCTGTGCATCTACTGTTGCCGATATACGAGGGCAGATCAGTAAGTCTCTGCTCCGCCCCCCCCCTTTCTTTTGCTCCCCCCCTTTCTTTTGGCCAGATTACGACTGTAAATGTGAAGTCCACATATCCATTCCCAGCAATAAAGCTGTCCTGAACCGGGCCGACTTGCATGACAATGAACGTTCAGGGAGGCCGCGTGCGTCGCTGACTGACGATAACATTTCCCGCATGGATGCAATTGTGAAAGCGGATCAGCGTGTGGACCTCAAGGACATTTCCCAGGAGCTTGTAATTTCGTATGGGAGTTCTTAAATTAAAAAAGAAGTTAAATTATGGGGTTTTACGTGTCAAAACCACTTTCTGATTATGAGGCACGCCATAGTGGGGGACTCCACAAATTTGGACCACCTGGGGTTCTTTAACGTGCACCTAAATCCATTACACGGGTGTTTTCGCATTTAGCCCCCATCGATATGTGGCCGCCATGGCCGGGATTGGATCCCGCGAACTCGTGCTTAGTAGCCAAACACCATAGCCACTAAGCAACCACGGCGGGTTTGGGAGTGTTTACGACATCGTTCACGGGTCCTTAGGGAACAGGAAGGTTTCAGGTCGGTGGATGCCTAAGCAGTTGGATGACATGATTAAAGGCAAGCGAAGGATTGATTCACTGAATCATCTGCAACGGTACGTCGAGGAGGGTGAAAGTTTCCTGGACCGCATTGTTAGTGGAGATGAAACGCAGATTTCACGCCGGAATCGCAACAGCCGAGCATGGTGTGGAAACACCCCGGTTCGTCTGCCCTCTGTTGGGAAAGTGATGTTAACGGTCTTCTGGAATCGCCGAGAACTACTACTTCTGGATTTCATGCCACAAGGTGCAACCATCAATGCCGTAATGCGATCTCGATCGGGTGAGGCGGGTTAATTGGTACATGGATGTGACTCTTATCCGAGTCTCGAGCGGTTCTGATTAATACGGAGGCCAGGACGGCATTAAATAACTCCTGGCATACGGATTTTCTTCCCTTCATCCTTCCCTTTGTCAGCTCGGGGAATAAAAGGGGTGACGCTGTTCCGGAGAAGAGGGCAATTATGTCGACATGGGGGCGCCCGCTTGATCGCCTTTCACACCTGACAGGTCGACATCCAGGCTTACCGTAACAGACTTTTCTGGGATGAGGCAAATCATCTTGCCATGGGAACGTACGCCTGAATGTATCTCACACTTGACAGGTCGACCATAACAGCCGACAGTTATCGTTCCACACTGACACGTCTGCTGGCTGCCATCAGGCGAAAACGCCGAGGGATTCTCGATGTGGACACGCGGTTATCCTATACGACAAGTCGAGGTCACATGTAGCAGTCACAACCACCGACAAGGTACGGTCATTTCACTGGGAGAGTCTTGAACATCCACCATACCATCCGCGGACCTCGCCCCTTGTGGTTTCCACGTTTTCAGTCCGCTGAAAAAGTTCCTTACAGGACAGTGATTTACGTGCAACCATGAAGCCAAGACCAACGGTGATTCCGCAGTCACAGCGGCATCTGAAATTTAGTGCTGCGATCGGACAAATATCTGAACCGGTGCGGCGACTATGTGGAAAAATAGTGCAAAGTACGTAGAATAGTATTATATTTGTAATTACATACATGCACCTTCTTTTGGCTAATAAAAAATAGGGACAGAGGCTTTCTGATTCGCCCACGTATGATACAGCGATCGTGCATTACAGCCCCCCACGGCTTACAATCCACGAGGTTGCCGGTCTATTTCGTTGCCGCTGGTGCTATAGTTTAACTTCTTCAAATATCTTTTGACCGTACACCAGGGAATACAAGGAAATGGAAACAGAGAATTCAAGAGGTAGATATTATTCTTCAGGCAGAGAACGCGGAAACACTCTGCAATCATCGCCAACCGCTTTTTTTTTTTATTTAATTTTTGGTCCGCTATCACACTTCTTCCAAAGTGTTCTCCTTAAAGTTCGCAGGAACACTCGGTCTGGCGAAGGCGATGCATTCATATGACCGTAATGAAAAGAACCCATGAAGAAAACTGCGCAGCAGAAGACATTGGCTTCAACAATTCCCGTATTTCCCAATATGCTAATTTATAATGCTAACTTCATCTTTCTTTCATCAAAAGATGAAAGAAATAAGAAAGCCTCAAAATATTCGTAACGTCATTTGCATACCTATTGACCGAGAAGCCCACTCGCATTAATGGGAATATCCGCTTATATGGCAACTTTTGTAGTTTCAGAAGCAGCATGGAGTAAAAACTGCGAATGACTACCGCTACAAGACTGAGAACAGGAAAGTAGATACGCGGGTCTTAACACTGAATTCAAATGTTCACCTGCATGGCGATCGAGCAGGATCACCCGCGGCGCAGTACACGAAGGATGTATTGGAAGCAAGTAACGGATAAGGCGTGCCTACAGTCCGCATATGGAGCAATGGCGCTAAACTCCGCGGCTCTTCAACCGTCAACTCGCTCGCGCGCATGTAAGAAGGAGCTGTCGGTTCGTTTTTAGGAATGTCAAAGTGTGTGTGTGTGTGTGTGTGTGTGTGTGTGTGTGTGTGTGTGTGTGTGTGTGTGTGTGTGTGTGTGTGTGTGTGTGTGTGTGTGTGTGTGTGTGTGTGTGTGTGTCTGTCTGTGTGTGTGCGTGTGTGTGTGTGTGTGTGTGTGTTGCACTTCGAAGAGGCAGGCCGTGCGTGGGTGTTGCACCTCGCTTCTCGAAGAGGCAGGCCGCGTGTCGAGTGGGCTCCTGAGCAACACTTTGCAATGTGGTGAACGCGGTTTAAATCAGGGATCCGGGACGACAAAGAGGTGTGACGCAATGCTCACGCATTTCTCTCGCATTTACCGCTAAATCGCCCCTGAATTCCGTCTTTTCATCGGTCTTTCAGCACTTGTTCTTTCAGCACTTGTTCTTTGAGTGCGGCGGATTACGGCAACATTCTAAATTTTTTTTACGCATTTCTTTATCGTGTCCCGTTATGATTAATTAAATGCTACGTTCATGTACAATTAATGAGTTGGTCTAATCTCCTGCGTGATCTTGCATGCGGAAGGAGAAATCAAAAAATGCGTTCGCTAAAACGCATAAAGGATATATGTAAGGCGCGCATATACCGTATTTCGGTCAGCATCAGCACGCTGCGATCGAACTGTACTTTCTTCAAGGCTCTCCTATCCAGGGCCTCTGTTGCTCCCGATGATAAACGATTGTTTTTTATGCACGTAATTTACTACAGCCTACACTCTGATCACGGCAGCAGTTCAGGTGATTGATCGATATACGTCGTAACAGTAAGGCTTGCCTAAAGACATTTAACCGCCCACGAAAATCTTACACCAATTGATGTCACTGTTGGACCCGACAAGAAACTACAAAAACACGAAAACCAGTTTGCTGTTACTTATCCAGTTAACCAGTTACTTATAGCAAAAACATAGACGCTGCCCTTAAATATGGAAATGCGCACGTCAACATACGAGGCCGTGAAGAGAGCATTATTTCTTTTTTCCTGAAATGAAAATAAACAAAAGAGGTGCTTTTTGATAGACCTATGATGGTGACGACTACATCTTTTCACATAAAAGTAACAATAATAAATATATTATAAGTTGAGAAGCACTAAGTTCTACGTTCGAAATGTATGGAGCAGAGTTTTCTAGAAACCATAAAGTTCGCACACAGTCCTGCGCACACAGGAACACGATATGAAGTGACTGTACAATAATTTCATATGAACACTTTTTTTTTTTTCGGCGTCGATTTCCTACCACCGGGGCGCTGTGTTGGATTCAGTGTTCGCACAGTCCGGGTATGCATCAATACATATTGGTTCTACGCCGTCCCGTTCTGACGGGCATAATACCTACAGGGATCCCTCCCCAAAAGAACGAATAAGCTTTGCATCGGAATGTCCGCCGACGCGCATGCCCGCTCGACGCCTGCCGATCGCCTGTATACAGACGATCGGCAGGCTTTGATACAAGTTTCAATGAGCGTCCTCCATGTGTAGAAAAGTTGCTTGGGTCATGGAGCAAAGCGTCATTACTAAGATCTGGTCTAACGGTCTTATTAAACTTCCTTAATGAAAGCAACATCGTATCCATGTACTAACGCTTATAGCATCATTTTTTTTTGTCTGCGCGTGTTTTCTTTTTCATTATTATGCGAGTGATTTGTGTTCAGTTGCAGAAACTACAGAACCTGCCATGTCGCGTCCCCTCCACCGATACATTTACTGATTAGGCACGTTTGCGAAATGTGCTTTTGTTGCCGGAAAGTTCATCGTATCACCTCACGTCACCTGTCAACGTTTCCAATTTCATCTAAGTCTTTCACACTCACGTGAGGTCGCCACAAGCACTGCTTGCTCTCGCCTGCCCCTTCCGGCAGTCATGGGGAGCACGACCCTCCGCCAATTACATCTACGCTATTTCAGCATACGAACCAAGTTATGAAAATCTACCCTGCATTTATACTCGTTTCCAACCGATAAAGCATAAGCGCCATCATCTTTCAAGAAATTTCGACTCATTAATTCCACCCGAACAGAGTAATATTGCCATCACTGGCACAGACAAGGCAAATATCGGTGACAGCTTCCGCAGAACCTCTGTATAAATAATTAGGCGTCCGTGATCTTCCGTTACAGGTATTATATGCGCATCACGAAACCCGCTTTCTTTTTTTACTTCCATGGGCGTTTCAGAGACCGCGAGAGCAAGGCCCCCTGGAAACAACACCAAACGTAATCTATACCACGCCAGCAACACAACCGCAGCTTGAGCACAGGCTTTCCAGAGGCCTACTGTCCTCGTGTGCCACGAAAACGTGCTGAGGAGGCGGCAGAAGTCCGGCTTCACGAATCCCTCCTGTTCGCCCCGTCAAGTGAAACCCACGCAGTCACGTGAGTATACAAATTCCGTTCTTTCAATCTCGCTTTTGTTTTTTATTCCTCGATTATAGTAAATCTGGCTACCGTATTATTTAGAAAGAGAAATAGTGTTTGAAATTAGAGCGCATCGCAAGTTGAATTCTGGCCAGCAAATCGCTCTTTAATCGTCATGTTCTGCGCATTGCGTTGATAATACTGCTGTTATAAAGACTTCTCCAGCTTCTGCGAATCCACTCGCGGGACTGTAACGAGCTCGCTTTGCTGTAAATGGAGCTCTTCAATAACCCAGTGTCGAAACAACACGATACGGTCTCTGCGCTCTGATAAACACCACGACCTAGTGCATTTCGCGTCTACGGGCTATGTGCGTGCTTGTACGTCACTTCTGCGTAGTCTGAGGCGTCCGTCGCACTTTTACGATGTCGGCCGACGGCGACCAATATTTCGAGAACGGCGCCATGCTTTTAATCACACGTTTTTTTTTTCTTTTGCGACTAAAACCTTAGTAGGCACATAATAGACGTTCAGAGAGATTATCAGGAGCGTTATCTAAAGCTACAGTATGGGCCTCAACATATGCATTCAATGTTTCCCAAAACATTCTGCTTTGAGCCCTTAGTGCGCAAGTTTTCAAAGAAAGGGAGCCTATAGAAAGGAGCGGGCAGTGCATGCACTGTCCCTTACAGCTCGTTCCTCTGAAAACTTTCGCCCTGCAAACTCAAAGCGCCAGAGTACTGTATCAGGGCCACTTGGTGCATCGCTGAATCAGGAATGGGCGACGGTTCCAAGTGCCCTGCGCGTGCGTGTGTCTTTCGATTCCTCGTCCCGTCTTCTGAGCCGTTCGTTACTGGTTCAAGGCGGAGTGCAACATCGGTCTGCTCAATTCCCGAACAACGCAGAGACCGGGCATCCCGTGCCGATGGTTCCAAGGGGCGGCGCGTTCGCGGTGCTGGCACTCGCACTGTGCGCCTGCAGCTCCAGCCTACGCACGACGACGGCCGCCGCCAGCCCGGGCGGCGTGCCGGCGGCTGCCATGGCCATGAGACTGGGCCCCGCCGCCGAAGTGCGGCGGCCAGCGGACACCGGCGGCGGCGGGGCGTCCAACTCTGCCAGCAAGCGCTACGAGTCGCACATGCCCGTGCTCCTGTCGGCGCTGCATGCGCCCGACAGCGCACACCAGCCCATGATGCTCGTCGATCTGTCCGCGCTGCACCACCACCAGGAGCCTGCGGTGGGCTTCCAGCCGGACGACTACTACGGATCCTCCTCTTCGTCGAACTCCATGGCGTCAGCCGACTACGGCGACACCTGGGAGGACAATAGCCTCGGCGCCGACGACAGGCTCTACAGGTCCGAGCGAGCGCGATGCGTGCGACGAGATTTGCTCCACTGTAATTTGTCCACGTTCCCCTACTACTAATTCTTCAAACCTTGTTTTTTATGTGCGATGTCATTGTGGGGCTGCGAAACGTGTAGGTGACCTTGCGCAGATCGTATTGCGCGTAAGATAAGGCACTCACAAATCGCTCTCTACGTCGTAACGAAGGGACCCTTCCAGGGACAGATCCATGGGCGCTGTTATATAAACGCGAGAGCGCTAAGGGTACCGTGTCGGCGGCGTTGTCCGTTAGATGAAAATAAACCTGAAACAAGCAGGCCCTCCGCGTGACGCATAGGCGTTACTGAACTAAGTGAATTTCTCAAAGTAAAATGCGCCAGAAAATTCCTCAAGTACGACTTATACACAATTTACAGATATGATAGCCCCGGATTGGAATTTGAATATACGAGAAAACATCATTCTGTTACGCGGAAACTCAAACACGATCCCCGTTTCGAGCTGCCGTTTTAGGTCTGTCTTAATAGGAGCGGCGCACCCCACTCGGTTCCTTGCAACCCCATCCAGATAATGCTCGCATCCGCGGCAGCGGTGGCGCCCACCATAGGGGAAGGGAAAGGAGAAAAAAGAGAACCAGAAAGCTCGCCTTTGTGTGTAACGTTGGTTGCCAGCGTTTCCTGGAAAACATTACGAATACATAAGCAACAGTTGCCGGGAAGCGTGAGAAGCAGTCAGGGATCGTTGAATGTTATCGCCTTCCACTCTTAACGGCGAAACTTAAGCATCATCCAGTTTTTGAATGCTTGATAGAAGCGAACGCGCGTTTGAAGGAAAAGGCCGGGTTTCCACTTCGCTTTACTGAAAACTTTTAATATCTTCTCCATGTAGTGATTACAATGATTCAATCTAGTGAACTTTTTCTGGGGTTGGGGTCACACATTTGACCAGGGAGGCGGCTGGGCATGCGGATGCTGGCGCACGCCGTCTTATGCCAAGTATCGTGGTACACGGAAATTCGGAGGGAGGAGGGGCACGTGCCAGGTGTGCCATCCCCGTGGCTATGCTCCTGATTCCATTAGCGTTTTATTAAAATCACAGGCCACCAATGTAAGCCTTTACGGCCAACAACAGCTACAGCCAACAGAGCATACATCCATGTCCATGTATCAACCACCAACCATAATATACAACCAAGTATACAACCATAATAAGCAATGTTCTGCAAAGACATCCAAACATTCTCTCCTGCTGAAGCCCTAGCATGATGTCGAAAGAGCAAAACCCGCAAATACGACAAACAGGTGCTAGAAATTTGCCGCGCCTTATTATTATTGTTATTTTCGCAGACGACACCAGCCTCACGAGGAGATGCATAACGACATTGGCGACAGCGACCAGCTGCTGATGCCGTTCCTGCCGGAGAACACAGTGGGCCTACACTACACCGGCTTCCCGTTCATCGAGGACGCGCTCCACCTGCAGCGACAGAGCAGCCGCGAGGACGCCTTCAGCGACTACTTGCGCGCGCTCATTGCCAGCCGAGACCGGAAGCGCAGCGTCTTCCTCTCGCAGAGCTGGCAGCCCGGAGGCCACCCGGGTCCTTCCGTGCCACGAAGGCTGCACCAAACGCCGCCGCCGCAGCAGCAGCAGCAGCAGCAGCCCCGGCGAGTGTCTCAAGTGCACGCATCCACATCACCTGAACTGATGGGCCTCACAGACAGCAAGAGCAGCGAACGGGAACTGCCCGTTCACCACCGCCACCATCCGGCCGTGCCGTTCATCTTCTCGTCCAAAGGCTGGCACCCCGGAGGTCGCAAGCGTAATTTCTTCTTCTCGCGAGGATGGGGTCCCAGTGGAAGACCGCTCACGCTGCGCGCCGACTACTTTAAGAAAAAGCCGCCCGCTGCGCACACTGGCGGCGGAGAGGATGCGAGCGGCAACGAGGCGTCGTCGTTGGGGCTCTCCGAGGACCGAGGCGTCATGGGCGGTGGTCACGGCAACTCGGACTCATCGCCCACTGTGAAGGCGACCGCCACGCGGCATGGGCATCGACCATGCCGCACTAATTGCTGGCGCATACCACACCTGTTCGGGCCCTACTGGTAGAAAGGAATGACCGTTTTGCCGCGCGGGCACCGGTCTCCTGGCAGCCTGTTCGCGGGGACGATGCTGACAATAAAGATGCCATGGCGAATGGCTCGCGGAAAGCGGCGTCGAGACAAAACGGCGGCTGATGTTCAGGTTTACAATCGGTACTTTACGCGAAATGGCTGTGAAACTCTGAAGCGCTGAACTGTATGCCAAACGTGACAGGTGATTTCAGAATGCTGCCATCAACAATAAGATGAGCAGAGCACCGGTAAGAAACTACTGTTGGGGTACCATGGAACATCAGCAACATGAATCACTGACATGCGCTAAATGGCAACACACTAATGAGAATCGGGGAATGAGTTTTCAGCATCCTTAAAAAATGGGCCTCCCTGGCCACCTTGTGAAAGGTGCATCAGGTGCAATAGGTGTATCACTATGAAACTAGGAGTACAGCTTCGTTTGAAATAATCAAGAAATGCATCTATCCAGTTTATATTTTTATGTTGAAACTACAGTTAAAAGTATTGATTTGGGCTAGACAAAAAAAAAAATACTTCATAAGAAGCTAGTCAAAGAAATGAAGAAGATATGCAGATTTAGCTTACAGTAAAAACCTTTTTTTTTCACAGTAGTGTGCAGCTAGCCCTCTCGGATCTGGAAACAAGTTTATCATGCCTTTAAGGATTAAAATCCATACTTCACCCTAATTTAGGCCATTCGAGAAACCCTAATTCAGGACATTAGGCCTCTGAAAGTTCAGCTATATTGTAACAAAAATTGACTTTCCTAAATTCAAAGCAATACATGATGAACAGTCCATTAAGACAACCACTCAACAAAAATAATGGTAGCTCTCTTCATTTTGAGCATAATTAACACCTGGTATACAACATGCCATAAGCCATAACCATGTGACAGTTCATCCAGAGGAGTCGCCATTCAAAGAATATGTGCCCTAGTTCAATGATACTATACCACAGAGTTGGGGCACTTTAGAAATTAATGGCCAAAAGTTCATGAGCAATCAAATGCCTCGCAACAAAGACCAAGGTCATGCAGTGGAACAAGGAGGAACCTCGGGATGTTCAAGACAGTGCTTACAAATGACTCCTACCCTTTAGTGTCTCATAATGTGATGTTATCGAATGCAGAGAGCTCAAAAACATGCCCACCACTAGAGCAATGAGGCCAGTTCTCAAAAATAACAGCAAGAATGCTGCTGCAAGCACATACATTTACAAGCCCTTAGGTATTCATGCTTTTCTCAATATTTCTTGCTCTGTCTCTCTACCTCTTGAATCTACACTTCCATTATCCCTAATGTGTTGATTAGCACAGACTTTGTGCTCCATGTCGTCAATGTTACATGAAGCTGTAATAAAGTATGATTCACCGTTTTAAAGCAACAAAAGGTGCCTTTGTTTTGGGTGATCACACGAGCTGCTGCCAATGCGATCACTTTTTGTGCAATGGCAAGGTGAGTCATGAAACAAATTCAGATAGGATCAAATGATCAAAGGGAAATGTTGGCAAGGTGAGTCATGAAACAAATTCAGATAGGATCAAATGATCAAAGGGAAATGTTAACAAGCACATTTGTGATGATGAAATAAAGAAACATAAGCTCTTTACAGGACAAGCATGTGCCCACTAATAAATATAACTTGGTGGAAGCAACAATAGCAACAATATCAATGGTCATCATGTTGAATGACATGCCCCACAATCAGTTTCAATTTATATAAGGTGTCATCTTCTATTCTGAAACAACTAGCAACAATCATGATCGGTGAAGAACTTACACAGGTGTATTGTGTTCAATTAGGTATGATGGAGGACTTGCTTCTTTTTCTTTTTCTTTAAAGCAGCAACAAGAACCTCGATAAAAGAGGACTCGAATACTACAAGCCTGCCCTGCACTACAGTATAAATGCCTACTTTAAGAGAGGCACAAAGTAGGTATGATGTTGAACATCAAGCAAAATCGATGCCAAGGATGCCAGCCAACCAGCAAATTCGACTCAACACATGGATACGATACTGTTACGATGTCTATACTGGTGAATCAAGATACCATGAATTGGTCGCTTCACCTGAAGAGCAAAACACTGAAAGAGATAGCAAGGTATAGCGTTGCACTTGAACTCCTTCGAAGGTGTTCCAACTATACATGGGTGCACCAAAATTCCTGGCACCCTTGTAAGCTTTAATGGGTCATGTGGGACACGTAATTGCATCGCAAAGGTGCCACTGTGCTTCCCGTAAAGAGTGCCACCAATAAAATTAGATAATTTTCAGATTGTGAGCACTAATACTGCATTGCACTTTTTAAGTCTGAGAAGATTTAAGATAAAAGGCATGTACTCTGAAGGAATTGTTTCATTGCGTTTGCTTGTCTGCTGTAATTCTAAACAATTATGACGAATAATTCAGTCAAGAACATAAGACCTGGGCCGCTATCTTGTATGCGTTTGAAAAGCTGATATCCAATTTTTTCTCATGCAATTGTCGAGGCTGCACCAATATGGTGGCCTAGGCCAATTAGGCTAATCGGGTCAGGCGAATCCGAACATCGGCTTTTCAAACACGTACAAAATGATGGCCTTGGTTTGCCCAACGTTGGTGGTCTAATAGTATAGCATCTACCTTGGATGCACGGCCTAAATACATAGCATACATACTGTACACATAAATCTATACAGAAAGTTGCAGTGTTTACAACAATTCGCCTGGAGTGTCCATATAGTTGCTATCACAATAACATAAACAGACAATTGAATGCTTGGTCACCATAAGTAAGTCACCACCATGAAGCAAAAGGGTGTTTCAGTTCTTCAACTAACGAAATATATTACGGCTCGAATGCTGTACCAAACAATTACTTTCAAAACTGTTAAAAAATTTTCAGGTAATGTGACCACTGATCTTATACCCCACCACACGGGCACAGAAAATGACTAACTGGCTAATGCCTTAAACTTTAATGTCATTCGCGGGGTGCCACATGGACACGCTTAATGGCATTAAAGCTTAATGCCATTCGCGACGTAGTCCGTTCTCGTAACTCACTTAGCCATCAAATGCATACTCTCGATCCCAGTGTCTCCACATTCTGGTGAGACTAAACGGATTCTTAGTGAATAACAATTAATATATTCTTCACTTCCCTTAAAAAATTGCTCCTTCTCATGGCGTAGTGCGTTCTTACGATTATTACAACTCACTTGGCCGTCAAATGCCTACTCTCATTTACAATGTCCCCGCCGTGGCCGTAGTGACCATATTCTCATGATATTAAGCAATCTTGTAGATAAAAACAACTAATATATCCTTCATTTTTATAAAAGGAGCTCTTTATTTTCGTAGAGATCAGCAGGCAATCTTGCCGCTACTCACGGCTATAGAGCACTAATCATGAGAGCGTTAGCCAGGAGAAGCCGTTCGATTGCACGGTGGCGGATCCTTGCCTTGTTGGCCTCATACTGAAGCCTTCGAATTTCTCAACGATGCTCGACTCGAACAAGCACATACGCTAGAACAAACTGGAGTACACGGTCAAATTCTTCAGGATAGCTGCTTGAGAGCTTTGAAGCTGCGAGCACTATTTTTCCAATTTAAATGCTTTGGCTACGCTATGGATTGGCCGTCGAGCTAGCTTTGGCTTCAAACAGTTTACGGCTGGGTGCAACAACTACATTCCTGAAGTAAACTACATACAATATGCCGATTATGTTTCTCACGCCATTTCTTGAACATCTGCTACCTAGATAACTGTATTTTAATTGTATTACGATTGGCAAGTAAACTTAACTGTGTCACTGCAGCTATCACCATCGCAATGTTTAATGTCACTAAGTATGCCCGTGTAGCAGCGATCGAAATACAATTACATTAAGAAACTTAAGGTCTTAAACATTTAATGGCATTAACCTTGCCCGTGTGGCACGGGTATTAGCATTAAATGCCCCTGAATTAAGAAACTCAATGCAAGTTCAGAATGAATTAAGAGCTAAGTACTACTGCTATTTGCATATGACTGAAGGGAATCCACTCTAAAGTGGCCACTGTAAATGATTATAGCACTTAGATTGCTCATAGCACTCTGTAGTAGGTCCTGTGGCTTCCCTACAAAACATAATGGCTGAAATTTGGTACCTAATGTGACGTCAGCAACTAGGTACAGATAAGTTTGAGGGGAATTAGGTGCAGAGCGTATTGGTTGTTCTATAGAATTATTAGATACTATACTATGTTTGTGCAGTCCTCAACATTCCACTGAACACACTTTAAAATAGCCTGTACTGTCATGTTTTAGAAGTGTTGCAAACTGTGCAAGGACTAACTTTTACTATCGCTGAGACAGTGGCTTTACTTTTCTCAATTGGCAGCAGTATGGTGCATTTTGTACAACCTAAAGTACAAAATGTATCAACATAAAGCTATGGCTGAGACTCAAATTGACTGCCAACGCTCACTGATACTTATTTCACAGAAAGAAAACCATGGAGGTTCTCATCATTTAAGGTTATAGATGTGGTTTATGCAGTAAATATATATATTCAATACATTGTCCAAAGTGGTAGGTTGCAGCTATTACACAAGTCTGTATGGGATAATGTGAGGGCTAGTCTTCCGAAGTCTCAAAGAAAACAAAATGTGTTTCACCTAAACTGTGAAACAGCAATGGCAAAAGGGAGTGCCTCTGTGATTTTCCCTGTCTTTCTCACTGGTATAACTTCATGTCTCAAGAAGAGCTATTGAGATAGTGAACCATGCCTTTTTACTCCGTAATATTTTTTAATGCTACAGTTTTGTAACCTTTCTTGCCTACAAATAATCTTTCCGTCTGGCCTGAAGAAGGTGCCATCAGTCGCTCCTTTTCTTTGGAAATACTTGTGCTTGGCTCTAACGATTATTGCGTCTGATGTTGAGCTGCATGGTAAACCTGCCTCAAGTTACCTCAGTGGTGCGGTACACTGGCCAAGACATCACTCCAGTTGTATTGTGAAGTGTGTGTCAGCCTGTCAATCAAATTTCAAGAATTTACATTAATGGACACACACAAAAGTTAATAAACCTTCAGAAGTGGTGGCAGCTTTGTCATGCATCCCCTCCCTGACACATCTGGACAACATCCCTGGTTGCTTTGATGTATTAGTGATCCACCAAACCAAAATTCGCCAAAACTATGCGTGCCATGCACACTTGCAAAGACACACTTCTGAGCCACCGGCAAAGTGCCACATAAAGGCTGTCACTGGTATTGTTCAGCATCTGCCATATCTGTATTGTCGTGTGCAATTTTCGATGAGCCCCGCCCTCGGTTCCTTGAAACAAATGTGGTCGCCAAGATGATGACATTATGCTTAGTTTTTGCTCCTTCTGTGTATCCTCAAAGAACTGCAATGGTTTCACTAGAAGAGTCAAAAACATTGATGGGGCCCAATGAGAGGTGTCTCTTGCTAAGGACATGGGAGTGTTCTGTCTAAGTTGCAAAGATGTGAGTGAGAGTAGAGGTTACTGATGGGTCAGAATGAAGCCCCACATATAGACTATCAGGCATAAAAGAGGCCGCTGAATGCAGAGGCAACAAAAGAGCATACGCAAGTACCACTTACCATTTATCTCCCGCATGGCCTTGATGAAGTCCTGTGGGTCCTTGAAGCTAACGAAGCCGTAGCCTTTGCTCTTGTTGCTTCGCTTGTCCCGAACCACTTTGGCCTTGAGGAAAGACGGGAACTTGCCAAAGACCCTAATCAAGACTTCGTCCGTTACGTCATTGCCAAGGTCCCCGCAGAATAGTCGGAAGTCATCTACAGCAGACACCATGCAAGAGAAGCAATGCATGCGAAGAAACGTCACAACTAGTACCAAAGAAACGTCACAACCTATGCAACAAAGCCTTCCTAATTAAAACAGAAGAGCATTAATTATATGAAGACAGCATGGGAAAAAGAAAAGGCATGCTGAATACCACTCTTGAAAGCTTACTTTGATAATGTTTATTAAAGGGGCTGTTAAATGCTTGGCTATGCTTTCAAACACGCAAATTCTCCAGTCTTTTGTCGCCTCCGTTTCTGCTGTGATGCTTGCGTTGGATCGGTGAGAATAAAAGCCACCAATTGGATAGTTCTATTGTGTACATTAAAGTTATCAGCAGGTACTACACAGTTACACATGACGTATCTAAGTATCCCAGGCTTTCTGTGCACTGCACAAGAAACTAGCTGTACTATCCAGGAGGCTTTTGATGTCAAGATGACAAAGACATGCCAGAACAAGAAAAACAGCATTGACAAAATGCACTTATTCGCAGGAGCAAAAATATTCAGCTATTGGTCACAATGATAACGTCACTTTGTGCATTTTTCTGCGTATAACCAGCCACCAATAACTCACCATTTTCGCGGCACGACATTACAGAACTTAGTGATGAGCCTTGGCCTTTAGCTTGGGTTAGTCCTAAAAGCAATTCATGGGAGTGAAAAATTTTGTTTGAAATAACTGTTGCGTTGTTCTCGGAGTTTAGATTCGCAAGAGCTTTTCTCTATTCAAATACACAGGACGTTGCCAGGACTAACAGAGCAGTTTAATTTATCCCTCAGTTTGAATTAAGAGATTTGAAATTATCAGGATTTCACTGTACTACAGAAATAATCATTTCTTTTTTACTCTCCCTACCTGTCATCAACTCCTTCCTCAGCACCTTGGTGTTAAAGTCCTTTTTGATACCAAGTTGCCACCTACTATAAAGGGACTGTCTACTGCTCATAACATGTAATTGTAATGCGAACACAGTGCGTTATCGACAGAAACAAGCGTGCTTTTATTCTGTAAACAAGGAATCACATTTTTAACTTGGCTCTGAAAGTGCAGCAAAAATTACAAGTGGTGTCAGTGAAACAGTGTAGACCAAAATGTGTACTGTCACAACTAAAACCCTCACAGGGAGAGTTATCTTGCTTAGACACATTGATGTATCTCTTATAATTGTATGTTATGCGCTTCTGCTAACTTTTCTTTGCGTGAAAGAGTAATTTCTTTCTTACTTCTAGTTAGTGCATGTTGAAAAGTGGGGCTGCCTTCATTAAGATGAATTAAGTGGTGCATCAATGATATGAATGGGTCCTTAAGTGTGCCCTCTCGACATGGAGACATGGAGCAGACCTAGTAGCATTGTGGGAGTTGTGAGAAGATAGCTGTCATTTCCAGGATCTCAAAAATTTCTTGTGCCTTTAATGCTTGCCCGCATCTTCACAACACCAGCGTAGGCATTCCTCACCACAATGTTCCCATTAGATCGTCCCACAAATGGCTTAAATATTGGCAGCAGCGCCAGCTGAAAGACAGATCGTGCCTGTAGAAAACATATGATATGTGATAGGTGACTAAGAAACAGAACTAATGACTTATGCAGCTGATTACGTACAGGGCACAGCTATCAGGGTCATAAGTTCAGTGTTTAAAAAACTAACCATTCCTGCAGAAACCCTACCCCCTTGAAGTTTCTCACTTTTAGCAGTGTGGCATTGCCATTGCATCCAGTGATCAGTGCTGTGGACATCCTGTTTTAGGATGACACCATACAGGTAGAAGAAATCTGTTTTAAAAGTTGCTATTAGCTTTTCAAAGGAAGCACAGCATGTTTGGACACATTGAATAGTATTTTTTCTATTCTCTACCACGTAGGATATCCTTCAAAAACCGTGGACGGTCCCTTTAAGGCTTACTCCATTTTCTTTACCACGAAAATCAACCAGTATCATGTTTCTGCTAATTCATTTTTACCTCTCCTTATTCTACAACCGTCATATTGCCCTCTTGAACCTTGGCTACAATAATTGTAACCTTGACAATCTCTCAGATGTGATCATTACAAAGTTTACTGTTTCTCGTCACTCGTACAATTGCTTATGGTTCCTTGTCACTCATACAATTGCTACAGTATCACCACTGCAGCCCCTTCGGATTTTCAAATGTTATCAGTTTCCCACAGATCACTTGACATATCAGTGTCATGCAAACCAGTTTCTTCAATTTGACAGTCATTGCTTTGCCTGAAGTTGCTGTCCCTTTATCCCACAGAAGTGTTGCTGGGATAAAACATAATTCTGCCTATTTCATTTTTGAACAGAAAGTGCTGCCGTACCGGATGTAGACTAAATGGCAAAGACTGTTGGTGTAACTAGCATTAGTGTTGTGCCTCCAGCACCAATAGGGTGCTGCAAGTACAGTGCGAGAATGACAGCAGCTCTTCTTTTCAGGTGCAGTGATAGAGACCGTGGAAGGAGTAAATAAAGTGCCTAATTTAGAAAGAATTCTGGCACCTTTCCTGCATCTTCATCCTACTTTAGTAAATGTAGTTTTTACAGATTTTGGTGGCTAGATACAGTCTAGGCATGCCTCATAACCTTACAGCACAACCACTAACTCACCTGTATCCCACTCGTTAAGCGAACTGTCCTCCCACGTCTGCTGTCCTGCTGTCCGCAGCAGACGTTTCTCTTTTCTCCGTTTCTTTGCAGAGCCTGCTTCCTCACTACCAGTAGACGCTGACTTCTCAGCAGCCTTTGTCTTCTCCGCTGACCGATCAGATGACTTTTGTTTTTCTGACTTGTGGGAGGACTGCTTGGACGACTTGGACTTGGTCTCTTTTAAGGTCTCGGCTTTAGTGCTGTCCACCACTGGCACAACTGGCATGGGAATCACGCCACTGGGCTGGGCTGCGAAGGCTGGGCCAGCCATGACTGGAGCCGCAGCCGCAGCATTCTTCCTGAGGGGCGGTGCTGAGTACACAGTTGGTGAGGCGATGATGACACTGGTCATGGTCGCAGGAGGAGGTGGAGGCGGAGCTACCACAACTGGCGCTGGCAGGTGTGGTGAGGGAATAATGACAGCTGGTGATGGCTCAGGGGGCCCAGGGAGAGGACGCACTGCTGCCATGTTGGTTGGCGTGAGGAATGATGGTGGCGGGGGAGGTGGAGGCACAAGGGGCCCGCCGATAAAGGGTGGTGGTGGCGCCATACGTGGTGGTGGTGGCGGAGGACGGAGGTGACGCAGCTGATGAGGAATGAATTGTATGTGAGGTGGGGGTCCTGAGGGAGGCATTGGAGGGCCTGGAAAATAGAAAAAAGGGAGTGGATTTTGTGCTCGAAATGGATTTATGAAATTGCAGTTACTCTTATAAAGCGCAGTTTCATTCAATTTTCAATTTTATAGAAAGCAAAATTTTCCTGCAGTTATACAGGAAATCTTAATTTCCTGTATAACTGCAGGAATTTAGTGTATAACTGTAGGTTTAATTTAGCGTCAGCTTGGTTTATAAATTTTATCGCAGAGCAAATATCACACCCCCTATGAGCATCTTCCGTGCCATCTGCTTCCTTTCAATGACCTCCTTCAGACCTTTCGATGCAAGGTTTCTTACCAAAGCGTTTACAACACTCAGCCCCTTAGACAATGCAGCATGTTTCAGTAGAGCCTGTTAAGAGTAAAACAGTTACAAGCGTCAGTAAGTTTAGTATGCTACTGACTTCAATTATATAAAACCTGAATGGACATGAAAACTTGGTACTAACTAATAGCAATGCTGCCTTTTTGGACTTGTGAACATGAACGAATTAAAGGGCATGTCAAATTGACAAATTGTATCTGGAATTTCACAATACGGCTCGACCAATTTCATTGCATTTTCTTACAAAAGAATTCTGTGACGCTACCTGCTTTCACTGCTGTGACAAAGTGTTATGAAGGACTAAGGTGCTGTCTCTCTGCGGCCTTTGGCTCACCTCTTGCTTACAGCTCTACTGCTGAAACTGCTGGCACAGCACAGAAATCCTGCCCTACACCAATGTGCGGATGGTGTATCCCTGCCCATTTTCTATTGCCTTTAATTGTGATTTTCTCAGCAACCGAGTAATCACAGTGAATACAACAGGTGACGAGAGAGTTTTGGGACTACAATCTGTGCTGGGCAGCATCGAAGATACATGTATCTTAGATACTATCTTAGATACTCTTTGGTTATCTTGTATCTGTATCATGATACGTCTGGAAAGGCATGTATCAGTATCTGGTTTTCCGATACATGGAAAGAATGTATCATGTATATTAAGATGCAACAACACCCTGCGAAACTATAAATGTTGGCTGAACTCCGCTTCTCAAGCTGATACTGATGCCATAAGCGACCAGAATTAAGCTAAAAGCAGTGACATTCTTTTATCTTTTCATCAGAGCCCTCCAGCAAGGGCAGTAGATGAGATCTATGCATCCCTATTGGTAGAGCAGAGCCATGTGGTGGCGCTCGCGCCCTCTCGACAAAAAACTTGCGAGGACGCTTAAGCAAGCTTTGCCTTTAAGAGTGCAACGCGACATTCAAAGATCCTTGACTGCATCTCACGCTGTTGGGCAACTGCAGATTATACGTAATCGTAATGTTTACCGGGAAACGCTGGAGGCAAAATCTATGCACGAAGGTGAGCTTTCTGGTAGAAACATGGCCTCTTGCATGGGTGGATCTTCAGTTATTGTTTCGCACTTTGATATTTCAGACTGAGAAGATTTAACATAAAAGGCATGTGCTGTCAGTGCTTTGTTTCATGCCATATTTGTTTGTGGGCTGCCATTCTCAAAATCCCAAGCAATAACTTTTGTAAAGCCCAAGCAATAACTTTGAGAGGTCCTGACGTTTAGGACCTCTCAAACTTACACCCTCCGTACACATTAGTCTGACATAACATAACAGCTGCACCGTGTCTGTACCTTTGCATTCGTTTCGAATGCCTTGCTGGGCCTGCACCTCAGGAATAGAGCTGCACAATTTCTGAACTGCTCGTGAACCGCCGTGAACTGGTTTACAGTGGTGCAGGCAAATCAAACAGACCCTGTGTATGCACTATGCATAGAAAAAAAAATATTGCTACCAGCGTTGTTGCTGCTGTGTTCCTATCCGGTGATGCAGCATTGCGTGAATGGTAATACGTTTATGGACAAGTTAAAACTCCCCGGCGGTATTCCCGCAATCGGGCTGAGGCCTCTTATTGATGTTCTTGTTATTAGATGGCAATCTGCTAACTGGTCGGCAAGCAGAGCAGCGACTCCCATCAATTACAGTTGTAACAAGCAAGAACGCGTGACAGTGCAGCAAATAAAGCAAGCCCAATAATTTGTTTCAGAATGAAAATATTATACTTTGACCAAAAAAGACAAAAATATTCAAATGTACTAACAGACATATTATTCAAATGAAAGAAGGTTGGTCGGAGTTAAGAAATTTCCAAGCACATTTTTGTGCATGTGCATTTGCTGCTACATTATGTAGATCATAATAAAATATTTGCTAACGTATATCTTAAGATACAAATTAAAAGTATTGTATCGAATACAATAATTGCTCTAGTATCTTGTATCTGTATCTCAAATACTTGTTGCCTGAGTATCTTGTATCGTATCTCGATACAACTGCAAAGTATCTTTGCCCAGCCCTGACCACAATCTATCACTCCAGCTAAACAGTATATTCACCATCAGAGAAAATGAGAGATGGTTCATTTAGAAAGATAACACCTTCATTACGGGAACTGATCATAAACTGGGGATACACTTATGCTATGTCCTGCGCGCTGCTTGCTTGAATGTGACCCGTGCAATTTGTGTTTCAGAGACGACTGCCTCTCAGGTTTCCTTCACCCGGTTCTACAGCAAAGGTGAACTTTGGTCTGCAGACTGTGCTACAGAACGAGAGTGCGAGATTCGCGGGTTGTCTTAAGGAGGTGTTTCTTGGAGGCACATAACATAAACATAGCGAAAGGTGTGGGTAGACAGCCGTCTTGTCATATTTTACATGGTGCGCCTGTGCTGTATACTGAAAGACTTCAGTATTCTTTCAATATTTTTGTAAATATAGTATATACACACTTTTAACTGACACATTTTTGAAGCTGAGGAAGCTCTACGACAGGATTTGCATGCAAAAAAGGACAACCTTCAGCAAGCTATGAAAGTTGGGAAACACAATATTAACTTGACAATTAAGTTGGTCTTGAAACACCAGACCAGGCATCATTTACATTATTAAGGTGTCATGACACACAGCAATATTTGTAAACATTGTGTAGCAGTAAGGCTAGGTATGATGACATAAAACAGTGTAGTGCAAATTTCATGTGGCTGCACTTGTGCGTGGCAGCCACACCACTTGCAAGAATAAAGCAAGCCCATGTATTGCGATGCCACAACGCATCAACCTGGATACCGTAACCCCAACTATTTCGTATAAATAAGCATCATCGTCACTTATTTAAGGCCCTCTGACATTCATCTAAAGGGACCCTTACCATGTTTGGGCATTGCAAACAGACAATTGCGGTACATAGATCATGTGCTGACGATCGAGCCTGCAATGTATCAAACAGCTGCACGGCCCGAAAACCACTCAAATTTTGAACAAAAGCTTGTGTGCCTTTTCTCTGAAGACAGCCCAGGGTTCAAGGACAATTTAAGGATGCCATAGGCCAGAATTCAAGGAGGAGGAAACAAACTTTATACATACACATACACTGAAAAATAACAAAATCTTCTTTTTCTTAGCTTCAATGTCTTGCAGCTAAGCAGCTGATGAGTTCGACACTTGCTACAAGCTGCACAGGTCACTTTTTTATGCTGCCTTTTCCATTGTAGTGATGTCTATCGCCTTCTGACATGATGGCTGGTAGCATACGACTACAGCCAAATTAAGATAATAGTCTTGCTAAAGCTAAATGGCTGAAACTTACTTTCCACAAGGTATTTCTAGAGCATAGGACTCGAAAATAGAGCCATGGTGGCTGCAGTGTGTTCCAATTATCAAAACAATATGTGGCACAGCTTGGTCACTTGAACTGGCTTTGCCTAACTACACAGTGACAATGGTGATTTAAACATGCCTGTCATCTGTGGCTGTAGCAACGCTACATTGCTATTGTTTAGCAACACTCTCAAGGGAAAATATCATTACGTTGCAGAAGTCACATATAAAGATGTATTTACAATATTTACAAGAGAGACAATGATGCAAAAGCAAAATGACTGTCGAGACCGATTCCACCTCTACACGTCAAATCGTTTTCTTATGAATGGCACCACTCTTGGTTGTGCCATAACATAGCCCCCGCCTGTAAGGGCGCCGTCTCGGCGCTACTATAAGGGAGGTGAACTCGCGGAAAAGTAAGGCTTCAGCCGGGACATGTGCACAACGTCCGTGGGGACACGCAAGTCTAGCAAAGCCATCTCGTAGTTCACATTGCCAAGCTGATGCAATATCGTGTAGGGCCCTGTGTAGCACAGCAACAGCTTTTCAGACAAGTCGTCGCGGCGACATCGTGTCTATGGGAGGACAACGGATCCAGGATGAAACTGAACGTCCTGATCTCAGCTGTCGTACCGGATCTTCTGTGCGGCATGAAACTCAGTGAGCCGGGAGCCAGCAATCTGGCGTGTATGAGCCCAGGCGAAGACGTCTTGAGACTATTCAGTGGGAGCGTTCGTCGAGGAAAGAAGCAGTGTGTCAAAGGGCAAAGAAGGGTGGCAACCGAACAGAAGGTAAAAGGGTGAAAAGCCAGCGGTCTCGTGACGGGATGAATTACAGGCGAACATCACGAAGGGTTACATGCTGTCCCAATCACTGTGGTCATCCTAAACGTACATAGACAGCATTTCTGTCAACGTGACATTAAGCTGCTCCATCAGTCCGTTTATCTGTGGGTGGTAGGCGGTGGAAAGCTTGTGCTCGGCAGAGCAGGAGTGAAGAAAGTCTTCAACTAGTCGGGACAAGAAGGTGTGGCCGCGGTGAGTGAGGAGCTGCCGGGGTACGCTGTAATGGAAGATGACATCATGTAAAAGGAAATCTGCCACCTCAGTTGCACACCTTGTGCGCAAAGCTCATGTGATCGCGTTCCGGATCACATAATCAGTCACGTCAACGACCCACTTACTGCCAGATTTCGAAGTCGGAAAAGGGGCGAGAAGATAGAGACCAACGCGAAAGAATGGTTCTGAGGGCACATCGATGAGGTGAAGGCGTCCAGCGGGCAGCACAGCAGGTGTTTTGCAGCACTGACAGAGCACACAGGCTGCAATGTAGTGGTGCACAGAGTGGTATAGGCCTGGCCAGTGGAAGCGGTGCCATATGTGGTCGTAAGTACGCAAAACACCAAGGTGGCCTGCAGTAGGGGCGTCATGCAACTGCTCAAGAACTGATGACTGGAGATGGCGTGGTAGGAGTAAAGATTCTGGTCCTTCGGGGTGTGAGCTGCAACGGTAGAGAGTGTCCATCACAGAGCATGAACAAATGCAGCTTGGGCTCCGAATGTCCAGCATTGAGACGATCAATGAGAACATGTATGCAGTCATTACACTGTTATTCAGTGCGGATGTCCTGCAAATCAAAAACGGTCAAGACGCAAGAGTCGGTGTCCTGAGCATCATATTCAGGGCGGTCAACAGGATGATGGCAGAGGCAGTCGGAATCCTTGTGCGAACGGCCTGAGTTGTATAAAACAGCAAATAAATATTCTTGGTGCCGTAGCGTCCATCTACCCAACCGTCCCGTGGGATCCTTAAGTGAGGAGAGCCAGCACAAGGCGTGGTGATTGGTAACCATGTAAAATGTGCGGCCGCACAAGTAGGGGCGGAATTTGGCAACTGCCCAAACTAACGTCAGGCACTCCCATTCGGTAATTGAAAAATTCCTCTCGGCGGGTAACAGGAGGCAGCTGGCATATGCAATTACATGCTCTGCGTTATGCTGCCATTGAGTAAGTACAGCCCCAATTTCATGGCCACTGGCGTCAGTTCAGTGGCGGCAGATGGATCATAATGAGCCAGCAATGGGGGAGCCATGAGCAAGTGTACGAGGGCGGAGAAGGCTCTGGTTTGAGCAAAGCCCCATGTGAAAGCAACGTCCTTCTTAAGTAAGTCGGTGAGTGAGCGAGCGGTTTCGGCGAAATTTTTGATAAGATGATGGAAATACGAGCATAGGCCAACAAAGCTTCTTACAATTGTGAGAGAAAACAAAGCCGGGAAGTTTTGCACTTATGAGGTGAAGAACAGTAACTTGACAACATGCAAAGTGGCACCTGGATGAGTTCAATTATCAGCTGGCGCATTGGAAAACAGCAAGAATAGCCAATAGATGTGTTAGATGACTAGTGAAAGTTGGTGAAAAGACTATGATATTGTCTAGCTAACATAGACATGGGGACCATTTATAGCCACGAAGTAAGGAATCCATCATTCTTATGAAAGTTGCTGGGGCATTACAAAGGTTGAATGGCCTTACCTTGAATTGACAGAGGCCGTCAGGTGTTACAACGGCAGTTTTCTCGTGGTCCATGTCGTCTACCGAGATTTGCCAACAGCCTGATTAGAGGTCTATCAATGAAAAGTACTTGGCTCCGTGCAAGCAGTCGAAGGCGTCATCAATACGCGACAAGGGGTAGACATCCTTGCCTGTGATTTTTTTTTTAAGAGTCTGTAATCCATACAAAAGTACCAACTGCCATCCTTCTTTTTGACAAGGACAACAGTGGACACCCACGGACTGCAAGATGGCTTTATAATGCCTAAAGTCAACATCTTATCGAGTTCTCGTTGTATAACTTGTCATTCAGCATGTGAAACACGGTACGGCCGGCGGCGTATCGGATTGGCACCTCCGGTGCAAACACAATGGGTGATCACCGATGTCTGGGCTAAAGGGCAGCCGTCAAGGATTGTTTCCCAAGAGACACTGTCCATGGTCTGGCCACTGTGTGGAGTTATTTACTTTGAATCATCAAAAGCCATCCCCCATCCTAGAACCCTTGAATATGTTTTTCCAAATTCGAGGGTTTTCAAGGAGGTGTACAAACTCTGGCAAAAGTTGCATGTTGGTCTTGTTGGTACATCACGATGGAGGCAAAAGGCGTAGCGCATGAGAATTAGCATAAAAGAAGAACACAGACAACACACACATTTGGCGCTAACTTTCAACAAGTATTTATTGGAGGATCACAGCATACATATATACTATTCTCCCCACATGCAATAGAACATGTGCTCTGAGCGAACTGATAGTGTCTCTCAAGGCGAAATGGGAAGCCAGTGTTAAAGAATCATGCCAAGCACATAAATTCCACCTCTTTTCCTGATAATGAGATGGACGGTTTGCTGATACAAGACCCACTGAAGGTGGCGATGTGATATACTTCAATGATGAGCTTGGTCATCACGTTAAGGCTTTTTTCTAGGATCACTGTATCTTTAGAGAGGGCAGGGGCATCAGTTGCAGTGCTGTGCAAGAAAACCATTGACCTGCTCTTTGTTTAAAAAGATATTATGCTCTCTTAGCCTATCAAACCCTGGCAGCACCACTTCCCAGAAGAGAATCAAGGTCCCACACATAAACGCTTCCATTTTAGACGCACTACCTGCAACGTCGCCCGTTGTAGCAGGTGACTTCAGTAAAACGTTCAATGAAGAAGGCAAAGCCACTACTGGAACTGGGCTGCACAGTGAAAAATGAAAAGAAGAATATGAGAGGCCGGGCTTTTGATGTAGAAGCAACATGGTCGCTTGTAAGTTGCTTGAAAGTTGTAAACTGGCCACTAGGGCAGTTTACAACTTTCAGTGTATAACGAGAATTTAAAATGGGGCCAGGTGAAAGGCCCCTTAATAATAAAAAAAAACTAGTTAGAAAATGTTGTGCAAGCACTCCTTTAAAGGAACCCTCACCAGGCCCAACTGAAAATTTTGGTTATACACTGGAAGCTGCAGGCCCCCATCTAGAGAGCACTTCACTGCAGCAAGAATTTTTCAAACTGATTCATTATTGGTGGATATAGGAGAAATGGAAATGTCGCATTGCTATGCTGCCAGGTGACGAGCATCACTGCCAACATAGACACTTTCCCCTTTTGAGTTGGCTAGCATTCATAAGTAGCATTCCTTGTGCCTTCTCCCACACCAGAGCTGAGGAACTGCATCAAGTTTATGCGAGGAGCCCTGCCTCTTTTCCTTTATTTTTCTTTCTTCTATTTTTGCTGCCTGGCACACTCTCAGTGGCAGTATGGCATTGTAATGGTTGGGGTCGAGCGTGAAATAGATGGTAGCTGCCCCATGCCGTCGCCCAAATTATCCCTGCTGAAGACGTTGTTGAAGGGAGAGACTTGCTCTCATCGAGAATGAGGAATATGGGATTTATTTACAGTATCTACATGAGAACTTTACAGTTCGTCAGTCTAACATGACTGAAAGAGGAATGCACACTGAGGAGCCGCCAATGGCTCCTCAAATACACTCTGTCCTCCCTAGATCCCTAGGTGAGGGAAAACGGCAGTTCACCACCTACCAATTCGGAGCGTCCAAAGTCATCGTAGCTGATCCGCCTTTGTGGGGGAGGGTTTACACACTCACTTCTGCACAGGTTGCACTGACCACACCAAGATAAGAGGGTTCTCGTAGACATGGTGCTTGACCCGAGCAAGCGCCTCTTCATCCCAGTGTTGACTACGCAGACAAGGGCCGCTGCGTCTGTCCATAACTTCTAAGCCCCGTGAGATGGCCGCAAGACATCCTCCCACGATTTTCACCGCTTCAAACAAGCCATGATGGCGAATCCACTAACAATACTTCGTCCACCGACCGCGTTTAGTCACATCATCACCCCTACAAAGCAAGTAACCGCAGCAGGTGGGGAAAGGTTCCAAGGTCGCTTCTGGGAAGCTCGCCAACCCCGCAGCAGCAGCTGGCTGGGAAAATTTTGTAGGTTGGTACCCTTGCAGGCCGTTTGTAGCAGCATGTTCAGCAATGGGCAATTTGTCGAGGTCACGTACAATAATTGAGGATGTTGCATGCGGTGCGCCTTATGTTGAGCTATTTGTGCATGTAACCTTGACTATCTGCTTAGGAGTGTGGCTCCCTCAAGAGGAAGGATGCACGGACTTCAGATTAAAATTTCAGCAAATTTCGCATAACTGTTTGATATTTTGCAGAGACGAGTGCCACCTTGTGATCTATGCACCACACTAGTACTCATAACTGCTCATACCTGCTAACGGAGGAGGTGGTGGGGGTGGAGGGGCTAGCCTTGGTCTCTGAAGAGCAGGTCCTGCAGGAAGCCTCGGCCCCGGTGGTGGACCCTCGGCACCAACAGGGTGCCCCGGTTCAGGCATAGATATCTCCTGCTCGAACCTAGAGGTAGTGCAAAGCCAGGCGACACAGAGTTGGCACTGAATATTTGAATCAGCACACAAAATGATGTGAGGGAACTCTTTGCTGACTAGCTGGCGTCTCAGTGTAAAGTAGGGTCCACTTTTAAAGTGAACGCCTAATTAAGTATTCAAACAAATAAAACAGATCACTATCTCCACAGGAACAAAGCACTTCATGCGGCACATTAGGTAGGCCTATATAGACAAAAAAGATTACTGCCAAGGTCATTGTGTCAAAACCAAGTCGTAATCATATCTGGAAAGATAATTCTGTCTTCTGTTTAACAGTGGACTGTACTATACATTATTTCAGATGCTGTTGTGTAGAAGGGGGAGGGGGAGCGTGGAGAAAAAGAAATTGAGAGAATAGACAGGAAAGACGACAAAAACATTCTTGGTAAGTCCAGAAGAGCAAGCTTTCTATGCAAGTCACCTGTACCAAAGTATGAAAACAGTTCAGAGGATTTTGTTACTTTGATCATTAATGCTAGGGACCCGATATTTATTTTAAGACAGTTAGTGTCGGCTTAGTGCTTCCAACCTCATGAGGACAGTTGTAAAAAGGCTCCCAAAAGTAGTGTTCACTCATATCTTTGAATGTTGGTGCTGTGTTTTTGATGGAGGTCGGCAAACTTATGAACTTCTATGCGATGAGGTTGACTTCAGTCTGAATTTGACCTCAGTTGTAATGCGTGATGCGAGGTTGGCAATTGTTGGGTAATCTGAGAGCAAGGTAAAAAAGATCAACCCCAGCCACATACAAGAGTTTGAGGTTAAGTGAGGTTGAGTAGTCAGGATGTTTCCTGCAGCTTCTAAGGTGCAACATGAACGAAGTTCTGCCCACAAACATGTTAAAAGGAACAAAAAGAAAGCAGCAAGAATGCGTATTATTGAAAGTGGGTGCTGTTTCCTGCAACAAACGACATCGAAGATGGCAGGAGGCATGGGGCATACATAGAACAAGTCAGTCTCAAAACTGTTTCTACAACATCCTGGAACCTCCGCATGTGGTAAACACAACTACTAAGTACATTTGATGCTGACAACATGGCCCTAAACTTGCACAATGAGGGCTTGACATTAAGCTCACTAGTGAGGTTGAAATGAGTTCCTGGCAGCTGCAGGAAATTTAGGTGAAACCATAGAGTTTCTTATAATGTTACCCAGAGAGAAATCTGGCAACAGTGTCAATGCAAGTTTCCAAATGGGCACTGTGCCATTATGGGAATGCTAGGTTGTGGGTGTGTGGGGCTTCGCCTCAAACCTGGCTTGGCCTAACACATGGCCTAGCTGCACAGATAAAGCATTTTTAATGTAAATTTTTCCCAAATGCTTTGATTCACATGTGCGCTTTTCAACAAAGTTTACTTGCATAGAGTGTAACAAGCAAGCGAGGAAAAGAAATACAGACAAAGAGATGACTCAATTTGGCGCACAGTGAGCGCAGACCTTGTTGCCTGTCCTCCAATTTTAGCAGCTTGCCAGTACTTTTTTATGTTTGATATAATAGTACAACCCAGCACAAGCCCCCATGATTGAATAAAAAATGTTTTTTTTACATAATATTAAACAGAAAACAGCGTTTTACATGCAGTATTAGCAGAAAATTAACCACTGTGGCAGAACACTGCTAGCCAGGCACACCTTCAAGGTGCCCTGGCTCTGTGAGAAATATGACAATCCAATACTACCAGATCTCAGCATTCCCATGCATATGACACCATCCCAGCAGTAGTCTTCCCTCTAGGTAACATTGTATGAAACTCCATGAGTGAGACATCCTCAACTTCATTGAATGAGGTCAAGCGAGGTCATCAAACCTGATTTGACCTTTAGTCTCGGATAAATTTAAATGTCAATTTAGCAGGCTTGATAGTGCTTCCACTTTAGTACGATGTGACACTCAGGCTATTTTCAAGCAGAAATGATTTTGTGGTCTGCTCAGGCAAGTAAAACAACAAATGTTGATGCACGTCAATATTTACACTGATGCAAGTGTGTTTGCATTGCCTTCCATCAAGATTTTTTTTTTCTTTCCACATGAGAACAGCATGCACCTCATGTGAGCATATTACCTTTGGTGATCAGGAATGCTGATTGAATTTGTTGCATTTCCTCCTGGCAACAAAGGGTTATGGTATGTGCTAAAAATGACATGCTTCAAAACTTTCACAGCTTGCAGGAACCATATTTTTCATGTGCTTTATGTGTGTAGCAAGCCCATGGTAAGCATTATTCCTATTACCAGGAATGTGCAGCCACCATACGGAAACATTGTAAAACTTAGGTCGAATGCAATGGTGGTCTTTGTTGCTTAAAAAAGAATTTACAGCTTTTCTCAGGCTTTGAACCGGTGCCAGCAATGTTGTTTGCTTGATTGCTTCATGTGAGTTGCAGCCTTGGATGACGCGTAAAAGCTTTGAAACAATTTTTTTTTAGGAACAAAATGTTATTTATTTAGAATTTACTGCATGTCTTTCGTTATGAATATGTGCTGGCACTGCTGCATGAAGGTAGTAGAAAATTGGATGCAGTACATCTGTCAGAGTTGTGCCATGCCACACAGTGACGTTGTGTAGACTCCTGCTTCAGGCAGCATCACAGAAAGCAAAGAACTGTTTTTTAATAATTTGTTGCTGTCATTTTTGTGAACCAAAGAAAGGCCTCCCAAGTGTTTTGTAGTTTCTTGTATAATACGAAAATAAATCTTTTTATTTTCTTTTTTCCTCTTCAGTGCACCCACCGGGCTGAGGGAAGAATACTTCCCACCGGAGCACTTCTACAGATCTTACTTGAAAAAAAAGATCAGAAATTTTTACAGGCGACGTTCGCGACCACGTGTTGAGGCAAAACCACATAACTAGACTTCTGTGCCGCATACAAAAATTTGTCCGTAGGATGGTTAAACTGATGGGTTGATAACGCCTTCCCGTGGGCTGACGGGACGGAGAACTCCGGTGTGCTCTCATAAGAGCTCATGCCAGACAGGGCAATGCCGTCAGCACCGGTGTAAGCATTTCTCACACAGCTCTGAGTATTCCCAATCAACAAGTGGAAACACACAAAGAGAATGTGACCCCTGCACAGAGCTATCGTCCCTATTTGTGAATGTTTATCTGCAATTAGGCGGCGCAGAGATATTTACGGAGTCAAACACTTTGATCACGTGAAGTTACACCAGCGAGCAGACGAATAGCCAGGAAACGGCAACAATGAATTTAAAGATCGTGGACCACACTAAAATACTTTTAGTGCAATTAGCACTTTTAGGATACTTCACGCACTCCCTGGTCTAACTTCTTTAACTTCAACTTGGGTCACAGGGCAGTCTATGGTATAACGGGTAGAGCATCAGGCTGTTGTGCTAAGGGGACCAGGTTTAAACCCGACCATCCGACCAAGATGGGTCGCTGGGTATGTAGATAGCCTCCTCAACAAACTCTTCTGGAGAATTAATCGAGGAGGTTATGGCTACAAGCAACACGCCAGGATAACATCCCTAGCGTATTATTAAAGCTTGTTTCCGTCTCTCTCTCTCACGCCGACTCAGGTCACGGCTTATGTGTCACTGGGTGTGTGCCGCTCTTCATTATAGTCATCATAACGTCTAAAGCATATCACCAATTGCGTACCCATTCTATGATATATTGCTATTTATATTAAAGTCGCCAATTATTTGCGATGATTTTCCAAAGGCTAGATGTGCCGGCAATTTGATACGACTGATATAATTTGAGTCCCGCTTCAAGACGAAGTCAACAGTAGACCAATTTTTTAAAGCACACTTTATAAAATTCGGAGTAAGAAACAGCGTGTCCGGTCAACTTACTATTAATTATCACCCTCGAAACAAAAACTTCACAAGAGGCAAGCGCCTCGAAGCCAAGCTTGACCCGATCGAGTATGAACGCAACTGTTTTGAAAGCCCGCTCTTTCTTGTCAGTTAAAAGCTTGAGCCATTCTGCTTTTCCAAACATCTTGGCATCAAAAACCTCAGTAGCCCAGTTGGTTGCTAATCTGTCAGCTAGCTATAAGAATACTAATAGCTGAACTTCATTACTTGCACAAGCATTGTTTACAGCGTAAGCAAGGCAAGTCTCACCGGCTCATCTCTTCTTCCATCTCTTTGCGTCTCTCTTCACTGATGCCAGCCATGATTAAAATCGTTAGTCTGTACTCAAAGTTTTGTGTCTTTTAACCACGAAACAAGAACACCGACTCTAGAAGACAACGGGATATCATGCAAAGAACTTTTGTCGCTCAATACACGAACGTCAGAAACACGAATGCGAACTATAAGCCATGGAAGCAGACATAACAATGATGCCTGCGTCGATGCGGTTCGTAAACTGCTGGCGAGTTGACGTTGTGACACATGACACTGCTACAACTGGCTACAACAAATAACGTAAAGACGTAAATTTTTTTATTTACGCGTATAAGCATTTTTTCTAACATAAAGTATTTTTGGGAACTTGTTTATTGTAAAGGAAACATTATTATTACCACTCATCTAGTAAAGGAGGCATTGATATGACCCATACGACCCTTGAAAACCTTGACAACTATCAACATCATACCTCTTTACTAGCGTCCTCTCTTGCGCATCAAAGCAACCAACTTCCCGACTCGGCTGCTGATTTTGTGCAGCGGCTCTGCGATCGGCTGCGCGTACTGCTGCAGGGTAGCAAGGTTACGATGGCATCTGTGTTGACCGCTGCAGCTAGGCTCTTACGGCCTAAACTGCCGGCTGCGGTACCCAAGTTTGGTGGATCGTTGTTTTTCGCCAGGTGAGGCCCCGCATCTCATTTCCCCGATACCAAAGCGCAGCCCGGATGTGCAGGCTGTCGTGTAGCACGATGGTCAGCCGTCAGCAACGTGTGTCTGACCTCTCAAAACAAAATGCTGAAATGCTATTTTTTTTTCCCAAGTTTACATGGTTAGCTCTGTTTCACATGCGCAGTAGTGCAGTAGCCAACGACATGTTACAACTTAGTGTCGTCTCGTCTAGCCCGAATAGTTCTGGCACACTAGATAGATCGATTGCCAGCAACGGTAAGTATATTTGCGTCGCCCTATGTTGAACCATAGCTACATAAAACATTTTCTTGGTTCACGCGATTTTTACTCCCCTAGCATTGTTTGTCACTGACGCTGATGACCTTGCATTGCGAGCTGAATCTATTGTTCTGCTTCATCGTTTCCTAGAGGTGCAAGGTGGTACCCTGATGACGACTTCATCAAGGATATGTCGGGGTTGGTTTTCGTTTCTGATGAATTAACAGACCAGCTGGAAATGCCGCCTCCAAATGGTTAGTTCATTTCTGAAACCTCTCGTCAACTTTCATGCATTTCGTGTTCACTCCTTAAATTTTGCCTGGTAACTAAATCGACGCTGGCCTGTCTTGTGGACGATAATGTGACCTAAAACTCTTATCTACAGTTGAGAAGCGTGACCGTGAACCTAGTAATGAAAAGCCCATGAGAACCAGTAATGTTTAAAAAAAAAAAAGCTGCTAGCTTGTCAGCTTTCGGTGCAGGAACTCGTTTTAACAAGTCGCAGCGTGTGCCAGCGCGTTCCAAATCATTGCCGATGAAATCTGTTATTGATGTTACTTTTCGTAACAGCTTGAGTTTGTCCACTTGTGCATACTGAGAAATGCAGTCATTCTTTTGTGATACTGCATTAGTAACGCGACGTGCATTGATTAACGTGTGCGATTTAATTCCTTTGGCTTTGTTCATTGCGTACGTGTTTCAGACTTATATGAAAGGCCTGAAAAGCAAGTTCGAAACATGCAGATCAATTTTGGTCCACAGCACCCTGCAGCACACGGAGTCTTGAGGCTCGTGCTGGAACTGGAAGGAGAAGTGAGTGCTTAGTACTGGGTGAACCTCTTATGTGATCTGCGCAATATTGATATGTGATCTGCGCTATGTTGATACTCAATATTCCACATTGTATACCACTTCAAAAGTAACTGAGCAAATGGCTGTGTGAAGGATGCAACACCAAGTTTCATGCATTTGGGTGCATTATCATCAGTGCATGGTGTGGGAACTGGCCATGTTTGCTGACATGCTGTTGGCACTTTTCAGTGGGCAAGCGGGAGCACCGAAGACTGCTCAAAGAGTGTTCTCTCAAGTACTCGTGACAGTTTGAGTAGCACCATTGGCGGCTGGAATGAGTCCTAGAAAGAGCACCTTTCACAATGTTCTGACCTTTCCCAGTCTCCCACTAGAAAACACCAAGAGTCACCCATTAAAGTTTGCATGCTGATATTTTTCTCACCACCACGCTGTTCCCACCACCACCTCTGTCTATATATTGATGCCTCAATAAGTTGATCTTGTGAGGACTTTCGCTACACCATCACTGCTGCAAGGGTAGCCCTATAGCTGTTGTTAGGTAACTGATGGGCACATATGGGTTTAAGTACATGGCTTTTGTTTTAGCATGGCAGATTGGCTTAACATTCGAGACAAAGTGGCAGAGTGGTGATAATAAAATAACCCTACAAAAGGTGCAATGGTAAAGGAAGCACACCCTTTCCATCCCCTTAATGATTATCTGGCTAAGTTGACCATGGCATTGTGCTCAAGATTGCTTAGAACCGAAGCACATTATAAACGTAGCACAAACTACTGGCACTATGGATCCAGCAAGACAGGTGCATCTGTACCTTCAAAGTAGTGAAATCGGTATGTTATTCGCTTTGGCAGGCTTACTACAATGTAGAATTTGTTTTACTTGTGTATAAAGAATGGCTACTGGACTACTCACGGCAATGCACTGGGAGTCGAGCTAGATCAATAGATTATTCCTCTAGAAGTCTTATCATCGTTTTCTGTGTGTCACATATGAGTCTGTTGCGTAAAAAATTGGGAGGTGGAATTACGTGGGAGGTGCCGTAGTACACAACGGATGGCATGAATCAGATTTTCTGTCTTCGTGATTTTCTCGTTTACAAAAGCTCTGCTTTTGCTACGAATGACAAATTTGTTATTACAGAAGCCTAACTTTTCAATTGAGCTCAACTCGACTTTTTCTTTAGTGTCCCTTTAACAGTAAACTGTCCACAGTGCAGCTGCTCAATCACTTTTTGGCCTATATCTCCTTCAGAAATGGGCCGCCTTGAAGAGTTGTAATAGTGGTAAGACTCATTCCTGTCCAGTGAAGCAAACTCTCAGTGTTACTCTGCATTATGAAATGTTGTTTTAGTTGTTGCGGCATTTGAACTCATAGACACCATGTGCCATGTGGCTGTGGTTTATTGCATTAGAAGAATTTACTTTGCCACAGTGGCTGTCATGTTTAACATGCATATTCTTGTTGCTTCTTTCTAAGATGCGCAAATGTTGCTTTCTGGCATAAGATATTTAAGCTAGACACCATCTCTAGTTTGCCTCTTACTTTTGCAGACTGTGGTGCGAGCAGACCCACACATTGGCCTCCTGCACCGTGGCACTGAGAAGCTCATTGAGTACAAAACGTACACTCAGGCACTGCCATACATGGACCGCTTGGATTATGTCTCCATGATGGCTAATGAACAATGCTACTCGCTTGCTGTTGAGAAGCTCCTCAACATTGACATCCCCAAGCGTGCTAAGTACATTCGAGGTGCGTGCTGCTGTGATGAATGTTGAGTGTTCCATAAATTGTAGCGCCAGGTATACATGTTCCAGCTGCTGGCTGACACCTGCTTTGATTTAACACTGAGATGTAGCATTTTTCAGAGGGTTCAGTTTAATACCATACTTGCAAGTATTACATGCCTGTTTCATTTACAATAAAGCCAAAACATGCTATGCCACTCAGGAAATGTGGAATTTTAATGCAATGGTGGCGACATCTGTCACCACTAACTTGAAATTGGTGAACTTTAAAAGTGAACACTAACTTCTCCTGTTGCACTTCAAGCTCCTGTCCAGTTTCTAAAGGCACATTCTGCCATAGTGGTGACAGATGGTATTCGTTATATTACAGCAAATTTGGCGTTCCTTTAGTGGCACAGTCTGCAGATGCTCACTTTGGCTTTAGCAAAAATGTAAAAGTCAATTGAAAGGAAGTACACTGTCGAACAAATGCAAACATAAATGCCTAATGTTAAAAAATAGTAATGTTTACTTTAAACATAGAAATATGCTGGTACTCGCCGCGGTTGCTTAGTGGCTATGGTGTTGGGCTGCGAAGCACAAGGTCGTGGGATCGAATCCCGGCCGCGGTGGCCACATTTCGATGGGGGCAAAATGTGAAAATACCCATGTGCTTAGATTTAGGGGCGCGTTAAAGAATCCCACGTGGTACAAATTTCTGGAGTCCCCCACGTAAAACTCCATAACTTTAAAAGAAATATGCTGGTAAACAAACCGAAACAAGACATCGCTCATGTAAAAGAAAGATGCGCGAACCCAAATCTTGGTTTGTTAGAATAACATTACGTTTGAAATACAATATGAAACTAGACAATTCTGACACAAGAAATGCACATATTGAAGGATATTGCTAAGGCTGTCATGAGATTCATCAGGTTTAGTTAAACAAGCCACAGAAGTAGGTAGGTGGTTCCAGTTGCGGTAGTTATATTGGGAAAGCATCCTACAATCATTTAGATGGTTGTGAAATTATGGAGAAAAAAGTAAATCGAAATACATTGCCAAATTTTCTAAAAGTACCAGCATACAGTGAACTCGGAGAAGTTCAACTGCTGTCATATGGACATACATTTCTTGGAAAATTTTGTGTGCCGACTGTAGTGACCAGTGACCACTTCTGCCTACAGTTCTTTTTGGGGAGATAACAAGGATTCTCAACCACATCATGGCCGTCGGAACGCACTGCCTGGACATCGGTGGCCTTACCCCCTTTTTCTGGCTTTTCGAGGAGCGAGAAAAGGTATTTTCATCATTTCTTGGTGGGTTCTAACTTAGGCCTTGAATTGCTCGTCTTCATGCAAGGTGGAAGGATGCTTCCCAAGGCAGGGCATAGCGCTGTAATTTTACACTCATCATATCGTGCACTGGCCAAATACCATTACTATCAGGTGCAGGAAATCTTGCCAAAGTGATAGTGTCTCCTAATGTAACTGCTTCACTGCTTCATACTGTAGTCGAGCACGACATGATCCCACAGCAATCTTCACAATAATGTGCTCTGTCATCTTGTGATCGCGGTGACGCTGTGTTTGACAGCTCTAATGCTTGGCTTCTGCTGAAGCCACGGATGCAGTTTTGGGCTTCCTATATGATTGTAATGTGCAGGCAATTTCTGGACCCACTTTCTGCAGAAAAAAAAGGCACGTTAGATTCGTGTAATACGTTATAACTCCCTGTCTATCCTATTAACTGCATATGTGCGATTGTAAGGCATTTCATGTTTTTCTTTCTTGTTAGCGTGTCCTCTTTACTACATATGTACAAGGAAGAGACAAGCAAGAAATTCAGTGGCTATTAACATTCGTCTGTCTGTGGACTACTTTGCTATTTGTTCCATCTTCACACTGGTATTCTTATTTATTTATTTATTTATTTAAGGATACCTTGCAGGCCCCTAGTGGCATTATGTAAGGGGGAGAGTACACTCAAAGATTATACAATAATTAGAATACATATACAAAAAATACAGTGTAAGAAATACGCTAACATGCAGGAATGTGTTCAAAATTGTACAAAAGACAAACTGAATGCTTTTGAACGCAAGAGGTCAGTGAACAAGAAATTTTCACTAAGTATAATTTAACCAAAAGAATTGCAGAGCAAGTGGGACAATATTTGGCTATTACAAAACAGTATTTAAGGGGTAGTAGCACAATAATAACGGGAAACTCAAGACAAAATAACACGTTAGGTTATGTAGAGTTTGAAAAATGCGTTGTTAGAAGATGCCGGAATTTTTCCTGGTCACTCTCATAAGCGATGGTGTTAGATTGTTCCAAAGCCGAATTGTTCTTGGAAGAGCAGAGTAGTTAAAGGAATTAGTCTTTCCATAGATGCGCGTGAAATTGAACTGATTGTACGGCCAGTGTAACCTGTAATAAAGAGTTTCAAGAGGCAGAACTGATAGTGCTGCATTATGGACATATTTATGAAATAATGATAGCAGGGCTATATCACGACGAACGCGCAAGGGCTGTAGGGAGAGGTCGAGTTTAATTTGTGTTATGCTTTTGTTATAGTCATAACAACGTGAAATAAAACATGCAGCCCTATTCTGAATAGATTCGAGTTTTTCAATCAAGTGTAAGCCATATATCAACCAGCTCACTTGTGTTCTAGCTTCCGTGTTCTTAAAGCAAAGCTTTCTTTGCGGAGTCAGACAGGTTTTTATACTGTGGTTGGTTGTTGGACTGCAGAAAGGAGAAATGTGGAGAGGAGGGCATAATGGACAATTGGGCTTGGTTGGTGGCAAAAACAATGCACCCGGCATTGTGTGTTGTGTAGCACTACTCAACGCCCTGTGTGCAGTCCAGCACTGTTTTCAGCCTGGTTGAGCAATACTGTACAACAGAAGAGGTACAAAGATGCTTTCAGAATGCTGACAAACAATGGAGTGGCTTGTTGATCTGTGAAAAATTACAAAGCACATCAAACTGCTTCAGCCAATAGACTAGACGTAAAGCTTCACTTACTTTGACGGTCAGCTTTGCTGGCTTCTGCATAATTTTTAAAGTCAACAGGTTTCTCTGGCTATCGCACTGGGTTTCTTGGTGGCAAGTGGCATTTTTTCATGGATAGATTGAGAAAGGGGTACCGGTTCAGGGTCTAGGTTCAGGACAGCCGTCTTCTTCTGCTGTCCTCGTCTAAGCTCTGGCAGCTGTGGGAAAGGAGGAGGGCAATCACCTTCCGTGCTGTTGCAGGCGCTTCTCGAGACAACATACATCCTATAACGAATCAGCTGACCGTATTTAAACGATTGTAAGTCGACTCGAATGTAAGTCGAGCGCCCTCATATCGCATGTCACAGAAAAAAAAAAAAAGCATACGCAAGGGTACATTCCATAACAAAAATGTATTAGTACAGTGTAGACCGCTTGTAATGTAAGTCACGGGAGTTGTAAAAATCCGCGCTATAAGTGGTACCGCGTTATAACCAAAGCATGCTTTTTTCAGCTTTTGCCTATACCAAACGAACCACTCACCTTTTTCAAACACAATTTGTTACAAATTGCACTCACACACACATGCAACACAATCGCAACACAGCACAGAAACCAAGTTCTCCTGACAAGTGCGGCATCAGCGGAAGAACGCTATTATTTTCGTCTGGAGATTTTTTTTTAAACAGCGCTTCGAACAATTTCGTCCTCTACAAGGCTTAAGCGCTGAAGCGCTTTCTCACTCAAACTGTTCTTCGCGCAGTACATCTTCACTTTGCTGAAGTATTCTAAAGCTTCTTTGCATGGGACATCTGGGTCTGGTGTCGGGTCGACATCATTGTCCGACTCGTCTTCGGTTGCAAGCTCCGCGCCACCGTGCACCGCTGCGACGATCACATCAGGAAGCTCCGACTCACCGGCATCGACATATTCTTGGAAAGTGTCTATGGCGGAACCGAACTTGCTTTCAATGAGGCCGGATCACACGTCGTCGGTGTTTACCGTCTCATTGGCAGCATTGTTGCTCAGCTCATCGACGTCAAGAGCCTCTGCATTGCGCACGAAACCTGCTCTGCTGAAGCACTTGCTTATTGCAGTGGCTTTTACCTGCCACCACGAAGCGGCAACCATATCAATCACGCCCCTTAAATTCACTTTAAGAGGCTGCTGCTGCTGATCCTTGAATCGCTGGATCCATCCATTAAGTGGGTTGAAGTCGTCGTGGCCTAAAAGAGCACCAAGGGACTTGGCTTGGATGGGGCCACTCACTGGTATGCTCTGAGCCCTAAATTCACGGAACCATCTGAAAAGCGCTGCGTCCACGTCTTCGTACTGCGACAAACGTATTCTCTTCCGTGACAGGGAAGCCAAGTATTGCTGCAGTTGCTGCCGCAATTTGTCCTTGTATATGGTCGGCACGGTTGTGTCGGAAACGCCATATTTGGCCGCCACCGAAGCCTTCTTCAGCCCACTTTCTATGTCCCTTGTAACACATTCCTTCGCCTCCAGCGATAAGGCATGCCCCTTTCTTATACCGCTTGAAGCTGCTGCCGACGCCATGGTGACAAAAGCCCGACAGCACACGTGCACAGAGGAGAACTATGAAACCACGAGGTCACGACGTGCACACACCAAATGCAACAAAGAGACTGAAAAAGAAAGGAGTGCACTATTACTGCTATTGCTTCTGCTCCGCACTCCGTGCAGCGCACACCCTGATTGGACGCTGCTATAGTAACGAAAACACTCGCCCTCCTTCCTCTAAAGTCTCCCACCCTTCTCCTCCTTTTTGTTTCGCTTTTCGCCGCTAGTCTCCAGGTGCGCGCCCATGCACGCCCGGCAACCTTGCGGCCGTGCGGGCCATGCTCAGCGCCTCCAAGAAAAGGCCGTGCTCCAATTTCATGGTTGCGCGCTTAAAGGAACCGTGCTATAACCGGTATTCTGCTTCGTGCGCCTACGCAATAAATGGTCCGCCTATACATTGAGTTCTATGGGAGATATATCGGTGGTCAAAAAACCCACGCTATAAATGGTCCCGCGCTAAAAGCGGTTACGTTATAAGTGATCTGCACTGTAGCTGGCATGGTCACTGGACTACTCGTCTTCACTTGTACCATCGTCCTCACTTGTGCTGCAATTGTCATCGCTGCTACAGTCCCATATCGCGTTGCCGTCCAGCAAAATTCGACATTTGACAAACGATCGCACCATGACATGTTGCGGAACAGCAGCCCACGCTGAATGCATTCAACCCCACTCATCTGTCAGGGAGGCTCTTTTGACAGGTTCGGTTGGCGTAAGTTCGCTGTCTTCTGCTGCCAGCCACTCGTACTCATGGCGGAGCAGATCCTTAAAAGGCGAAGACCCGCACTTGTTTCATGACCATGTCGAACTTCACTGGCAAGTGCCGATCGCGCATTTCAGCAACGTACGCCGCAAGCTTGTCCTACAGCTCCTGAAAGCGTCCTGACTTCGGCCTATGAGGAATTCTTCGCTTGCCGTCACAGGTCAAAATTTTGCTTTGCTGCAGTTGCCACTCTCGTACCAGCCGTTCAGAAACATTGAACTTGTGGCCAGCTGAGCAGTGATTTGTTTCTTCGGCCTACAGGATGGCAGCCCCCCTTGAACACTGCTGTGATCGAGCGCCGAATGTTTAGTGGGCCTGGAGCACTCATGACGGCTGAGGAAGCATGGAAGAAGCATGTAGCTGGCAGTCAAGTCGAACACGTCAAACTAAGAGCTATAGAGAAAGAAATACGTGAGCGGTGTCTGCTCTTCCATGAACTATCTGTACTCCCTGCAAGTGCCGCCGTTCTGAAGGTGTCACCGCAAATGGAACAGCGGCACTTCTGTCAACTATCGACACCCCCCATGAGTGTTGTGTGCACTGTAAAACTCTCAGAAATGTTGAAAAACCCTTCCCAAAAGCAAGCAAACATGCAGGATAGCGAAAAGCTACGGGTAGGTTCATAGAGCAAACATAAAATTGTAACTACGTTGTAGCTGCCTTGATATCTCGTTGGTCTCTCTTTTTTGATGGTGCCATGTTTTGGTTTTGACCACACAGTAGCAGTAACGAAATGCATTCTTCTTTGCTGCTGGTGCAAATTTTTTGCAGGAGTGTAATCATCAACACTTTGTTCTTGTAAATGTTTAAACTGTTTTACACTTGGTTAGAGCAATATTAGTGCTTTGTTTGGCTGGTTGAGCTCTGTGCCAACAGCTAGGTGGTGCAGACCGGTCAGGCCGCTCACTTACGTCTATGCTAAAGCTCCTTCATCAGCTTGAGTTTATGCCTCCAGCCGTCTGTCAAAAGGCCCAGCTCGCTTGTGGTTACCGGAGTAACAGACACGTTCGGCGAGGTGACAGAGTGCTCGTAATGCACGTTGCTGCGATAGCTCTCGCTTGGGGTTGACTGCCAAGCAGCTGGCAGAGAGTTTGGAGAGGCTTCGCGCACTCACTCCAAGAGAACCGGAAGTCAACAACACAACATGCCATCATGACGCAGAGCCAGTGAAG
The DNA here is from genome assembly GCF_050947875.1 of Dermacentor variabilis. Classification (NCBI taxonomy): domain Eukaryota; kingdom Metazoa; phylum Arthropoda; class Arachnida; order Ixodida; family Ixodidae; genus Dermacentor; species Dermacentor variabilis. Next base: position 80,148,920 of record NC_134572.1, read on the forward strand.
GCAGAGCTTGGCCCCAATCACTCGGCAAACGAGTTGAGGAGAAAATGCATGACTATGGAGGAGGGTAACTTGTAATCGTCCGTAGCTCTCTAAATATGAGATGCTTCACACAAATTGTGGTGTGAATGATTAGCTGTACCCTATGCATCTACAAAATTTGTCAAACCATTTCAGGGGCCCTTTAAGAAAGGGGATAGCTTTCTAGAAGCCTTGCCATTTACCTTGCTGTTCATCAGCTCTTTATTGCTTACATATATGTATAAGAAGAAGCCATGTAAGGTTTAGGAATTTGCTTTAATAAGTGGTAAAGTGTCCTCACCAAAGAAGAGTTGGAAGAACAACAAAGGTGGCGTGTCAAGCGAGAACACGGTATGCTGCATAATGTGGCCCCAAATGCAGACATTTATGTTTGGCTATTCATTTATGTTAACGAACATCGTCAGTGGTTTCCTAAAAAAAAAATGTTTACGTTCTGCAGTATTTTTCTGTGGCATTCCATTCTCCTTACCTCAAATTCTTAATGCATGGCTTGCTTCTCTTGTGCAGCTGATGGAGTTCTACGAGCGTGTGAGTGGTGCCCGCATGCACGCAGCATATGTGCGGCCAGGGGGTGTAGCCCAGGACATGCCACTGGGCCTGATGGACGACATCTATGACTGGGCTACAAAGTTCAGTGAACGGTTGGATGAAGTTGAAGACTTGCTCTCTGATAACCGTATCTGGAAGCAGCGCACTGTGGACATTGGAATCATCACTGCGGAGAATGCACTTGACTGGGGCTGCAGGTACAGCTGAACCAGCAAAGTAGAGCTTGTTAAAAGTGGGCAATATAACCATCTCACTCAAGGCAGGTCTAACGGTCTCACTTTCACATTGGTGCTCCCCTGTACCTGCACAACAAGTTGATTAAGTTCTGGAAAGATTGCATTATACCCCTGACACATGGGCACTGTAAAGTCTTTAGGTAAGGGGACATCTACCAGAAAGGTGTTCAAGCGCAATGACACATGATAAAGGAGTATTTCCCTTAAGGCAAAGTTCCTTTGTGGGAAAGGAGATCACGCATCTACCTTTCAAGCGGAAAAGGAGTTACTCTCGCACACAGCATGCACAACTCGTCAATAGAAGAAAACCTGCCACACAACTACGGTGCCCCATAAGTACTTTTTTACCTTGCAAAAATGTTTTAATTTTTAGCGGTAATGCGATTTGTAGAATGGTGAAGATTTACTCTAGCTATACTCCAAATGCTCGCATCATGTTGCTAGTGCCGCCATGTTGAATTCCGCCAGTGTCATTTCCTTCGTCTTCTTCTTGGTGTGTTAGCATCGTGAAACCATCATTCGTTGCGCACATAGGCCCACCTTTCGCGGTTGGCGGCTCGAGAGGACACTGCCGAAGCAGTCAACATGAAGCATGCTCTTGATGAGTGGACGTTTGATGTCTTCCACTTTCGTCTTGGCAGCGTTTATGTCATCTTGTAGAGATCCAAGTGCGACAAGTGTCAGAGTGACCTCAGCTTTTGCTTCATTGTTAGCGTGTCGCTGAGCCATAGTAGAAATCCGCAGTTCTGTCATGCGATCACAATTGTGCGAATAACACATTCAGTAAGACGCGCTACGCCTGCACGCACGAAGGAAGGGACAAAAAGATGTGAAAAAGGAAGATAGAAACATGGCCTGCACCCTAATAAACAGCATGCACAGCTATTCTAATACACTGTAGCATAGCAAAACGCCGACTGTGCATAGTTGCTGGCCCAATTTAAATTGCTCCTAAGAGCGTAAAAATGCAAATAAAATAAACTAATATGTGCATTATAAGCCATCAACAATGAAAAATATGTTTTTGGGTTCTGCAGTAGCTAAATGCAATCTAAATACGCAGCTTTATAAAAATGTTTTCCCTCTTGCTGCTTTGACAAGCAGCACTATTTTTCTTGCGGTGTTCATCTGAGGAAGCACCTAAGGAAGTTAGTGCGGTGCTGTGCATCATCGGCGCAACTCCTTTCTGCAAAGGGTCCTTCAGAGTAACAAAAGGTGTTTACTGCAAAGGATTTTAGTTTTGCCTGTGTGTCAGGGGTATTAGACACTCATTCACCTTTACTTAAGCTTTCTTCTATTGATTATAGATGCTGCAGTCTTGAGAGTTGTACAACTTGAGAAATAGAGAGGACGAAAACACATATAGTAAAAGGTCATGATAGAAGCTGCATTTCAAAAGATTTGGCACTCTCTACTTCTAATGCATGTTGCACCTCATTGTGTGAGATTGGAACGAAAGTGGACTGTGACTGTCATGAGTTAGCTGTCACTTGCTGTTTCCATGGTGGCCTTCTGCACAGTTTAGCAGTGACTATTGGCATTTAAGGATTTTTTCATTCTGACTTGATAACAGAAAAGTGTCTTGTCCTTAAATGCAGAGCCTTCTCCATGATTAGTAAGGTTATGAACATGCCAAGTTTCGAGTGTGATTGTTCACAGCATTTGCTTTTCCACTTACTCCGTACCAGTGGTGTCATGCTTCGTGGGTCCGGCATCAAGTGGGACCTGAGGAAGACACAGCCATACGATTCTTATGAAGACTTTGATTTTGAAGTACCTGTGGGGCTCAAGGGTGACTGCTATGACAGGTGAGAGCTTGTCTACGGATTAATTATACACATTTGATGAAATATTCTATTATTTGAATTTAATTGCACCATGTTACATACTGTTACAAGTCTCCATTGATCAATGCATAATGTCTTCAGGACAGTTGGTGCTTTGTTGAAAAGGCATAATTTTGCTAACCATGTAGTCAAGTGAACATATCCTTGATTGCGTTATTTATCTGCATAACTTTCCACCATGCTGTAAAATGTTGGCTTTTATGCCCTCTGGAAAGAAAGAGAAAGGATACATTTGGGGTTTCATAACCGATAGCTTCATTTTTGTTTTCTTTCGTTCGCACAAACTACCATTGTAGTAAAATGCATTTCTGCCATTGCTGAATAATGAAGTTGCTTCTGCAAAATTCTGCACACTTGGATTTGATTAATTTTCCAACATACCATGAATCATTCTCAGTAATATGAATTCATGAACAAAATAATCTTTTACTTGGTGTTAAGCTGGAGGTAGCATAAGATCTTGCTCTCTATTTATGTCCATCCAGATCTGAAATCATTGCCTTTGTGTCATCATATTTTGCTTGGTTTTGAACTATGTGATCTGACAATTCAGGTAAAACGCTGCAGCTGTGAACAGTTGCAAAGTGCAAGAGTCACTTCTGCATTAATTTCAGTAGTGCGCCAATTTGAGATGCTGTTGCTCAGGTATTTATGCCGAATGGAGGAGATGAGGCAAAGCCTGAACATCATCTACCAGTGCTTGAACAAAATGCCCCCTGGTCCAGTCAAGACAGACGACAACAAATGCGTGCCCCCATCGAGAGAAGAAATGAAGGTCTGTGGCACGCTGTTGCACCTTACTCATCGCAATTTGCTTATCTGTTTTCAATAAGTATGCTGCATTAAGTATGGCTGGTTTGCTAGTTTGCTAGAGTATGGCTGGTTTGCTGTTACCATGCTTCAGTAACATAGGTATCATAGTATTATGTTGCATAGTTTGTCGATTTGCTAAACTTGGTATGGTGACCTGCATTGTGCTCTTGTTACGTTATGCATTGTATCACCGGCTTCAGTTAGCAGAACTCTTGAACCTAATAAGGCATGTTATATCTGATAACAAACTGGAATTATGCATTTGCTTTTTGTACCATGCACAGAGCACTTAAGTTAGAAATCCACAATAATACGAGGGTTGATCCAGAAATAAGGTTCCCAAAGAGCTCCAGCCACACTGGAAGGTGCGAGGCGAAATCCGGCAACACTGCTGCACGCGGCTGTTCCCTGCTCATTCTTGGCTCAGCAGCCGTCCGATATGGAGGTTCCCATTGTTGATCCCGCCAAGTGCGAGATTAGTTCCGTAATTCTCTTTTTCCACGCCAAAGGGATTCCACCTATGGAAATTCATTGTCATTTGACAGAGGTGTATGGCGACAAGTGTATGTCCGTTCAACACATCCGAAAATCGTGTGGGGAATTTAGTGCCGGTTGGATGGAAGTCCACAATGAAGAATGGAGTGGAAGTCTGTCAGTTTTGGAGGCGGTTATCAAGATGGTCCAACGCGAAGTGCTTCAAAGCAGGAGGACCACTGTCCGTGAACTTGTTGCCCAGATTTCTGGGAGTTCTTGCGGTACAGTGGAAAGAGCTTTGACTGAAAAATTGGGGTATCACAAGTGTTGTGCTCGATGGGTACTGCAGCTATTGACATCAGCCTACAAGGAGAAACGCCTTGACTGTGCTCGCCAGTTTCTTCAAAAGTGTCAAGAAGATAAGGAAGGATTGTTGGACTCCATTGTTACGGGAGACGAAAAGTGTGTGTTTCATTTCACTCCCGAAACGAAACAAAAATCCAAACAGTGGCATCACCCAGTGTCACCAGTCGCAAAGAAGTTCAAACAAACTCCTTCTGCTGGCAAAGTCATGGCCAGTGTTTTTTGGGATTGTAAGGGGATACTGCTGATCAATTTCATGGAACATGGGACAACAATCAACCCAGGCAGTTATTGTGCAACACTAAGAAAACTCAGGCAATATCCAGAACCACTGGAGAAGACGACTGGCGGCCGGTGTAATGCTGCTTCACGACAACGCCTGACCTCACGTCTCCCATCAAACCCAGGAACTTTTGACAATCTTTGGGTGGACTGTCATGCCCCACCCACCATGCAGTCCAGACCTCGCGCCTAGTGATTATCACTTGTTCCCCAAGTTAAAGGAATATTTGAGTGGCCAACGCTTCAGGAGCGACGATAAAGTCAAAAAAGAGGTGAAACGCTTCCTCAGTGGGTTGGCGGCGGAGTTCTAAGACATTGGGATACAGAAATTGAAGCACTGTCTACAAAAATGCGTAGAAAAAGATGGCAATTATGTAGAAAAATAGAGCAAAGTTTCATCTTTGCAATGATTTAAATTTCTATGAGAATAAACAATGTTGTCTATTTCTAAAATTGATGGGAACCTTATTTCTGGATCAACCCTCGTATCTGCACTTTCATGTTAGAATAATGTGTGGCAGAAGTTTGGAAACTGAGGCGTTTTTAAAGAATCATAATTCAGATAAGGTAACAAAAAGAGGCAGAATACGTGTCTGGGCCGATAAGAGCACGACACTTTGCGCATTGTTGCATGCCACCTTACGCATCTATATTGGGACGAGGGATAACATTCTCTGACAATTACTTTAGGGGATACTTTCACTTTTGTGAGGACATTCCTGGCACCATGCCAAGAATTCTGTCACTCATAGATGCTGTTGTGCCTGGCGCTAGTCGCACAAAATCTTGAATGGTGCTGCAAGCTGCTAAAGCATAGGTGCCCAGTGTATGCCAATTATTTTGCATACCCTGGCTGAACTATATACACTTTTATAACTTGTTTCACTGCCTACATTCCTTTATCTACATGTCACAGACGTCAATGGAAGCCCTCATTCACCACTTCAAGCTGTTCACTGAGGGCTACCAGGTTCCTCCAGGTGTAACATACACTGCTGTTGAAGCACCGAAGGTGAGCCACAAATCGCTGCATTACAGTTGAACCTTGATCTAATAAACACACGTATAACAAGTTATTGAGTATAGCAATGTAAATTAAGATCTGGTTGGCCATGGTTCACTTGAATTAGTATCCATGGTTTCATTTTAATGCTCTGCAAAATGTGACACAGTTTCTCATCTGTCAAATTCAGTGGCGTGATTGATCTGGACGTTTGACATACTGGCATGAAAATGTACGGAAGTAGCGGTTGAGAGTACTTCACCCGACTTTCACGGTGTTTGCTGCAGGTATTCACTTGTATTCTTGTAAAATATCACCGTATAAGGAAACTGTCTTTGTCGCCACCTAGCATTAATGTCAAGTTAACAATGTGAGCTAGTACCTTGTCATTATCCTTCCATTATGATCATTATTTTCATAGTCATTTAGCCAGCTATAGCTGTATTAGGGGGCACTTGAGGCTTTTCAGTGGCCCAGTGCAGGCTTTTTATTTTTAAGCAATTTAACTCACCACTGACAAAAAAAAAAACTTGCAAGTGAACAGTGGGCTCTTTGAAGACTAAAAATAACTATGTGCTGTCATTGTCTAACAAGAAAACACAGCCGATTCCTTAATGAAACTTGAATGCTGCAGTTATTGAGAAGCATTCTCTGTTTTGTATGCTAAGTGATTTTTTTTTTTTTGTCATCCTGTACAACAAGCTACATATACCCCTGTGATACCCTTGGAACATATTGTAATAACACTGCTGGAACAATTAGTAACATTAACAGCTGCTGCCATAGACTGCTTTGCTGCCTTCAGCATTGAGCACTTGAGTTGCGTTCCTAATACATCATGGCTCATGCACCCCATTTGCAGGGAGAGTTTGGTCTGTACATGATATCAGATGGAAGCAGCCGCCCCTATCGATGCAAGATCAAGGCACCTGGTTTCGCCCACCTGGTAAGCATTTGTCATGGAAGGACTTTGATGCCAATGAAATATCAGATGTGGGAAGCGGCTGGTGTCAAAATTTCGATTGCATTTTATATTGCAGCAATAGCTGTTATGGGGTTCTAAGACACTTGAAATGACATGCCTTACATTGTATTTAACTGTAGCAGGTGACCATGTTGGTGCCCAGGGCAGTGTTTTCATAGATTTGCTCATGTGTTAACTACAAGTATAGTATTTCTAATACACGCTAGATTAATTTATTTCCTGGTTTGGTAAACCACTACACAATATAACTTAGTATCCCTTTGAAGATTTCGAAACCGCACAGTGTGTAGTAGGAAACTTAAAACGTACTTATACCACTAAAGCATACTATAGCAAATATAAAATACTAACAGCATCAAAACTTTATGCTTATAAGTTATTCCTTAGAATTTCGCGGCAATTCTGGCCAGATAAATGTTCCTTTCAAGGCAAATACCATAGTAAAACAACAGTGCTCTTTTAAAGTCAGTCAGTCTTTTCATGAACGATGCCAATGCACAAGTTCTATGTTCTTTCCGAAAACATGCTGTTATGGGAGTTGGTTATTCGATGGGCTGAACCCTCTAAAGCGCAAACACAGTTCCTCATAGAGGAAAATTAGAACTACCTGCTTACCATTATTTCTGGGCATGGGGAGTATATATAGTATATAGGAGGCAGCCAGCTACCGTTAGACGTCAGGTCCAGCAGCCGCCGTTCCCACACTCCACACAAGGGCGACGCCGACTGTGTATTTGTACAAGAAAGAGCAGTGGAATGTCATTTGAGTGAAAGCTTATTTAGTGTAGTAGTTCGTTAATTATTGATTGAGTTGCTGAACTATCCACAACTAAAACCTACTCCTGCATATCATAAACACTACCATAGGCTATCTGTTAAGTCAGAATTTTGAGGTATCAAACTCGGCAGGATTTGCATGGCCAATGTGTTAACCATAGGTAGCTTGCAGGAGTAACATGGCAACATTTTTGTTGGAGGGTGAAAATAGCACTTTGAAGACTGCATGGGCACCGTGAGCATGTACGGCATCATTCATCCACCTATGTTTGCTCATCTGGAAAATTTTTTCAAAAGGTGAGAAATTATATATGGTGAGGCCTCCATAGCAAGACACATTTAGTCCCCTTACCTTCATGTTTGGCAGATGAAGCCTCAGTACGTATTTAATAAACGTATTCTCACCGAATGCACAGGTATTCAGAAGCAGTGTTACCTAATGCTTCCTTTTTGTGTCTTACAGTCTGCCTTGGACTTTATTGGCAAGAATCACATGCTGGCTGACATTGTCGCCATAATAGGTAAGCCTGTAATGAAAGCCCTGTGCTCTGTGGAGTTGTGATTGCATGAGCCTGTGCTTCTTTGTGGCAGGAAATCGAACAGTATCAAACCAGTTAATGACACCAAAGGAGAAAATCAGTTATCTACACAACCTTTAGGAGGATCTGCTTTATTGAGGCTCTGTTTTGCTCTGCATACTTTTTAGCATGAGGGGAAAAAAAATGTGTTTCTACTAAGAAATGCTTATATATATTGCTTTTCATTATGGAAGATATACATGACTGCTTTTGCTGAAACAAGTCTTTCATTGGGTCCTTGTTGCTCGGTGAAAGCTGGAGTATGATTTCTTTGTTGTGTGGACTGTCTTGCTTGTGTTTGTGTGCCATACCTCTGCCATATCAGAGAATGGTCATAGTAGAAGTAATGCTGTCTCGGAAGATGCAGGCATCACAATGTGTAATGCTTGTGTGTTACGTGGTCATGATTTAACTTTTCGTGCTTTTCTGTGAGAATTAAAAGCTGCCACCCCTGAATGGAACAGGTAATCTGGTGACAGCCATGCCACAGCTAGAATAAATTTCTAAGAAAAAGCAGACTGTGCTATTCAAATAAACAATCACTCAATCACTAATCAATCAGACGCAATCATTTCTAGCTGCAGTAAGAATATTTACTTATGCACTTGTCATGCTGGCTTGAAATGAAGTGTTCGTGGACAACCCTTTTGCCGACTCTTGAGGCATGCATGCAGTCACTGCATTAGTCATAACATTGTAAGCTCAGTCTGTGGTTATTTTTCTTTGCTGTTTACCAAGTGAACCTACTTATTCCGTTAACCAATAAGTGGACAGGGAGTTGCGGCAGAAAAGATATAAATGATAAAACTGCTAACTTGGTGTTTCATTTTCCAGGTACGCTAGATATTGTGTTTGGAGAAGTCGACCGCTAGCACCGAGGAACATGCGATTCAAAGACGTAGGCATGTGCAGTTCTTTAGATAGGTCGAAGTCTTGTGGCTTGCTTGTGTGGCTAACAAATTTTGTAAATACTGTCACCTGAGTGCTACACTAAAGGATTGAATAAAGGCATACGTTTCAATTGAGTGCTGTTTACATTTTTGGCGAATGGTCATGTATGAGCGGGGAGCTAGAAGTATATTGACTGCTCAGTGTTGAAATCACTATGGCAGGTGATAAGACAGCATATGAGAATAAAGCAGTCTATGGGACCTTGATGGGACTAATGGAATTAATCAAACTATCTGATCAGTTTAATTAAAAGAAGAGGCAGAAAACATGTCTAAGCACAGTATGGCTTCATATGGCAGCATTTTACCCGATTCTAATATGCATCCCAATTTTATAACAAGAAAAATTTATCATGCTTCCAATTCAGGCAATTGGAAACGAATGAAACCTGTAGCGTCTGCCTTCACAAAATGGAAATTTATTTACATTTAGTTGTTGTGCATCATTCTCAGACAGTTCTTTATCACAATGGGCTATGTGCTATGCTGACTGTAAAGTGCGTTTCACATTTCTCAAATGACTCCGCAACCATTTAAAATGGGATGGTAATCCATGCCTAGATGAACCAGTTTGTCATGCCATGCAAGACAGTGACATGTGAAAAATACATAACAGCTCCATTGCTTAACTTGGCACTTAAAATAACTTCCCTTTTGAATGCACTTCCATAAGAAAAGTGGTGCATCATCATTGCCAACCTGTGCAAAAGCTAGCAAAGACAGTGAAAAATTGTTCTGTTGCCATGATGATGCTGGCTATGACAGGCTATTACCAATGCTGCTAACATGGTTTTGGTTTTGTAATCTAATGCAATGTGCAGGCAGTTTCCAGACCCATTTTCCGTGAAACAAAGGTGCTCGTCGGAATTAGGCAAATACATTGTTCGTTACGAGCTGTCGCTTTCACTTCAAACTGTTCTGACGTGCTGAGAAGGCAGGGCATTGCAGCCATTGGGCTCATTATTAAAGGAGCCCTGAAACACTTTCTATTAAAGTAGTTACACTATTTCAGAAATACTTTCCTGCAAAAATGACTTCAATGCATTCAGCAGAAGTGGAGTTATTGGCAATCAAACACAGCCTCCACTGTGCTCCCGTTCCTTCTTCAATGCCTTGCACTGCGAAGGCTGCGGCAGAGTGGGGCCTGGCCACAGTGCTCTGCCTTCTAATTGCCACTGTGGTGCACAGTCCAAATTTCATTTTGGATGTTAATGTAGACACCACAACTTCTGATTTTGGTGCCTATAGCGCACTAAATGCAAGCCAAATGCGGTTGTCCTCGGCGAGCCGCAGTGCACTTAGCCAATGTGGAGGCACCCCGAGGCAGCTGCGGTATCTACCCTACATAGCAGATAGCAGCTACCAATAGCAGCCCCATGTGGGAATCCACTTTATTACGAAATAAAGCATCCAGAGGAGAATGAGGAGCAGACTTTTGTTGAAAGAAGCGTTTGAGAGAAAGGTGACTTTGCACTCCGCTTGCGAGCTCCACGCATTGCGTACGATGGCAAAACTTGGCTGAGATGTTCATAGCAACGTGTGCTACCCACAGACCAGGTTATTTCACCAAGCCCGAGGGGTGGTTCAGGGCCTCTTAAAGGTAAGGTGCATGCGTGCTCACCAGTCAAGTTAGAATTATTTAGAGGGGGCCAATTTCAGGATTGAAAGCCAATTAATGCAACTGTACTGTATATACCAACTCTTACGTTTCCCTTTGTCAGTTTTCTTTCACTAGTTTTGTAGTGCATTTATATAAATACTATATATATATATATACCGTATATATATACCATATTTACTTGTATAATGATCGCACCCCTAAATTTTGTCGTAAACATTCAATTTCTTTCCCGTGTAATGATTGCACCTCAAGCTTGTCAAAACGATATGTCATGTGCCAAGCGATGATCACGCTTACCATCTGTCGAGTTCTGTTGAATGCTACGCGAACGACTCTTGAAGACATACCAAGCGGTCTGCACGCACCAACCATTCTTAAGCAGATGCCCCATTTCATTCCTTTCATCACTTCCGTGAAGAAAAAAAGCTACAACCAAACTTGCCTTGACTTTATTATTTGTAGGCTTTATTATAGTTGTGGTCAACGACAAAAAAGGCGCCTTTCGATTCTTCTCGTCTGCACTCGTGGGCATGCGACAAAGATAGTAGCTGCATTTACACTGATACATTCGAAGTGTACCCTATTCATACGCCGACACTTGTAACACAGCTAAGATATTCGCCCACCCTGAGCAGAAACGTGCCGTATTAGGATAGTAATGTAGTGAAGACAAATGTCACACTTTTCGCAGCATGTGCGCCATGTGTTTCTATTTCACTGGCAGCTAAGCGTGCCCATCTCTGTTTCCGTCCCCTCAAAGTGGGCATGGCTACTTTATCGCCACAAACTTGCAGATGTTAACAATATTTTTCATTACTGATACGGAAGAAACTGTTTCAGCGCATGTAATGTACTAAAGAGAAGAAAAAAAGATTGTGTTTGGCTTGCTCTGCTGGCCGCCATTTTTGTTTTTGTGTCCCGCACAGTTACAGTGGCTGTTTGTTGACTTATCACACAGAAAATGCGGGATGCAAAAAAAAATGAAATTTCTTATCGCAGAAGATGTAACCCACGTAATGATCGCACCCCTGAATTTGCGTCACTTTTTTTGACAAAAAAGTGCGATTATGAGAGTAAATGCGGTATATATATATATATATATATATATATATATATATATATATATATGAGAATGGCATGCTGTAGCAATTGACGTTTGTTCTACGAATGATTTGTTTTTATGCAGCCTAGGCAAGACAGTCTTGTTGATTTCACACCATTTTGTTCATAGTAGGCCTAGCAGTTTTATGCATAATTATAACTTGTCTTTACTGGCACTTTCATTGAAGTATGGTATACGGTAGGACTTCGGTCATGCATTGTGGAGAAAAATGCGAGAAAGAATGTACTAACCGAGAAAACACAAGATCCAAAGTAACTTAAAAAAAATGTCGCAGTTTTGCCCGAAAGGCGAAACATCGATTGCAACAGAAAATTAGTCGACAGCCATACAAAGTAAGGATAGTAGTTTTATCAGCCATATAAACTTGTAAACATAGGCACACTAAATAAATTAATAAGCATAGTGTCAAGCGCACACAAGCAAACATTAAGACATCTCACTCGACGACCGCGGAAACTGTCAGAATGCTGGAGTGAGGAAGTGCAGCAGCAGCAGCAAGCGAATTGACCTTCGTGCTGCATCTTGCATCAACACGAACCAAGCCGTAAAAACAGCATGCGATGGACTACGTCCCTGTTGCAGATGGCTTTCAAGATACAGCGGCCCAAATGGGTGCGCGCAGGCACGAAACACCCCCTCCCCCGAGCTTTGTGTGTGACAGAAGACGGCGTGCTTCCTCCCCGCTTACCTCCTTTGCATGCATGATTGAGCCGCGATCGCCGGCTCACACTTGTATATACAGCTTATGGCGCACTACAGAGATTTTATCACCCTTGAACTTATATGGAGACTCATGGCTACGTCGATGGCAGGAATGCACCTGGAGTGTCCATTTAATTGATATCGCAATGAAAAATTAACCGACTCAACTGTATTTGACATCTGTGTAATGCGAATTGTTATGCATGGCGCACAAGACACCAATGCGTGTCGAGCTGGTCAGGATTCGGTGGCCCGAGACACGTTTTAACACGACAGCCTTAAGGGCAGTGTCGCAGAAAATACAGCGTCGGCAACATCCCGCATCGATTTTCCTGTGAGCGAAAAACCATTTCAAACCACACATGCCCTTCGTTTAGCGCAGAGACGTTACTGAACTAATTTCTTAAAGTTAATTGCACCAGAAAAGTAGTAAATTACGGCTTACAACCTACAGGCATGATAGTGTCTGGCTGCAATTTGAATATACGAGAAAACAATTCTGTTACGCGGAAACTCAAACAGAAACCCCTTTTCCAGCATTCCTACCAGTGTTCAAAAAGTATTCAAAGCGCTTTGTAATGGCAAGACTGAAAATTACAGTAATATTTGCTGCCATTTTTGTGAGCATATATTTTTACTTGCATCCACTAAATATCTTAGCTGAGCTGTCTTACAGCCAGGTAGCTTTTAAGAGCTTGTTACATTGTTTTTTCTCTGCACGCATAACATATGTCATAGAATGCATTAAGGATTGATCCACTTCCCATAAAAGTGTACTGGATAAATTATATTGAATTTATTGCTTCCTTTAAAGATATAATGAAAATTTTGCAAACAGTGGTTGCACTCATGGCCTCAGTCAGGCTAGTTTGGGTCTTACATGCATGCACTTGGCTCCAACAGCGGTGGCTGCTGACTTGACTGTTCCTTACTATGGCGCGTACCCACTATGGGGGCATTAGAAATGACAGAATCAAGTTTCGACGGCAAGTTCGGATATGAATGCAGATCACTTATACACAAAAGAATATTACTAAGAATTGCATAGGCTGCTAATGGCACGCAGAACAAGCGATTCACTACATTCGAACCCACTTATAACAATATATGCCACTATATAACGATATGCCACGAAAATTCCATTGTTATAACCAATAATTGTTATATCCCGGTTGCATGAAAAAATAAAAATACGGGGATGGCAGACCTGATGATATGACCTGATGCTATAATGGTGGGGAGGCCAGTGCCACTCCCCACCACTTTCCTCAATCCGGCTGCTGATTGTGTTCAGTCGTTTACTGCTTCCTGGGTGCTCAATCGTGTCTAACAAGCCACGGCTGTCAGCGTTAAAGAATGGCACTGCTATAACAACTGCAGAGAGGGGTCACGAGTGGCAAGCGATATGCGAGCACCACTGATGCATTGCTTTCGTGGCCCCAAAAGGTGCCTTTTCAATGTCGCGAGAAGGCTGCCGCAGCAGCCTGTCAGCTTGAGACATCCAGAAGGAACGCTGAGGCGAGATCGCCACAAGCATCTCGCCAAGTATTGGCTTGCATGAGAAAACTTTACATCCATCAGCCTTGCATGCTTTAAGCAAAGCTTGCCGACATCCTTCTCCAAGGCATCCAGGTGCTCCACGTAGTGCAGCGGAAGGTCCCTCTCGAAAACGAAGCCCCGGAGGAAATGAATCATCTGCCGGGTCTCCTGTGAGGACAATGTTGAGGCAGCTTGGCCCTATCACGTCATCACTGCCATCGTCGCCATTGCTATTCGATGCAAGCACATTTGCGACCATCGCCTGATCGGTTAAAAGCACTTAGTTTCCAAATCTATAGTCGTGCACTTTCTTTTCCCTGGCAACATTGTGCATAGACGATTATAGCGAGCGCATCGGCCACCTTCCATTTCGCCGGCGAGTCAAACCAACGGTTGGTCAAACGACACTGAGAAACCGCATGGCCAGGACTGTTTTCGACGCAACAAAGACAAACGCGAGCGATGAAGCTGTTAGCAAAATTACGCTGACTGAAAAGCCAACGAGTAACATGCGAGCAGTTTGCGAGCAGTGCAGTTGCCGCAGTCCATTCGTTTTTTGGAGAGTGGGGCGGCTTAGAGCTATGGGAGTAGCACATTCATGTTCGGAGGGGTGAAAGAGTGACGGGAGAGAGGCGCATTGATATGGCTGGAAAATGAACGCGAGGCGGCTGTTGAAGCAGTGGCCCATCGCGCAGCAGCTCGAATTTCTCTCTTTTTTTTTTTCCAAGGCTTTCGCATTTCGCTACCGTTCGGCTCGGACACCCAGCAGCCAGACTTCCATCGTTATAACCGATAATGCAGCATCGGAGCATTGTAGTAAGCCGGTTATTTCACGATGGAAAACATACAAAAGTTCATGGTACAGCAGCTTCTCATTGTTATAACCGATATATCATTCAAACTGGTATTGTTTGGTAAGTGGTTGGTAAGTGGTAACTGGTTGGTAAGTGGTTTCGCTGTATCAGTGGACCCAAACACTGACAGCTGGCCACTCGTAGGCAATAGCCAAGTTAGACACTGAGTGGAGTTCGATCCTTGAAATCACTTGCTACCACAAGTATGGCTAAGCAAGCGTGCAAGCTTGCGCAACTTTTGGCATTTTGCATTCTATGATTAATGCACAGAAAAAGTAAGTACACAGGATGCAGCGCGATGAAATCCTCTGAATGTGTTATTTAGCATGCAGCAAGTTTTCCCACTGGAAGCAGTGCCCCGAATTTGAAAATTAAGGGAAATTTTTAATAAATTTCATATGAGCCAGATAATAAACAACAAATAACCTGGTAGCAGAAGAGGACTAGTAAATGAACATTGTAGGTCTTGATCATATATTATACCATACTTCTTTAACAGCTTGGCTAACATTGGCTTGGGCATCTTGTCTATTCCATGCCATGTTTTTACACAATATACGCAACATACAATATACAAATGAAAGCATAATACAAAATTTGCAATAGCTAGTATTATGTCAATATAAGCAAGAGCTTGAGTTTAGCGACTGCACAGTGATTTGGAACATTGTCTGTTCTTATTGCCACTGTAGTGGTTATCTGTCCGGTCACCAGGACAACTAAATAATGGTACTTGCTCCTGCAAGATTTGTTAATTACTTGAGTAATTATCAGGCCACTCACTTCCCTTAATTCTTGCACAGCACATGGCATTCTTGAAAGGCATGCATGTAACAATATGTGTACACGTAGACAAATTGCCATAAGCAGTGAAAAAAAAAATGCATTTTCATCCGAAAGGTGAAGCATTGATAGCAGTAGCAAATTATTAGTTTTATCAACCATGTATATTGCCGTAAACATTCGCTTACTAAATTAGCAAGCATAGCGTCGCGTATGCACAAGCAAACGAACAGATCCCACTCGATGTCTGCGAACATTTGCTGTCACAACGCTGACATGAAGATCGCAGAGGGGAGCGAATGCTTCTACTGCCCCTTCCTTCAATGCACGTTCGAAAGTTGAAGTTCAGAACCTCCAGCACTAGGCAGGTGTGAATACAGCACGCATGCAGTCACCATCCTTCTCGGCTCATCCTCGCATGCTTCCTCTTGCATCCGCATCATACTGCATGCGGGGAGCGAATAAGATCTTGTCACACTTGGACTTTACACAGGCTCGCACGGTGACACCACCAACAACAGCAAAAAATTCACTTGGAGTGTCCATATAATTGCTATCGCAATTAAAAGAATTTTTAGTAAAGCTCATTCTGTCTAAGCCATTTGTGGCGTACATGATGCACCCTCTAAATGGAGCCATGTGATGTGCAAGGGCACAACACCAATCTACTAGTACTATTACCGACAAAATTAATTGCAGACGCGAATAAAAAACATTTACTCGTGAATGCAACTTACATGATACAGGCTTGGATGCCACGTAATAAAGTTTAATGCTAAGAACCGACTCTTATGCAGTACTGGTATCACAATCAAGTAATCATGCTTATGAGGTGTTGGGATTCCTTTTGCACAATTGCATTTAATTTGTGTTGGTACCATGCTGCTCCAAGTTCATGCAAGAGAGTCAAACACACGATATACTTCTTTTAGAGTATTTATTCAACAATATAAATGTTATACAAGCTGTCCAAAAAATGTAAACGGTCATATTTTCCTCAAACATAACGCTGATTGAAATGTACATTATGCACGTTTTTGCTGCTAGTTGATCAGTGGCAGATTCACAATAAACATTGCATATACATTTAGTCTGAGATATTGTTATTTTTCTTGTGATGGTGCCCTGCAAAAAACAAATGCATAAATATATGAATATGCAGCTTGTATCATGTAATCTAAAGCATGCCAAAAAAAGAAAAGTCTTCCCATCTTGCCACTTTCACCAAAGTCCAAGTTAAAGGACTTGCGAGGTTTGTGCAAAAAGCAGGCCAATATCCATCATGTTTGTCCTTAATGTCATTAGTCTGCTGCTAATATTAGAAATTTAATGTCATTACATATGAACATTTGAATGAGTTCTGAACTCATTCAAACGTAGTTCAAATGTGATAGCATATTCTCTATACAAAAGCAGCAACAAGCAAGTACACAATTATTTTTCATCTACAACATGCAAATTATAATGCTAAAATATTTGATGTGTTAAATTTATTTCTTCAAAAAAAGCTCTACCCATTGATTTTAAATTTGTTGTGTCAAATTTGGTCATGCTGTTCACAACTTACCACAGCTAGCTTGAGCATTGTTTGTAATTATTATATGGATAACTATCACTTGCTTACTGATAAAAAAGTCTAAAATATTTAAATTAATACAGTCGAACGTTGATATAACAGGTATAACGAAGTAAATATTAATTTGACTAGTGCTTTATTTGAATGGTGCATTCTCACGCTATTAGTCAACCTCCTTGTCTCTCCTGACAAGGAAATTGAGAATGCAGGATCCAACATGGTATCGGTTTTAGTGAAGAAAATTATTTTAATTCGCACGTCACTCAAAATATATGTTCTGGTAGCAAAAAATGTCAAACACAGTCACTAACCAAATTTTTTCACACATCCAATATTTCTGACCTGCACCATTCCTGCGGCACTTTACCCCTAGCACCAATGTATAACAGCCATAACCTAAATTTCGCATGTCACATGGTGTTTCAGGCATGACCAGCGGTGTGATGCCATAAACATGGTGGCCGTGAACAATGTTGCCATTATGTTGACTAACATGAAACCGCAACTTTGGTGGCATACTCCTAACACAATGCTGGTTAGGCATAACGGAATAAGCAGTGTGGCCGGTGACGAGTTGTTGCGGGAAGCTCGCAGCCAATATGTTCACACTCATAGCATGAAATCAGGCACACAGGCTAGATTAACAGCTGTAATAGCAGAGTATGGATCCACTTATGGTTCTCTCAGCATGCGAAAAGTCTGTTGGCAGCATGTATGTTTATATGTTCGCACTCGCAGACCTTGTTTGTGATCGAGCACGAAATCAAATGCACAAGCTAGACAGTGCTACAGTAATGGAGTGTGGATCCACATGTGCTCCCCTCCACAATTGAAAAGTTTGACGACAGAGATGCCTTGGCTGGACTGCAGTTGGCAAGCCAACATGCCGATCCCACGTGACAGCAGCAATCGCGTGGCTGTGTATATTCACAGCTGGGGAGAGTGTGTATATGTACCGTGTATTGTAGTTCCTATGCCTCATACTGGCACAGCAAGATGTCAACGGGTCATCGAAATCCACAGGAGACCCTTTACTGGCTTGTCGGAGGCACCCTGCTTGCATTTCTTTTGCATAGATTTGATTGAGATTCTTTTTCTGCCAATATTTGTGTGTATGCTCACAATGAATACTGAATACAGTACAACCTCATTCATACGTTTTCGAAATAACAGCAAGAAAAACATATGATCCGAAGTAACTAAAGAAATTTGCAGACTCATTCATTGTTGAAATCTACATAACGCAAAGTGTTGCACGGATCGTTGCGGCAGGAGACACCGATGTGCATTGAGCAGGTGGTGCTCCGGTGGCCCGAGATGCATTTTGTTGTTTTCCTATTGTGTGGTATTTAAAGACCACGGGAAACCAAAATGAACTCAAGCTGGTGAGCGACGCCACATGCCGCCTGCAGCAGGGAATAGTGGCGCATTTGGATTATCGCTTACAAAAGCATCCAGTATGGCACCAATGGCACTACGCACCACGCACTGTAAAAGAGATAAGCGAAGGTGCTTATCGCAATACGTTTGGCGGCGATAGCTGTGAATGCAGCGTGCGACGACCTGGGCGGGGATTTGCTGGCACCGGAATAAGTAACTGTGCACACTGTCATTTTCACGCGAGACAGGCAGCTATATACTGTTTTCGATTGTTTTCTTGTTCATATGGTATCCCGCAGCCGAAAAGCGTATACAATCGCAGTCTGCAGCAGGAAACAGCAGTGCGTTTTGGTTAGCGCCTATTAAAAGCACGGGCTACGCTTCCAACAGCACCACGTGCTGTGAAACAGATAGGCGAAGATGCTTATCGCAATAGGATTGGCTGTGACAGCTGTGACTGCCATGTGCAATGGCCTTGGAGAAAATTTTTTGGTACCGAAATGAGAAACTGAGTGCGCACCGGTGCTTTCACGTCAGGCGGGTGAGCGAGTACTGTTCGCGATTGCGTGCGCCTCATGCATTTCATGTTTGCATGGGACCTAGTGGCCGGAAAACAGTGATCACAGTTTGGTGCCGTTTGTGAACGTATGAACCAGTAAAAAATAAGTGTAACTTTATTGGGTATTTTTTTGTGTTCTTGATTGTGAACAGTGGCGCTGGGAAAACGTATGCGACAGGAACGTATCAACGAAGTTCTCCTGTGTAATGAAGGTACGTTTGTGGCCGATGCGACCTCGTTATAACGAGGTTCAATTGTGTAACAAAGCTCTAGGAGTAAACTGAATAGAAACAATAATAAGAATGCTTTGCACACTTACTGACATTTTTTTTGTCTTAATTATGCAATCATTGCTATCACATGCAAAATGAGCATTCCTGTATAGCACTGCATGAAAAGAAATGTCATTTGATGGATCAAATGTCATCACGCACAAATCACATTAAATTCTGTCATGAAAAAGGAGTATAATCAGCTCACGCTTGTGAATGTAAAGGGACAGGAACCCCACAAGCTGTGGCACACAAACTCTATTGACTAAAGTGTGAGCACTTGTCAATGGCAAAAATATGCAGGCAGAAGGAAAGCTTTACACATTGTTTTCTAACAAACCAAGGAGTTGTGCGTATGGTCTCACCTTTCTTGTGCTTGGGTGCCTTCAATTCACATGGAAAACTAGCACAGGACCAGTTGCCGCCAGCGCAGACACTACAATTTTTGCATAGAATGAAGGAGCTTGGTTTTACAAGGCAATCCAGAACATTTGGTAAGTCAGTCAGTGCAAGGCATGGGGTTGGAGTTAAAGACAGTACAAAACATAGTTCAAGCACGAAACATCCAATGTAATGATTCTATCTGACAACTTTTCGATTTCATGCTTTGTCAGTGGTCAAAGTAGTGCTCCACCTATGTTATCACGAATATCGGCCAGTTGCAAGTAGATCACAGGAAAAGATTGAAGAAAAGCTAAAGGAACCTTCACAATGTGCCAGTCCAAGTGCCTTGGTGCACATATGTAGAGTTTGATGACATGATGACAGCTATAGGAATAGCATCAGAGAAGATGCACTAATGACCAATATGAGCAATCACCTTATTGAACATGGAAAGTCTTATCTTGCCTGAAATCAGCATTGGTAGGTTCCAGTTTTAGAAACCTCGGAAATGCAAGTGGCTTTTAACTTACTGTCAACATTTTAGTATTTGCGGGCTGTGTTGTATACTGCACTAATTTTGACAAGTGTGAAGTTATGCCATCAATCTTTCAGCATTGTTTTAGCGCAACTGCAGAGTTAAATTACGGAGTGCTTTAGCATAATTACAGAGCTGCAGACATGACAACATGCATCAATTCTCCCAGAAGTAATGGCCAGACATTCTACCAGACCGCTACCTATACTGTACTTGTATCTGCCGAGTTCCCGTTTCACCAAATGTATAGCCAACATTCCTAAAAGGCATTTTACGTATTGCAAGGAATAAAAAAAGACGCATGTCTAATTCGATAAATCATCATTTGTTATGTAATGAGCAGACTGCAAGCCTTTTACTCAACCAAAATGTACAGGAAAGCATCATTCGGTAGGACATGAGACTACTGAAATTCAGAATGAAGTGCTTTCTCTGTGGACTGTTGTGCAAGCATATAAGTTGTAAACCGTTGCTAATTTGTGTTCACAAAAGCATGGTAAGTGTGCCTGCTATACGAGTTCATCAAAACAGCTTTAGAGTGAATATGTAATAAGTATGCCTGGTAACAAGTCCATGCTGCCACTTTCCCTCAAAGCCATCAATCCTTTGCTTCAAATCATACAATTGTCAGTGCGCACGAATTCCATTCCCAGGCACAAAAACCAGAACTGTTGCCACAACAGGTACTCCATAGGCAGACAGGTAATGGCCACATGCTGTGCAAACTGAGGCGATGGCAAGGCAGTAGTTGTGCTTGATAAACATGGTTCAACAATGTGTACCCTTTTACCAGAGGGTTCTTAGACATGACACTCAACTGCTCCGATAGTTTTCTAGTACATGTGAACGTCACGATGCCTGGTAAGTGGTAAGCTCTGGTAAGTGCAACATTGCCCATACTATGCTAAGCATGAGAAGTACCATTACGGAGAAAGAAGATCGTCTGGAGGTTTATTCATTGCATCAATGCTACCAAGATCTCCTGCAACATCACGAGATGCATTAAATTTCTGATGGAAAGTGGTTTCACATTCCACCACTGACTGAATGTATTTCTGAAAGTGATCAATAAAAAAAAATTGTCTGTGCTTGTTGTATTGCTAATAAACAACCTAAGCAGTCTAAATACAGTCGACTTCTGTTAGCGGCCTTGACGGGCACGACGAAATTGCTCGAATTACCCGGTGTGTCTAATTAAACAAGGTGCACGAAAAAACCACCCAAACTCTCCGATTCATTTGGCAGCACCTGCCCAAGTCTAACATGCACCCAAATCAAATGTGCATGCGCTTTCTATGTGTCCAGAGTAGAAAACTAATGTAGAAGTAACGTTAAAGCTCCTAAGCAAAGTAGAAATCTAACTTGCACTCCATTCTTTAGCAAGAAAAATGGGCAAGGTTCTTCAATGTGTTTCACAATGGCGGCTAGTTCCCTAAAGTCAGCTTCGCCACAGTACATATGGTATTTGATATGAGGTAAAGCGTACAAATGCCTTGAAGGCAGCTTTGGTGCCCGATTGCACCACGCAGGCAATTTCCGGTCCAATTTTCATGGGAAAAAAGAAAGGCGGACATTAAGATAGCACAACTACTGTAATCAGACATTGTGAGCTATGGTTATTGCTTAGAGATCTTCCTAGGGCAGGTGGAAGTCGACTGTACTGGTCTGTATTTAAGCCTCACACAAGTAGGCAATGCATGCATACAGTTGATGTGCAGCTCTCCTTGGTCAAGATTTACATACCAATTGCTGCAATCAATCATTATTTCATCTCCGTCTTTATAGTAGCGGTCCTCCAAGGGGCAACCTGCAGAAATTCATAAAAACGTTGCTGTAATAGAGTAATAGAATGTGATAACACTAATTATTAAAATATAATTTAAAATAGACTCCCGCGGCAAACAGGACCATGAATTTTTTTCGTGACTATGCAGAAATATTGCAAAAATAGCAGAACTATGTCACAGTGCAACAGCCACAACCTAGAACTGAATGGCCAGACAGAACATTTCTGTAAGTAAATTCAAACAAGATATTAGCTTAGAAGAACAAATAAGTGCTACATCTTTGTGTATTCGGTAGCGAGTCTATTGTAAAGCCGCTATATTTGGGACTTGTGACTCGAATGCCTTGCTTCTGCCTCAAACACATCAAATGTCACTTCAAAGCTAACAGTGCAGCTTAGCTATCGCACACTTTTGCTTGGTATCATTTTTGCACGCACTGCCCACACCTAAAATCACAATCTTGCACTGAAATGCATACGGCACATATAAACTATTTAGTGCCATGCAGCTTCACAGGAGAAACCAGAAATGGTATTCGAAGCTATTGTCAATGGGTCATCAAGAAATCTGGTGAGTAAACTGAATGCAACTTCAACAGGAGTGTCTTAACCCTCCAATGCCAGTTGTCACGAATTCGCTGCATACTGGGGATGCATTCTCAGACGATCAATTTTGGAAATACTATCGCATTCGCCTGACTTAGAGCTCAACTAGCCAATCAGTTCATTCAGTTTTACTCAACCAGCCAGTAAGCGTGCAGTGAAAAGGATATTGCAGAAAGTGACTTTCTGAGAATCTGTCCCTTGAATAAATGCAGCCTATGCCTAGGCAATGCTTTGGGGCTCAAGTGGCCATTGTCACACATTCACGACAATGTTTTCTAGCACTGACATGTGGTGCCATCTAGTTGCATCAGCAGGAGGCTGGCAACCATTGTTTAGCGACGGGATCGACGAGGTCCTCATATGTGCAACGTCAACTACTATTTTCTACAGGCTTTGTGAAAATAAAGTTCATGCTACGAAAATTTTCTTTGTATTGTTTGCATCCCAGAGATTACGACGGGTATATAGTGCGCTTGAGGATGCAGTTAATTTCTGGATTACCGCTTTGGCTACGGTATGACATGAATTTGAGACATTCTGCATTTGCAACACTCTGTGACTGTAGTTAGATGTTGCCCAATGACCTGAAATGTGCCTTGCTTTAGGCAGGGAATGAATGTTGGGTCCTTTTATGTTAGAAAGGGGCTTTGTTGCCACTTTCCGTCTGAGGATATAAGCAACGGCAGTTGACTGAGAGGAAGAGAAGTCTTGCAAATTCGGTGCCTGCAGCCAGGTATTCTTTTGGCAGTAAGGGGCACCCACTTGACCGGGGCAGGAGGGCGGGGCAGGTGGGTGTTGTCGCACATCATTTTATGCCAGGTATCCCTGTTACACAAATTTTTGGACAGGGCATGTGCCTGTAGTAGTGGGGGGCTCCAGATTGCTTTGGCTACCTGGTGTTCTGCAACAAGTACCTAATGCATGGTATATTAGTATCTTTGCATTCAGTCCCCATCGGAATGCGGTCATCGTAACGGGGATCGAACCTGCAGCATTGGGCTTAGCAATTCAAAGCCATACCAACCGAGCTATCGCAGTGGGTACTGCCAGTAGCTGTGAAGCTTTCTAACAAAACAAGGGGAACAGCATAATGGCTGGCACATCTCATTTGAGGTGGTAACTTTACATTAAATGAATGCATGAGAAATTTTCTGTCTCTACAGATTATTTCACTTTACCAAGCCACTGCTGCAGAGCAAATACTGTAATGTTTCGTGGCGAGCATCCGTCATCAAGCATCAAATAGAAAGCAAAGTGTCATCTCAATTGATAGTGCAGGAAAGGCAATTACGGGTGAGTGAGTTGCTTTGAAAAACCTTGAACAGGTTTTCAATAATGAACCACCATGGCCTATTATTACTAGGAAATACAGAACTGCACAGTGCATCACAGCTGGGCTGATTGACACAAGCGCTCTCAATGAGAAGTAGAATTGGCATGTTCGAAACTTCAGACAACCTAAAAGTGTGGAGTCACATGTTCGTTTCGTAGGAAACGCTTACTTTTGATAGGTGGGTGATAAGATGGCCGCATGAAGCCCTGAAACTCTCGTCGAGAAAGCAACCAATCAGAGTTCTTGTCTGCAACCTCCACCATGGCATCAACGCAGAGGGTTCTGTAGGAAAAAGAAAAAAAGAAAAGGAAATCAATCAATCTTTATTTTCATTCTGTCAATGATACAGAAAGAAGGACTGACAAAAAGCTGTTTTTCAGAACAGCTTGACTAGGCCACAGCCCCATGGAAAAATTTCGGAGCGGTAACAGCACTACCGTAAAATAAATCAAAAATTGAAACTTAACAGACAGCGTAGTACTATAGGGCACACACTAAGTAAAGGAAATGCTAAGGTAATACAGAAGGCAGTTTTTACAGTCATCAAAAAATAAATACAAAACAGTTTCTTACAAAAAGGAATATCTGAAATGCTATCAAATTACAAATGTCTAGAATAAACACACTGAATGTACAGGAAAAAACAATATAGAAATCAATTTGTAACAAATAGTTACATACAACCAGATGAAAATTCGACGTAAATACACATCTTTAGCAATTCTGAAGCTAAAGTGTTTCTTTTTTTTTCAATAATGAAATGATTATTTTTTAATAATTTTTAATATTTCATTTTAGATGAACACACATTAACCCTCTACTCAAACCCAAACATGCAGTTACACTAAGTATGATATCCATAAAAATGTTAAGTGCTAAAGTATTATAAACAAAAAATGAGTCTCTGGCAAACTTTAGACAAAAGTTCCAGATGGGTGTGCGTGTTAATGGCCTATACATATGTAGATGTGCATATACCGCCCATATCAACAGGCAAAAACTAGCACAAATGCTTAATTCTTACTACATACTAAAGTATTACTAAGTATTACTAAGTATTAACAATATATTAAGATGTTAATTTCAAAAAAAATTAAATTATGGGGTTTTACATGCCAAAACCACTTTCTGATTATGAGTCATGCCGTAGTGGAGGACTCCGGAAATTTTGACTACCTGGGGTTCTTTACCTAAATCTAAGCACACGGGTGTTTTCGCATTTCGCCCCTATCAAAATGCGGCTGCCGTGGCCGGGATTCAATCCCGCGACCTCGTGCTCAGCAGCCCAACACAAGATGTTAATTATATGATATATTGGTACTGATATTGTTTACATCATCAGGCACAGTATAGCACACGAACCCTTTCTGATTCAATGATTACTGCAGGAATATTAATGCCACTCAAAGTGCCATCAGCATAACGTATGAAATGCAAGCAGTAATGAGCATCTCTTACATCTAACTCTATGGCACTATGATGTCAATCTCTCTTTGGGCAATTTCTAAATATCTTGTAGTCCTGAATGTGTGATTTGTAGCATGAATATGGTCATTGTTACCAACACAGGTGAACAAGGAAACAACAATACGTGCTAGTTGCTTTCGACTTGTTTGCATTTCAGTTTACGCTGACATGTCTGACAGGCAGAAAAGCTGCAGTGAAAACTAATGTGAGAAATTGTAGTCCCAGCAACTCTATTACATAATGTATGTAATCTTGGTACCGCATAGCATTGGCTTTACCTGATAATTTGTAAATGGCCACACGCAACACACAGCGACTGGGCCTCTCTGCTGCACCTCTGAAGTCTACCACTTAAACCTGCATACATGATGCAGACGGCCATGCAAACAGCCAGCAAATAAATTGTGACCACAATAAACACACTTTGGAAAGGATGTTCCACATCCATCGTTAACGTTTGTGAGTGGTGGTTCTGGCTAACACGCCCAGGATTAGTCCTAGTAGTAACACATAAATACCCTGAAAAGTGGATGGGAGAACGGCGCTGCAGTAGCCCAAGTGGTAGAGCATGGCATGCGTCATGCGAAGACATGAGATCGTTCCCCACCTACAGCAAGGTGTTTTTTCATCCACTTTAATAATTTCCATTAATTTATCATTTCTTTAGTTCAATTAGTAAGTACAAGTAATTTCCTTTATGTTGTCCTTGGTGTCTGCGTGTCGGCTTCCTATACTATGATTAATAAATATCAGGCCCCTCGGGGAACCCCTTCTCCTTCATTACATAACGAGGGTCTCGAATCTGGCAAAATTAATGCCTGCAGGTAGCTCGTGTGGGTTTATTGACCAGTTGCCTTCACCCAAAAAGATCACGCACTCGTGTCGCCTGCGGCAAAAAGGATGTTCCACATCCACTCCCAAGGTTAGTTCTAGTAATAACACATAAATACCCCAGAAAGTGGATGGGGAGAACAGCACCGCGGTAGCTCAATTGGTAGAGCGTCGCACACGTAATGTGAAGTGGGATCGTTTCCCACCTGCGGCAAGTTGTTTTTTCATACACTTTCGTTTTTATTAATTTATCATTTCTTTAATTCAATTAGGAAGTACAAGTAATTTCCCTTGTCTTGTCCTTGGTGTCTGTGTGTTGGCTTCTTATACTATGATTAATAAATATTGGGCCTCTCAATTAACCCCCTTTCTTCTCGTTCTTTTTTCACTCAGACGCACAATTACATTCACGTTACCAAAACAAAATTTGGAGGACGCTTAAAGGGACACTAAAGCGAAACAAATCAGTTTAGACTAATAAAGCATTGCTTGAGAACACTGCAGGCAGTCATTTCAAAATCATAGTTTCATTATTAGACGAGAAAATGAAGGTCGAAGTATCAGTATTCGGACTTCGCTCCAAAACCTCGTGCGCCAGAACCCCGACGCCAATATGTCAGTGTGACATCAGGGATTCCAAAGTATGTTTTCGCATTTGGGCCGCGTCGGCTGAGTAAAGGTACCCGAAACTTGCCATGTTGAATATTTGGTTCCTTTAGAACACAATGTAGTCAATCTGTATGGCTATATAATTAAGTAGGCCCTAGAAGATGCCATCAAAATCTATGACGTCACAGCGACCAGGTGAGGGAACTTGAAGGGGCGTCGCCACCTGTCTTTTGTTCTTGCGCTTGTTGTACCAAGCGTCTTATCGTGGTAAGAGTGGTGTTTTTGGTGTAGTAGAGAGGCAATTTACTCATCCAAATGAAATCATTTTTCTCTTTAGTGTCCCTTTAAGCTTCGCCTTTAAGAGTGGAATGCGATAGCGTTCGAAGACCCTTACTGCTTTCATGCTTCCCTGCAACTGCAGCTTATGTAACCGTAACGTTTACCGGGAAATGCTGGCTGTGAACGCTATGCACGAAGGCAAGCTTTCTGGTAGAAACATGGCCTTTTGGGTGGGTCGATCTACTGTTATTGTTTCGCACTTTTAATAGTTCAGTCTGAGAAGAGCTAACATAGACATGTGCCGTTGGTGCTTTTTTACATTACATTGGTTTGTGGGCTGCCACCACTCTCAAAATTCTGAGGAATAGCTTTGTAAAGAATGAAAGACAAGTTATGAGCAACTTTGGTGGTAGAGAAGTGGTTGGGTATGAGTGGTTCGGAATTTGGTTTGAAATCCTTTTTGCCGAGGCAACATCCAACACCGGGTGCGGGACGCCGGATTTTTTGCGACATGGGCTCCTTAACGCTATCGCGTTGAAATGCAGACAAGAATGGGTTAACTGTTATTACCAGAGTGTTCTTAGTAGTGTTAATCATGGCAGCTGTGCAAGATTTAGAGTTTTAAATAAAGGGTATTGACTTACGCTGCCAGTTCCCCTCTGTGCTTCAACCATGAATGGAACATTGTGTTGTTTCGCCGCACACACTTTGAAAGCTCGTGTGTGCTCAGGAAATCATCAGCATCGTGGTCACAGCTGTCAAAAACGTCATCCACAACCCTAGGGTAGCGCCTGTCATGTGAAACCTAGTGGGAACAAACAAAGCATTAAAATAGAGTACAACATATTAAGAGAACATGCATAAAGACATGGAAAAAAATGGCAGCACAATCAAATGTATTCCTTAGCAGTGGAATATGGTACAATATTTGACTGAAACACAACGAGTTACGAGTACTTTATATCTTTTGTAGCAATTGCTACGATTGGGTGGATGTCTCATTTTCACTTAATAACTTCTCTCCACCTTGCAGGTTTCTGCAGAACTGTTACGTCTAGTATTTTACATGTTGTGAGCTGGTTATTTGCTCAGACGCTCAGGTATGTGCACTTAGTCATCAACTGCTAAGAATGAGGTTAGCTAAGTTCTTGTTATGACCACATTTAAAGAAGGAAAGTTATGATGAACAACAAAAACACTATTATGATCAGGTGCGCAAGCATAGTTTTAATGGATTAAGTCAAGAATACACCACTACACCAGAGGTCAAAAGATAAGTTTTTAAGTAACCAATTCAAAAGGGCCGAAAATTTGTGCGATGTTCTTACGTGAGTCAATGAAGCATGCTTTTTTCCTTTTTACTTATTAAAGCACCCGGAGACAGAAGGCGTACGGTGCAGATATAAAGAACAAAGAATAACACGAATATTGCCAGCGCTTTGATTGGATTTTTTGGTGGGAGTGTAAAAGTAATGCATGGCAGCAATTAACAAAAGTAGCCACGACTAATGTCACTGCTCGGGTAACACAACTACTTACCTTAGATTCCAGAAGTTCCACAAAGTGCCTTCGAATGCGATCCCTTTCATGCTGGAAGCAAACAACTAAAACGAGAAAAGATGGCATCCTTCAGATTCAGTGAGTGTGCACTACATGCATACCTCCTCTATAGATCAGATAGGTTACTTTCTGATAAAGCTGTTGTTGATCCATAAGTACCACATCTTTATTTGGGAAAAGAGTGTTGGAATTTTTATAAGAGAAAGATATCCAACACGCTTCGCATGTTTTATTCATTTTAAATGTGAACATATAGGATAAACATAGACTAAGAAACATGACTTAGTGTCATTTGGACCACATAATAATAATAATAATATATGGGGTTTTACGTGCCAAAACCACTTTCTGATTATGAGGCACGCCGTAGTGGAGGACTCCGGAAATTTAGACCACCTGGGGTTCTTTAACGTGCACCTAAATCTAAGTACACGGGTGTTTTCGCATTTGGACCACATGATAAACCTCCAACCTGTCTTGCTTACAGGAAATTACCAAGCTGTACTGCATGGCAAACTGCTCATTCTGCCATTGTGTGCTGACAAGAATAAATTTAATGTTTCTTATAATTCATTCAACCCCTGCAAAACCAAAAGATGGAAATGCCATTTATCATCTGCTACAACATCACATTCTCATAATTCAAAAACAAAATAAATTGTGAGATTCGTGCTGAAAGCACGATAAGGTTACGAGGCACACCGTAGTGGGGGACTACGAATTAATGCACACCACAGGGGTATTTTCGCATATCGCCCCCATCAAAATGCAGTCATTGTGGCTGGGATTTGATCCCACGCCCTCAGCCTTAGCAGCACAAAGCCAAAGCCACTACACCACCACAACTGATATAATTTAAAGGGGCCCTGAACCACCCTGGGGCTTGGTGAAATAACATAGTCTATGGTACACGCTGCTGTGAACATCTCAGCCAAGTGTTGCTGTCGTATGCAGTGCGTGGAGATGCAGTGCGTGCAGGCCACGCTTGAACTTCTCTGTAGCACCACTACATGGTGCAGCATTTCCACAAAGAAGCATAAGAGAGGAGCCTGGTTGCCAAGTGACGTGTTTTCAAGCATTAACCTGCACTGGTGCACCATGCATTTCTGAGGCCATGTACAGGCTTTGCAGCTACAGTGCTAGAGGGTGCAGGGTGCTCTTAGGTAAGCGCGAAAGAGGATTCCCGCTGCAGTACATGCTTCATAACACATTTCGATGGAGGCAATATGTTGTGTTGCTATACTGATTCAATGTAGGCATTACCAAGCCGCACTACCATCAAGTCCTCATGAGATGGGTTCTGTTGAATTTTTGATTATATTCTCTATTTGAGGTGTTCATAAATAAAAAGTATTTTTCTTTCAAATGTGAAGTTATTCATTTTCATGCATTCCACCCAGATCATTTTTGATGCAGGCAGGAATAAATTAAGAAAAATTAAATAGGCTGATCATACAAGAATGTTACCTGGTTTCTGGTGATACTTGTGATGAGGCTGCTTGACTTTGGCTAGAAGGAAAAAGGTTGAAAATAAGCTTTGCAGGACAGACACCAAGTTTGGTAACAGTGTGATAACTCTAAAGCCTTGCCTATGATGTCATTAGTTTTTCTTGGAGAAATACCTGCTTGCTTGTGTTTGTATTGGCTTCAACAGGCTAGGTTGATATTACAGGACTGCATTACAGGACGAGCACTTGTTTCCAACTCTGGCATTAATTACTATTCAGTTAACAATGTTAAGCGAATAATCATTTCATTAAAAAACTTCCTGCTAGAGAACACCTTTATTCTTCATATGGGACGAAACATAGGACTGCAACATCTTTTAAGTTCGTGCGTGACTTGAAATCCTCACATTTTTTGCAGACTCCCTTGTGCTTGTTGGATATGTGTTTCTGCCACACGCATGCATCTTTGTGAAGTAGGCAGTGGTTGTCGTACGTCACTCCGTTGGTGCCGCATACGGGCTTGTAGTGGGATGGGCAGTGCTGAACACATTGGCATGACGCTAGGCCGTTGTCCAATATCCGGCACACTCGTCCGGGCCGGCAGATCACAGCGGCGCAGATATCCAGCTGACTGTCTGAGAGGCGGCAAAGCGGATGAACTCATTCTAAACGGTGGCAACTTTGCTCATGCGACTGAAGAAACCAACATAAGAGGCAAGACATTTTAAACAGCTCGCAAGGCAAACAATGGAAGGAAAACTGAGTGTTTACCTGAGAAGTCATCCTTAACCGGCACCTGTACCAAGGGAATAAAACCAAAATTAAGTGCTTCCCTCATTGTGACACCAAAGCGACATATGTTTGAGACAGAAGGCCAGACGTCTCTAACGAGTACGAAGCACGTTCGTGAGAAAATCGCTAAGAAACGCAAGTGAATAACGTAGTGCTCATAAAGTACACGCCCATATACTCACCGACGCAGCGGATGCCCAATGAGCGATGAAAAGGAACCACGCCTGAAGTGAATGAAGCAAACAACGTTGAATCATGCATCCGGCACAGTTACGGAAAAAAGTTTTAAAAGTTTCGCTAACTTCGTATTCGTCGTTCGCACGACTAGAAACAGTCGACTTACGTGTGAAAGCCTCATTGTGGGTGTTGCCAAGCGTCCCAGAAGCAATTGACGCCGCTCTTGCGAACGGCAGTAATCAAATTGAGCACGGTTCGGAAAGGCGATCGCACGATCCCGCAGCGGAAACCATGCCTTTGAGTAGCATCCGCTGTATCCGTTTCAGAGAGGAGGAAAAAGAGCAAACGCATACGGATTGTACTAGTGGCGCCATCCTTTGGCGAAGACTTGTTTTTCTAGCGCGGGATATTTTGAGCTATTGAAGATGAAACGCAATGTAGAAATGTGTTCGACACAAAGTATTAGTCAAAGCACGAACCAACTAATCGGTTTTGAACGAGCGAATTCCCTGCCGAGTACTGTAACATGAGGGATGATGAAAGTTACCTCCTTTCTCTTGCTTCTCTCACATGCAAAATTATCACATTAAGTTACGCAGCGCCCACATGTTGCTGCATACCTGAAACGCGCTAGAGTTACTGTATATGCTACAATATGTCATTTGGTAGCACATACAGTAACTCTAGCGTAATTGGGTTGCGTGGCAGTCATTATCAGTTTTTCGTTGATAATCCCGTAGCGCTAGAGCAACCCAAATAAAGGCAGCACACCATTCGTCCAAAGCGACCACGCCGGCTTTACGCGAGTGGTCAAGAGCGCGAATGAATGATACCCAACGCTCCCACGGTAGGCTTGCAAGAGTTGTACATATGTAGTACTGTAGATGTCAGTGGGCAAATGTTCATGGTCCGTGGGAATCGTGAAAGAAATTATGCGCAAATTTAGCATGCAGCTAATCAAAGAATGAAGAGCTCGTTCGCGCATGATTCAATTGCTACGTATGAAATTTTGCCATATGTGTCGCATTGACAGCTAGAATGCGGAAAGTGCAACGTAAAGAGCATTCATGATAAATTTGCGATGCATGATAAATTGTCATATTCTTCTTTTTCTTCTTCTAAATTATTTCAAGTTTGAACGAAAATAACATAAATAGCACTCCGTTTTCCTTAACGTTAAATTTGCTTTCTTTTTCTGTGACTCTGTGACATCTTTGGAAGTTCCTAACTGCCCAAACAACAACACAAAAAGACGGGACGTTGAAAGGCCTACACACGCGTACCCATAAACTGCATCTCGGAAGGCACTATGTAGTGATAGTTTTATGCAGAGTTATGTTCTGGCAGACTCGTGTGTTAGTATTCGCATGTCTCAGTTCCCTCGGTAAAATTTCTTCCACATTGCTAATACGTGTCTGCTCCTTTCTACGACTTGTCAGTCTACGCTATATTTTAATATGAATCTGCATTACGTACCACGTCCATTGTGCAAGTTCTTAACTTATATTGTGTGTGTTACATTAGCCAATGTAAGAGGGAAACAGCACGCTTTTTAATGCAGCTATAGCGCGCGCACGCTTAAATTTGCGTCATCCGTAATCATTTAGTGAATATGAGGAACAAAGAATCGTGTAATATATCGGACGCTAGTGATTAGAGCGTCACGTTAAGTTTGTCAAAAAGATATCAAATTCCGCAAGCCACACGCCTAACTGCGAATGATAGCTGCCGTGCCATGTAAATGCGAAGTATAGTTGTGCGAGTATTTCCTATTCTATGACTCGCGCGTTGACCGACCATTCCAGTTTTCTCCGTGTGGTATACGTGTCGCATGATTGTGGAGTGGATGTAACTCGTTTGCCTCGTTCATTTTCATACTGTATAGTTCCGCGACACCATTATTACTTTTATTATACTTCTGCTGATGGCGGAAACTCGTTCCGTATACAGCACCTATGGCGGCGCTTATATCGGTAGCCTTTCTGCGGCGTTCATTTTTTATGTTACTAGGCGTAGGCGAATATTCGAAGTGGAATCGAACACTACATAATAACTATTCCCATATCCGTAATCGAACAGGAACTATCCGGTTTTTTTCGAATATTTGAATCTAACCAAATATTTTGCTACAACCGAATGCTAAAATCTGTTTACTGTTCTCCGTCTGCTTAACAAAGTATCACAAATTATCAGAACTGAGACAACGAGAAAAGTTTTCGAAGCATTGCAGAAACTAAATGGGTAGTGCAAGTTTTGTTTTCGGTTTTGCCGTAAAAGTATATACATGACCAGTAGCGTATCCAGGGGGTGAGGGGGGAGGGTGCTACCGGGCTTCAGCCTCACCCCCCCCCCTCCCCAAATTTTTTCGGCCTGCGCCTTGCTTCTTTTTATGGCTGTCACGCCGCCTATGAACAAAGACGCGTGTCCTTCGAACGCCCGCTTTAGGCAAGTACAGGATGGTACACATTTTTAAGCATAGACCAATGCTTTATTCAAGGCAATAGTTGTATTATTATACACCAACCATAGGAAACTTAACAGGTAATAGTGGTGCCTTAGCCCCCCCCCCCCCCCCCCTGAAAAAAATAAATATATCCTGGCTACGCGCCTGCACATGACGACCTGTGATTTTTGCTTGTAGTCTGCCATTCAGCGTTTTTGGCAGTCTAGAGTCATGTACCAGTTTTTATAGCCTTTACGCTATAACCTGTGATGTTTTACTTCCAACGGGCCATTTTACATGTGTCTACGGCAAACAAGTGTTTGAGCGTCATTTTCTTTTTCAATGACTTTTCATCTGTTCTTTTTCTTTTTTTGGAGGAGAGGGGGGAGCAAGCCATACAGCAGTCATTCTTTCTTGGAAAGCTTGTTTGCAACCAAGCTCGCAAGGCATGGGCTACATGCGCGCGGTGAACTTTCACGACGGGCTTCGCAAGTCAGAAAAAGAAGCAGCGGCATGAACGGAAAAGAGGTTGCCGCTCGTTGTCCGCGCGTCGCTATCAGTGTGACCTATGTTATGCATGATATCGGCCTGAAATTCGGCGTCGCAAGATCGGGCAACGCTCCAGCTCACTGTGCTTTGTCGAGTTAAGCGCCCTTCTTGAGTGCATGTCATCTTGTGCACCCACGCCCACTTTGTTGAAGATGGACACACTTCCGGTCTGTCTGGCTCCGGCTGTACGGCAACAAACCACGAGAGGCAAAGCAGCCTCCCAAGAAATTCTCCGCCACTTCCACTTGTCTCAATCTTGTACAGCGACGGACCACAAAAAAGGAAACCTCTCGAGGAATTCTCCACCGATTGCCTGGAGATATTATAATATTTAAGGCCACTCGGGTTCCGCGATTACCAGAACCGCTAGGGATCCTGATGAAGTCATCACTATCTTGTATGCAAATCATGTAAATAAATTTCTTATCCTTTTCATTATCATGATGCCCGGCTTCGTCGTCGTCTCCTGATTCCTGTGCTAAAGACCCATCTCGTCCGGTCCTATCCCCTGTGCCTCCTTCGATGCGCAATTGCATGATTTGTGATTGCCTCTTGAGTAATGTTCAAGCTGCATACCAGGGGCGCATACAGGAGGGATAGGGGGGGGGGGCAGGGTTTCGGTATCAATTGGAAAAAAGTGCAAAACTAAATTAGTATAAATTTTATAAGGTATCACACGCCAAAGCCACTCTATTAGTATATGCGGCACGCCGTAATGGCGGACTCCGCATTGGTTTTGACCACCTGGGCTTCTTTAGCGTGCACTCATTGCACTTAGACGGATGTTTTTTGCATATCACCTCCAGCGAAATGCGGCCGCCGCGGCCGGGATTCGATTCCACGACCTCGTGCTTAGAAGCGCAACGCCAAAGCCATTACGCTACCACAGCGGGTGACGCACAAACTAGGCAATTGCTTGCAGCCAACGTGCATTTCTTTCTTTGCATCCCTTTCTTTCCGCATTCCCCCCCCCCCCCCCCACACACACACTAAAAAAAGAGAACATTGTTGAGGTGCAAGGACGTGTTGTTACGTGGTCACATTTCGACTTTATTAGAGAGCTTTAGATTATAGGGGACGCAAGCTGCTTGCGTACGCAAGCAGCTTGCGCATGCGCAGACAGAAACGCAGGGGTCTGCCCATGCACAGTACCGTCGACCTTAGTTCTTGCGTATACGCAAGCCGCTTGCGTCCCCTAATCTAAAGCTCTCTATTTTCCCTTAATTTGAGGCAGTCGACTAATCGTGAACACATTGCCTTCTTTTTTTTTTTTTTTTCTCGACCAGAACAGTGGTTAAATGAAGCGCCACAACACGGCGCTACCACCGTCCAGTAATGCGGTGTTAAATCAAACACACTTTCATATACCGTAATACCTGTCACGCAAGAACACTCTTTCTGGCCAGGCCATGGGCGGCCGGAGTAAACTTAAATCTCCTTGACGACGGGCGCCTGGCCATTGCCGCCGGACAAAGTTCGTCGCTTGGACGCCGGTGTGTGCGTCATGTACTATATAGGCTTAAGGTTGTCGAGTTTTTTTTTTCTTTGTATGACAATTAGCGATTTTGTTTAACGCTAATCCTTTGTCCTTGATTGCTAGCTTTCTTTACATTAGCCAGTACAGGTGGAGTGTAATATATGGAAATACGTATATATTCCTGCGGTAAGCATATGTGCCTGTGTATTTGACTGTTCGATATTCGATATTTGCTATTCTATTCGTATTCAAAAAAGCTGATATTCGCCCACCTCCAATCATTATCTGTTTTATTTAGTGGTACGCCACTTTTAAAGATAGCAGTTTCTGCCGAAGTTTCGAATAGGGAAAGTTACGAATCCATTACGTATACTCGAAAGAAACGACAGCTGAATGTAGAATTCAACGTTAAATATTTTCTCATCTTTAAATCAGCATGAAGTATGAAGTAAGCGCAGAATCCGTTTGGTAAGAAATGAAATCAGGCTTCTATACAATCACGCATGCATGTAATAGCGTTCGTAATTAGACGTCCTGACAACTGAGGAGCTCGTAAATGATAAGAAAATAAACTACTTCGCGTTATCTGGACCACCATGCCAACGGCAGTAATGAGACAAGAGATCTACATGTTGCGAGGTCACGTAGCATTCACTGAAAGTGGGAAGTGTGATAATACAGCATCGCACATTGATTTGGATAGATGAAAACATGGCGAGACTGGCCTAATAACAAACCGGGCGAACTTCGTATATAAGCTGCTAAAGGTGAGTGAGTTTAACAGTCTCGGAAGAGAACAGCAATTTACAATAGGTAGCGAGGCACTGGAAGAGGTAAGGGAATACATCTACTTAGGGCAGGTAGTGACGGCGGATCCGGATCATGAGACGGAAATAATCAGAAGAATAAGAATGGGCTGGGGTGCGTTTGGCAGGCATTCTCAGATCATGAACAGCAGGTTGCCATTATCTCTAAAGAGAAAAGTGTATAATAGCTGTGTCTTACCAGTACTCACCTACGGGGCAGAAATCTGGAGGCTTACGAAAAGGGTTCTACTCAAATTGAGGACGACGCAACGAGCTATGGAAAGAATAATGATGGGTGTAACATTAAGGGATAAGAAAAAAGCAGATTGGGTGAGGGAACAAACGCGCGTTAATGGCATCTTAATTGAAATCAAGAAAAAGAAATGCGGCATGCGCAGGACATGTAATGAGGAGGGAAGATAACCGTTGGTCATTAAGGGTTACGGACTGGATTCCAAGGGAAGGGAAGCGTAGCTGGGGGCGGCAGAAAGTTAGGTGGGCGGATGAGATTAAGAAGTTTGCAGGGACGACATGGCCACAATTAGTACATGACCGGGGTTGTTGGAGAAGTATGGGAGAGGCCTTTGCCCTGCAGCGGGCGTAACAAGGATGATGATGATGATGATGATGATGATGATGATGAAAGGTGAGTCACTCTTATTAAATAACTGTAAATTATCATGAGCAAAAGTTGTGTGCGGACGCTCAGGGACTGCACGACAGCGGCATCTATCCTGCCTTATAATCATCCGAAACACACATTCATCCTTCCGTGCCCCTCTACACTCATCCAACAAGTGGTATTTTACTATTTATATAAAAGCCGACTGCCGTTAATTCGACCTCGGTTCGTTCGACTTTTCGCTTAATTCGAACGCACTGTAAGTTCCAGCTAGAACTCATAGATGGCTATGAAAGGAAAACTCGTTTAGTTCGAACTCGAAGGCATGCCGGTTCGGTTAATTCGATCCTCACGGACCCGCACTAGAACTCCTCAGGTGAGCAGCAGTTACTACAAACTTGAAAACACAAGAAATTAAGGAGACAATGCTACTGCTTACCTAGGCGTGAAGCTGTTTCACATAGTTTGAAGTTTATTAGAGAAAGTAAAAAAATACGTGCTCGAGATCCGACATTATTGTTAAAGGTACCCAGCAAAACATTTCATGGGGCATAGAAATCAGTAGCAGCACACTAACAAAGTAAATCTCTTTTAAAAATGAATAATGATATGATAAATAAAGAATAGAATAATTACAAAATTCATTATCAGCACAAAAGCACGAGCGGAATACAATACATTTCAGTACTTGCTAAGTAAAGTGCAACTTTGCGTATAGTAAGGTAAAAACTTTGACTTTACTTATAGTAAGGTTTAAAGTAAGTATAAGTAAACGGTTATCATTTTCCCGGAAACTACGCTAGCTAAAAGCCGGGCTGATTTGACATTGCCTTTCAATTCGTTCCATGTCTCAGTACCTAAATATTGAAGTGTCTGAGTACCACAGTTAGTCGGTATTTTGGTGTGAAGAAACTGATAACGCAGTCAAGACTGAGTTAATCGAAAGGAAGAGGTCAGATACACGTAAGCAAGCGTAATTTGTCAGTGCTAATCAAATACATTAAAGATGTCATATTATATTTAGCAAGGGCACAGACGGTAAGCATATTCAAAAAAGAAAGCGGCACTATCTTGAGACACACTTGTTGATATAATTCGTAGGGCTCATTTCTCAAGTATGTATATCGGTGACAAGTGAATTTTGTATATAGTTCCCCGTGTAGCCTATGCAGTAACTAATGTGAGGCCATGTATTGGGTGCACATTAACGAACTCCAAGTGGTCAAAATTAATCCGAAGTCCCTCACTAGGGTGGACCTCATAATCAGATCGTGGTTCTGGCACGGGAAGCTCCAGAATATTTTCGAAGTCCACGCACTTAGCAAATACGTGTACATCAGAAGAGGCTTTCTTTACTATTGAATGTACATACCACATGATCGTGATAAACTTATTTTTATCTTTTAGTGGCCGATGCTCCTTCCGTCCGTGGTTGCCGCTTGTTTTGCGGCGCGTCACGTTGAGTCACTGTCGGCGACGCTATTCGGGTCATGCTGGTTGAGACGCGTTTCAAGATCAAGAAGCAAAAAGGGATTACAAATTACTCCAAGGAATACTAACCTAATTCAATTCTTTCGTTTTGCTGCCGCCTGTCAATTCCACCTTTCGGGTAGTCCGACCAAATCTTGCGGTCTCGCAAGGATCGAATTAACGGCAGTCGACTGTATTCGAAAGAAAATAGTATTCAACAACTTCGAATAGCCAATTCTCGAATGAAATACGAATCAAATAGAAGGGACTATTCGATTCATATTCAAAATTTTGTATAATCGCGTACTACTACTAATCAAAAGCGAAAGCAAGGTTTAGCGTTGCGTTGAAGCTCCTCGGGGTGGTTGACTAACAACACGCGGAAACGACACGTTGGTGTGGCGCCGCACGCGAGGAAATTGCTGCTGCGCAGCAAGAACGCCACCTTAGCAGCTACCAGGTAGGTGTTTTCGAACGTTCGCATGATTATTGTTGTTAATGGCTCTGCAGGCGGAATGAGGAGCGCAGCCAGCGGCGTTGCAAGCGTCGCACCTCGATGGTGCGACGCCTGCAATGGTCGACTGTGCGGTGTTTATGTCTTGAAGTTTATTGGTATGCTTTCCGCTCAGACCACATATGCTCATAGTTGCGCTGTGCATGTGCGCACAACGTTCATGTCAGCAGCAGAAGGGGGAACGCTAGCGACAGCGAGTGATGAAAGATGACGATATCGAAGAGAGCGCGAGGGGGAAAGCACAGGAGGAGAGTGCAGCGGAGCCATGAGGCGGAAAGCGAAGGAAGTGTGTATGCGTAGTGCCGCAGAAGACGAGCTAAGCGGTGGCAATGGATATAGGAGACGACGCCAGAGGGGCGTGCGTCGTCTGTCCACCGATGACGCCAGCGATGCTATACACGGAAACAAAGCGCCGCATCAGCAGAGGTCTGTCTTCGGAGGCCTGTCTGCAGCGGCTGCTGTGAATCGCGTCCACGCGTCACCCACGCGCTGCCTCTCACAATCTCCCGATATGCGAGGCAGTCGCGCCACACTTCGCTCCGTTTGCAACGTGCCGGACGAGATACATTGTCCGCGCCAGCCAATATATCGCGAAATGAAACCAAGCTGAGCTCAAATTTCGCGTTAGAGAGCATCGTAATCGTTGGTGAATATTTTTTATACATATATAAACGCACAGCACATCTGTTGCGCCTCTGAAGACTTTAGCCGTCACGCGCGTACTGCGCATGCGCCGTCAGCCCAGTGACAGTATTGTGGCGCCGGTGGCGCGAACGTCCCTCGAGTGTCCGCACAATTGCTATCGCAATAAAAGAAGTCGTGCCTGCCGCACTGTAACAGTTTGACAGCTGGAGAGATGTTCTGTAAGTGTCCGTCTAGTGGATTGTCAATTTCGGCCGCCGATGATTGGCTGGAACAGAGTACGAGCGAGAAGGAGGCAGGCCGGGGGCGCCTGCCTTGTTTTTTCTCGTACCCCAGCGCAGCCAAACAGCATTTCAGCAGAAGCCGAAATGGACAGTCCACTAGGTGGACTCTTACAGAAAACCCCCTCGCCCTTCTCCATCCCCACTCTCCCCTCTGAGCGATGGCCAGCAGAGGGGAAGGGGTGAGAAAAGATGAAATAGAATAAAGAAAGGTAACGAAGGTAATCGAAGAGATAAGCTATTAATCCCTTAAGCGTAGTTAAGCGTGGCGTTATGGTGGTGCATGGGAGCGTTAAGATGACGTCTATTTTAGCGCTTCCCTTTTACCTTCGTTGCTTGAAGGAGCAGCAGATCGAAGGCACCTTTCACAGGCTGACAATCTGCGCATGTCCCTCTTTTCATTAGTCCCCTTCGGTGTCCTAAAATGTAATCGGTGGACCAGAATATAGAGGGTGTATAGTTTTCTTTTTGTGTCTAACACAGTAATAATAAAATAATGCCCACGAAATGCACTCGAGTTACGTCAATACACACATAAATTATCTTCTCAGGCGGACATTACTTTCAATAAACACCAAATAATTCCATTAATTAATTAAACTAAAACATAAATTAACTTCTTAATGACACATATCAAGGCAAATATTCATAATTAAATGCTGATGGAAACCGTCGTGAATGTCTAGTTCCGTATCTCTACATATAAATATGACCACTTACTCTGAAATAAATGACGTCCAATCGTTGACGTTTGCCTGGTTACGCGCGCGCTGCTGGCGGTA
The DNA here is from genome assembly GCF_050947875.1 of Dermacentor variabilis. Classification (NCBI taxonomy): domain Eukaryota; kingdom Metazoa; phylum Arthropoda; class Arachnida; order Ixodida; family Ixodidae; genus Dermacentor; species Dermacentor variabilis. The sequence goes on from NC_134572.1 coordinate 80,189,618, forward strand.
CAACTCCACTGGAACGTAGTATACAGCGGCGTATAAAGTAAAGCTTCGTCATGTACGACGCGGTCTGTCTCACCCCTGCTCCTGAAGTGAACATGCATCCGATGGGGAGTTGCGAAAAGCGCCAATCGGAATCAGCTCTAGGGAAAAGGGAAGTGCGACGGCAGCTTAATTTTGCGATAAAATGGTCTTGGCTTGTAGCGCGAAGTGAACACGGACGCAGAAAGGAGCAGACAGGACGAGCGCTATCATGTATGTCGCACTGAGGTTGGACAGATAGCCCCGCTTCGCGGCGCCGCGTGCGTAATCAGGTAAATTGAACGAATAAGTCGGCGCCAGTTATTTCGGTCTGCATAGCCCTTCTGAAACCTGAAAACCCGTAACTAGACTTCTCTAACGTTTCCCTTCAAGTTTCAATTATAAACATGTGTCATAAAGTCTGTAATTCAGAAGTCAATTGATGTAAATAATTTAATTGGTGAATCATTTGGTTTAATTTGTTCTTGCAGATTATGTCCGCCTGCGCAGATGGTTCATCTGTAGTAACGGTATATGCGAGTAAATCTCCCAGGCATTTTCTTCTTGTGTGTTCGACATAAGAGATACACCCTGTGCATTCTTGCGCTGAACCCTCGGGTGCACTGCTGCCTCTTCTCGCTGCCGGCTTATTTTAACGCCTGCACTGAGGCTAGTTTGCAATTAGTTTGTTAGGCCTCCTACGTCGATACCACCTAGATAAACGACCAGGGAACTGGGTAGGGTTTAGATGAGGAAGTTGATAGTACAATGAAGAAGGCGGTATGTGCTTCTGATCACGCCTATAGGATCACCTATATTTGTTCATGGAAAGATTGCCTGCTGGGGTCAACTAAAACGAGTGGACGGCGACGAGGGTTGTAACCATGAACCACTTAACTTGGACCTGGTCTGAGCTTTCACTTGGTGGCGGCGGTGATCGAATGGAGAGCAGGTCGGATAATTTTCAAAGCACATTTAAGGCTACCAATACGAGCGTTGATAGCTTGTAAGTTGAGTGCAAGAGGAGTGCAAGAATTGCAATATCTTGCAAAATGCGAGATACGGGTGACACGTGCGTGTGTGATTAAACGCATGAGAGGCCTGCGTAAAAGACTGCTTCCGCGCCACGAAAATATTCCACAGCCACCCTTCACCAAGAGAGCACAAAAAGGCAATTCATTTGACATGCCACTTTCCGGTTTACGGTCTCTAAATTTTTTTTTTTTTGCTAGTGCACTAATGCCCACGAGGCGTATAGCACAACACGGGGGCAACTGATATATAAAAAAGAATCATGAGCCATTCCACTCTGTGAATGGGGATGACCAGCGGACCTGTGTAGCACACGACAAATAGGTGACACAGAAGTTTGAACAAAGGTACGAACACATTTATTATTATTATTTTTTTGATCGGTGGTCATGCATTGCGACGAAAAGTACGCACACATATTTATTTTTATGCATCCGCGCTCGTTCGTGTTATACATTCGTTATATATATTCGTGTTTTCATTTCGCGATATACTGAGGCAAATAATTTGATACCGAAATCACCGCAGTGACTGGCAGTGGGCCAGTGCGTCAGCGCCTTCGCAGAGGGAGGGGAAGTATGGCAACGCTAGTAAGATGAGTGGCAACGGAGCCAGCTGTGGAAGAAGACGACGACGACGAACGCGCGAGCACTGCAAGAGCTCAAGTCACGCCGAGGGGCGCCAACAAGCCAACTGCGGTAGAAGATGACGACGAACGCGCGAGCAGTGACTCGAGCCATTACTCATGATGATAGTTTTTGCTCACGCACATTTGTTCACGGACACGAATAATGCACGGAACCCTAGCCATGAACAGCTTCAACGTAATATATACCTATAATGACACATGAATATGATTCAGTAAAATGAGTTCTTGGGCGAGTTGGCCACTTATTGCAGGCGTAACAGCAGCGCCAAAAAAAAAATACACACAAAAGGAAGGAACACTGACAGGCACGGACAATCGCAGTGACTGTACGTGTCTGTCAGTGTTCCTTTCTTTTGTGTATGTTTTTTGGCGCTGCTGTTATGCCTGCAGCATGAATGAGAACCGCCTCCCCATTTTTTGAGCAAAGGACGGCTGCATTTGCGAGTTAGAAGGCGGAATCTACACTACAAGCGCTGACGACCGACAACAATCGGAGATGTATTGGAAGAGGTACGCCTCTCGACAAGTGCGCGCTGTACGCTAGATGGGATGTGGACCGCGATGTCTATAGGAAAGAGTGCATGATTATACGGCTTCGGCCTGAGCGAACGACAGGCTTCGCGGATGCTGGAGAACGGCGCACTCGTTATCGTCAATTGTGACGGCATGCGAAAGATGACAGACATGCATGGTCCATTGAGAGTCGACAACGGAATTATATAGTACGCGCATTCTCTTACCATGTGGCACCACTGGCGAAACAATGCACGCTGACGGCGGGTGCCTCACATGAAGCGGAAGGTTTTAGAAGCAACTAAACACCAAAAGCTCAGCAAGGACATCAATGAACTGCTTCGTGTGCACCCTGCCTGGGTGGCCGCATGCATACGATAGCAACAAAGAATGCTCAGCTATGTGAAGGGCAGCGGGACATTCTGCTTTTCTGCAAGTATATGCAAGTATAACGGGAATGGAGGACGCGGCAGAATGTCTCAATCTGAGAGATTTATGCAAATGCTTCTCCCTTTAGCTATAGCCGATCTTCTCGCTGCGACGCGCTGGAATTTTTTCTGACAAGGTTACCTCTTCGTTGACCAACGTGCACTAGAAAGGAAATAATAAATGCAGGAAAGATAGTTGAAGCAGTACCCACTCTGAGAGCACAAGCCTAGCTTACAAGGCCGACTTCTCCACCCGGCCACTGGCATTCCTGACCGTGGGGATTCCCAGACGAATTGCCTGAATCGATGGTGTTGCGAGAGCCGAACGTCATCAGGCGGAGTCTGATAGACATTATTACGTGGCTGATACAGCCTCAATCGCGACAAGTTTACACTGTGTAGCTGTGCTTGTGACACTTTCTTTGCGAGCCTACGCATACTACTTCTGCGAGGCCAAAGCATTTGTCAGGACGTCAGAACACTTACTTTACCTTGTCTTGTAGGCATATTATGACATTGCTTCAAAATATGATTAGATAAAATGGTAATGAATAATATTAGTGTAGGCGCTCGAACATTGTGCCGGTTCATTTCCCTTTGATCTTAGTACGATAGCTGAAGTGCTACATAACAGGTTGTATTGAGATATAGGCCTCAGCCCGCAGTCATCTCGCTTTCGGACAAAGCGTGTACGATGTTTGCATCTTGTATTTCAAGCAATGAAATCACAGAGCATGACATTTCCTGAATTCAGGCACACATTTTGGACTCGTCATGTTTTTGAACCGCGAATATATGCGAACGCATTATAATAATGTGAACATTTTATCACAACAAAATGCAGTTAAAAGCTCGAAACTGTGTTTTCTGTGCCCGTCATTCGCCTTACAATACGCCGTCATTGTCATCGTCGCCAAGGACATCACCAATTATTCTCATCTACCCCCGGCAGACGAAAAAAAAAAGCTTTGTTCATTGTTGGCATTGGTGATAGAACTCAGATACATCAAAATTCAGGCTCACACACGCAAAAGCGTCGAGCGAAGCGTCAGTCACTCAGGATCGGGATCGGATGTGGTAATTTAAGAACGTTATACGCACTTGGGCTGCCGTTTCTCCGAGCACACTGCAGACCTGCTTAACCGAGGTGGATCCGCGTGCCTGCCGATCGATGACGCGGCACCTCCATAACGGATGTAGTCCCACTAACACTAGGTGTGTACATTCAATTCACCTTGTATTTCGTGCTCATTTCATTTCAGTGCCAGTTCTGCGCACGTGCAGAACTGTGCCGGCACGTCCTACATGATCCCTGCATGATCCCTGCTGTACCTATCTCGCAAATGTGTGCAGGGAATGATGCGGACGCACACCGCATCAGGTGAAAAACAATCGACAACGTGCAGAAAAGGCCAAGTTGACACTGTTAAAGTGAATAGCTGTAGTTGCAACACCTTCTGAACTAGTTCAAGACGTGCAGGCGAGTAGAATGAACCAATGCCGCGGCACACCTTATTTTTGGAACACTTTACAAGGAACAACCATAAAATGACTTTCTGTCACGTGGTGTCGTATACGGCTCTTCTCGCAAATCTGGCACTTGGTAATTTGTGCAGCTGGGCAACAATCGAGCGTGAATCCTGTGCGGCTAAATGGGCACCTTGCCTGGAAAAGTGGCGCACTGTGAGAGTGGTGGCACGTCTGTGCGTGTATTTCGGAGGCCATGGACAGCAGGCAATACTTTTGCGGTCGAAGACAAACCTATCTGCATTACGTAGAAGTTATTTTTGAGAAGAAGGCGCCTCCTTATTGGCTGTGGGAGTATGATGCCGCCGCAGTATAAATGAATTCACATCATGGAATCGCTCAAGCACGCTGCTTTTATTTTTTTCTGATACAGCCGCGGTATGTTTTATTTTGTGCTTACATAACAAAGTTTCACTACAAGCCAATAACATGACATTCATCACGTTCATGTTTCTGGGGTATTTCTCACATTTTAGATCACAAAATTAAAAAAAGGCGTCTTTAAAATTACGGAGCTTTCCGGTTTAGGTTTTCAAATAGCATCATGGGGGTTGTGAAACGGCGTTTGGTGACTATATATAGGTTTAATGTTGACGATGCGGGATTGGTTCGGGTGAATAAACATAATATAGAAGCAGCAAGCACAGACGAACACAAAGAACACGCAGACACACTCCGTCGTGTTCAGTCGTATAGTTTTTATTTACATGAGTGACGTTAGTACCTAAAGGGGGAGTAGCTACTGATTTCCACACAGACAAAATGCAAGCCAATAGTGTCATGAATTGAGGTACTGTTTACATGAGGACGTAAATTCAGGATTATATGACATAAGCTCGCGTGTAAGGCAGAATTGACGTAATAGAGACAAGCATGCAATCCTCATAATTAATCACGCAGTTCAAATTAGACTTAAATAAAAGTAGACATGAAGGACATCTGCGTCGGCATGAAATTATCCCCAGAGAACAGGTGGCAGCGAGTTTTTTACTTGTCTAGCAGTTTATCAGTACGCACTAGAATTAATAAAAGCGCTCGTTTACTTTCAAATTCGGTAACGCTATAACTCACGGCACCCTTTCAGCTCAGATATAGAAACAGTCAACGAACCATAGCTTCACCGAATTCTTAAGGTTGTGAAAACGCGAATTATTCTTTCCTGTTAGAAGCATGCAAAACACACCATGAAGCAGCGAAAAAAAAAACAGCGCGATAAACAGGACAAATGGAAGGACATGGGCGCATCCGTTTGTGCCTTCTTACTTACTTGTTCTGTGTTTCGCGCTGTATCTTTAGATTTTTTTATCGGTGTCCAGAGAGCCCACGATGCGGCGGTTAGGCTCGGCCTGCCAGTCCCCACGTGGGAGCGGCCCGCAGCTCTGCTCTTGGGCAAAGCTTCTCAGGACCATGTAAATAAAGTTCTTTGTCTGTCTGTATCGCTTGCCGGCTAGCCCACAAGTGCATTTTACTTCAGGATAGGATAGGATAGCAATAAACTTTATTTGTCCAACGGTTATTGCTGTTGGTGCCCGGAGCTAGGTTGCCAAGGGTCCATCGCCCGAGGAAAATCTTCCGAGATCCACGGCAATGGCCCTGGCCCGCTGGACGGCTCACTCCTAGTCTTCGGGTGCCTCGCTTCAGAGGGTCCTACTGTTGCCTTCCCCCTTCCTCTTGGTCCTTCTTCCTCATGGCGTTGGCATTCCCAAAGCACACGGGCCATATCGGCCCGTTCATGCTCGCACCACAGACAGCGAAACGTATATTGTTTACTAACTCCACACAACAAGACACAAAAGCGATCACAGAGAAAAAATGAAATAAAGAGAAGATGTACGGAGGAGTGCTCCCGTAATTTGCGTTCACATCAGATTCTTATGGCATGTGGGTTAGATGAGCACTGTTTCTAGAGCTGATTTCTTCAGGAAACCAGGGCATACCAGTATTCGCAGAATACGCGACTGTAGTTTCACCGTTCCTCTGTTTGTCCTATCTCATTGGAAGCAGGCACTTGTCCTTGAATCCGAAAGAACAGATACATATCCGACAAGGACACTGACAGCAAGGTTGAGTACGAATACGGTAATGAAGAGGCCGATGAAAACCAGAAACCACGTCATGCCCATAATGAAACCTAGCTCAATGAAGAGCGTCATGTTCGACCGGCTCTCGCCACCTTTGAAGTCAAAAGCTGCGGCCCGTTTAGCTGTATTACGTGGACAGCAATGTGCACGTACATGCCAACGGCGAACAGGAGCATTACGGCCATTGGGACGAGGAAGAACACAAGCTTATTCCACGTGCTGCCGATCCAAGAGGAATACTGTCGGCAGTTTCGCAAAAGGTCGACGTCTGAGGCAACCCAGTCTAGTACAACGCCAAGCACCACCACGACCATAGGTCCATCCCAGGCGATAAAGTAATAGACCGCAAGTCGCCTGTGCTTGCTCAAAAGTTAGCCGAGTTGTCACTACGTTATTCGAGATGTCGAATGAAGGCACGCTCGTCGAGGAGGTGGAGAGGAAGCCGCAATGAAGAAGAGTGGCGGAAACTGCGCAGTATAGATGTACTGTGTCGGAGCTGTTGACGATAAGATAGCACGGTTCGGTCCAGGAGAGTGTCTCCGAGAGACACTGTTGTGCAACACGATGAGAACGTCAGCGAACTTTTCTAGAGCATGACCAGGACACTTTTCTGGAAAAGGCATGTCAATGATAGGCTGATGCAGATGGTTGAGAGGTAGTTACTCACATTGCGTGGGTCGTCTGAAGTGGTGGTTTCAATGCCTGTCGTTTCATTTGTGTTCGTCGTCGAAGAGTTCCCGGAAGGGTATTGATAAGCTTTTATGTAACACCTACACTGTTATGCCACGAGAAACAAACTTTTGCTTACGACCGGCCTTATGAGTGTAAGTATATCGGGAACAGCCGCTAGCCTAACGGAACGGTCCCCTAATTTGCACACTGCTTGTTTCGGAACGCATTTCAAGGTAGAAAGATTGACTCCGTTGCAGAGGCTATAGTAGACGACTTCGGAGCCATAGAGCTTGTACTCGTCGACTTCGTACTTTTCACGTTTGTGCACAACTAGAGCAAAGTAGTTCAAGCATTTTCGGGTGGTTTTTTGCGTCAGAGCCTTCGGGACAAGCACTGACATTTACCAGGGTTGAATCACAGGGCCAAAAGAAGGCGTTTTTGTTTTCCATCGCGTACTGCGCTGGAGACACAGCTATATCTTGAGTGTCATGTGCTGAGGCGTTCTAATACATGGAAGTGTTGTCCAAGTCGTAATTACAAAGGGTGCGGAACGCGTTCAAGTACGTGACCTGTCGCTTAGTTGTTACCAGTATAACAAAATAACGGATCTTGTTCACTATTAACATACTCGGACGACATTCGTACCTCATTGTTTGGCCAGCCAAGATTGCACCCCAAGACAGCGTAAACCTCCCTGGTAAACTCATTGTCGACGTTAATTAAAGTACATTTCGCCCGTGAAGCAGAAGGCCCGTAGACGTCGCAGTTTCCGGCGCAACTGCAAGTGACGGCGAGGAGCTTTTCCGTGCACTTGAGTGGCGAGCCGTTGCAAAGTCCCTCCGGGCTTATTAAAAAAAATTATTAAACCAAATTAAAAAATAGGATTCATTCATTTTTTTCTTAGTAATTAAACTCTGCCTTATCCAAAAAGCTCATAAGCCTCATATCATTTAATTCCACATGTACATATTGGGGTCCCGTATAAAACCCCCTTATTTCCACATATCACAAGAGGGATGCCCCCATATGATAAAATGAAACATACGGGGTCCTATATGGGATCCTCATACTTTCATATAATCATGTGCGACTTGCTCCATGTGATACAGGGGAATGAAATAGCTTTCATATGGGATGCCCATATGCTCATGTGGGGATCATCAGGGACATGCCCGGAATGATATTGGGAACATGTGGGTCCGTATATGGGACCCCAATATGTTGGTATGTGATTATTGGATATAGGGTATATGTTTCTTTCCTTTTTTTAACGGGGTGGAGGGTTGGGGTAGGGTTATCACGAAATTAACGAAAACAGCCTTCAGTCAATACTTCATCAGTCTAAACGGATGTAGTGTTTCTCTGTGGTGGAGATCTTTCGTATAGACAACATTTTGTTACATTCGGTGACAATGTAAAAATACATTTCAAGCTTCGCCCGCAAAACTGCACTGCAAGTACTCCCTGTGTCTCCGCGCTCAAAGTTATGTACTAATTCGCTGCAGGGATATTGAAAGAAGTTCACCACCGCTATGATGTCACACAAACGAGGGATCTTTCTTGCGTAGATGCGCCAACCAATTACTTGGCTTGCGCATCTATACAAAAAATGTTACTTGGGTTGGACAGCTGTGTACGTTCAATTGTATCCTTAGCTTGTTGGTGGCTCAGCATCGTCATCATCACCATAATCTTATGTCCACTTCAAAACGAAGGCCTCTGCCATCGATCTCCAATTACCCCTATCTTGCTCCAGCGTACTGTCATATGCCTGCAAATTTTCACATTCCATTACACAACCTATGGTTCCGTGCCGTCTTCGACTGCGTTTCCTTTCGCCCGCCACGCCAAATTAGTGACCATGGTGTTGCTTGAGGTCGTCGGTTTGATCCAGGCGGTGGCAACCGCATTTTGATGGACGCGAAAGGAAAAAAAAATCCGCTAGTCTACTTAAATTTAAATGCATGTTAAAGAACTCCAGGTCGTCAAAATTATTTCATTATTTCGACACTGCAGTGTGTCGCCTCATGAGATAGTGGTTTTGGCACGCAAAACTCGAGGTTTTCTCTCTTTCTCTCTCTCTCTTTCTGATGCCAGGTGCCAATAGTCGGAACTCGGAACCACCTTTACGGCGCGCCGCACGCCGTATAGACACGCCGCGTCGTACCGCGTGTCTGGCTTACACGCAGTGAACTTTCACGACGAAATTTGCGCGGCGGAAAAACAAAAACAAAACCAGCCACACGGTGCAGAATGGGACACATACCCGCTGCAGTGTTAAACCGATCGAATCAGAGAATGGTGAACAGTTACACCGTGACGTCCCAGGTGCTAAGCCGTTACTGCTCAGTTCGTCGCCTTCGTTGTCATCCGAAGACTTCTCGTTCGGTTGCCATCTCGGTCGGCAAACAAAACCTGCCCGGCGAAGGCCGAACGCGCTTCAAACTCTCTGCGATCGCTGGAAAGCGCAGCCATCTGCCGCGCCTGCTTCGATGGGGTTAGAGAAACAGCGTGCGAGGAACGTAGGGGGGGGGGTTAAGGAGGAGGGGGTACGAAGATATGTTAGAGTGCCTCGATGCCCTCTTCACCCGTTGCCGGGCCGGCAAGGAGGGGCGCATTGAGGCACCATAAGATAAAGTATCCGAGTGTTTTGCGATGTGGCACGGCGCCAGTTTCGGCGAGCAGCGCACAAATGCGACCGCCGATGAAATCGGCGTGGAAAATGGTGACCAGGAACGGCCGGTCAATAACAATCGTTTAAAGTGAACAGAAATAAAAACCTCTGAGCTTTTGGCACAGCGTATACAGCGAAAGGCCGCATCAGCCCTTCGCGGGCCCTTGGAAGTTCTCCATGGCACATAATTAAGTGCTTTCTTTGTGCACATAATGAAACAAGGGCTTATCGAAAAGACTTCTTCAGTCTTTTATTAGTTTTTGTTTTATAATAATAATAATAATAATAATAATAATAATAATAATAATAATAATAATAATAATAATAATAATAATAATAATAATAATAATAATAATAATAATAATAATAATAATAATAATAATAATAATATCTCTTTACACTTTCAGTTACCCGGCACTTGGTTGCCAATTATAATAATAATAATAATAATAATAATAATAATAATAATAATAATAATAATAATAATAATAATAATAATAATAATAATAATAATTATTATTATGCGAATTCTTTATGCAATTGATCTCAATACTTTTTTCGTACGTCGGGCCGGCAAGTACGGTTTAATTTCGGCCTACTAGATGGTGTCAGTAAGCTCAAATCTGTTCTGGCAATGAAAAAATGAATCACGACATAAAACCTGTACAAGTACTGTCGACTTATAGGCATATCTAAAGCGCACAGAGCTTTCGAAATAAACAGCACGATATTCAGCGCTTCAGTGAGTTTCGTGAGCTCCTTATATTCAGCGGCCCCGTTCTTGGGCCACTGGGTATGTCGGTCGCTCTTCCATAATGCGTAGATTTCGAAGGGACACAATGGGTGTAGAATGCTTAAATATATTCAGAATTGTCTTACTCCTCTGGCGCGTGTAACTCCCACCACCATTATTCTCTCAACAAGCGTCATACGTCGCCTTCTTTCGTCTGCGTGACGTCGCTGAGTCGACGTCTCACACTGTGCATCCGTCCAAGTTGGCGCTTGCATTTCGGCACTGCTTGTGTAAGGTGTACACTGCTTAAACACAAACATCGCATGGCAATAATGTTGTGAACGGAGCGGCACAACAACTTAACATCTCTAGCAACAAAATAGCCGTCATGCCATCGACGTCATAATATCGTAGTCATCGTCGTTGTCACCTTGTTGCCGTCGTCAAACGTATACGCTCGCGTCACAAACACCATTCGCATTCTTGGATGGAAGCTGCTAACATGGCAAAGCCTTAATGTCGGAGTTTGTTCATCCCATAAATATCTCGGTAAATCAGCAGCTGTTATCCTCATGCGATGTTAACGAGTTGGGCTGATATCTTCTAGAAAAGAGGTCGTTACTTGAGAGGCTCACGTGAAGGCGCTACATTCAGGACTCTACTTACGTTCACGTGACCTTTTATTCACACATGCTTGCAGACGAGTCGATTTCACGAGCTAGTAAGGATCCCATAGTCGGTGTTTGTGCACTACAAGGTCCCTCATTCACCCAAGCTGCAAGATATATATATATATATATATATATATATATATATATATATATAACATTTATTGTCCCAGAGGAACTAAGGTCAGAGTCCGGGACTCCTGGCAGTCTCATTCCTCCTGGCCCACCACGTTCTTGACGTGCTGCACCAGAAGAGGCCACCGTAGTTTTTCAACTTTCGTGGGGGAGGGGTCCACTCCTCCCAACTACCGGGACGCTGGTTCAGTTGCAGTTTCGAAAGTGTTTTTTTTTTTCAGAAGGTGAACATTAGGGCGGGGCACTCTCGCAAGGTGTGTTATCTGATTTGTAGGCTCCGCGGTTTTTTACAAGTGAGGGGGTGTGGGTTCTTGCTAATATAATGCGTACAGTGTAGTTTGAGTAATTTGTATGTTTGCGCTTTTCGCTTGATTGAGGCGTCCTTTACCGAATGCCTGAAGGAGGGTGTGTTGAGAAGTGTCAATGTTTCCCTGCGAGCCTTCAAAATATGTAGCCTTTCGTTCCGCTGCATCTTCAACTCCTTTCTGGAGTTATAAACGTCTTCAGCAGGCCAAATGATAGGAAGTCCCGGATCTACTGCGCGGCAGAGCTTGTGTACTTCTAAATTTCCTTGCAGTCCTGGAGGGCCTGGAATCCATTGTACATGTATGTACGTGTAGAAGCGACTGAGCTTGCATGTACATACCGAGCTTTGAGCGCATGTAATTGCATGGTCATAATTTAATGAGCTGCCCTTGGCAGTCTGTTCTCAAGCGCCTTGGCTGTCTGATCGGACTATAACCATGCGGAAATGACTCCCGTTACAAGACACGCCTCTAACCGCTTCCCTACTAAACCTGCTGGATGTTCGCACAACAAGTACTTCAGCTGCAAGCACCTAAGTTTTGTACCGTCAATTAACGCTTGTCGCGATAATCGAGCGTACGAGACCCTCTACCTAAAATACTGGCCGGTTATTACTGTGTTCGTGTGTTCATAGAACAAGAAAATGAAGCATATATCATGCGTTGCTGGGCTTCGCACAGGAGAATGTAGTAAGAAAATACAGGAGCGTTCGATGATACCGGAGCGCAATTTTCTATTCTCCTTAGCTTGTACGCCAAATATTTGCATTCTCTTTGAAATACACGCAAAACGCATATTGCTAACCAGCTGCATATAGATGTTATCAAAAGAAGATTAATAGTAAAGAAAATAATAGAGGGAGGAAGGTGCTTGTGGAAAGGGTTTGCACGCTGCCCTTTGTCCGGTGTGGTTCTTGCAGGAGGTGGTTTCATTGGACGCCGTCTATCGGGCGGACTTGTCGCGAGAATCAAAACTTATCTGTATTCGCAGAAGACGTCACTGCAGTTGCAGCAATCCGATCGCGATCGCGAATACCAATCGCGATCTTTCACAATCTCATTGGAAGCAGGGGCTCGTAGTCCTTGAAACATAAAAACGGGTACACACCCTGAAACCTGATTATCGCAATGTTCACGTATTAATGACGAGAAGATATCTAAAATCACTGCAAAATTAATATTAGAATATATCATTGTTACGTGTGCGCTGTGCTGTGTTCAGCATTCACTGAGCGCGGAGCGCTGTTGCTTGACAGATACCATTTACTATGGCTATTAAAGAACAAATCTTATGGATTGCTTCTAAGCCCTGGGTTGCTCATTAATTAAGTATCGCGCCGGTTAGCGGAACCAGCAAATTGAATTGACGACACGCATTTATGCATGTACAGACAATGCACTTGAGACATGACTGATAATTTAGTGTTGCTGTGCGAATAACGCCAGCCGCTAACATAGATGACGACATATAAGCGCGAAAGAGTGGGCGTCAGTGTTGAAACACGCCATTTACGTTTCATGTCTTTACAGGTACGCATTGAAGCAATCGCATGCGTTAGGTGTAAGAGGTCACATGCCTGAAGCAGTGTTCTCCTCATCCCTGTAAATAATATATAGCTTGGGCACGCCATGGCACACTTGATGGGCTGTTTCTTCTCGCTTCGTCGCTGTAATTCCCTTAATCAAGAGGCCGCGCCGTCGCTGGTATCGCTGTCGCGAGGAATAAATGCAGTCGTGCGAAAGACGAATGTCTTTTGAAGCATGGCTTGCAGACTGCCTTCGAGCTCAACATTCTTCAGCATCCGCCTCGGTTAGGGGAGAGAGGGTGTATGCGGTGTTGGAAGAGAGAGTGGGATTGCATGGTGAGTGGTTAAGTATAGCCGAGAGTAGTTTACGTTGTGCCGTGACGCCACAAGTGCGCGTGGGACAGAAGAGGCTGGCTAAAGTTTCCTACGTCCGGTTCTTTGTAATCGATGCCGCCGACCTCCGATGCCAGTTATCCCCTAAGTCGGATAATTCAATTCCCTGTATTTCCCTAGATTTGGTATGATAATGTTGTTCAGTTTGCCAATATGCTTTCTGTAAAGATAGTTTTTCGTTATGCAAACAGACTACAAATTTGGAGTTTTTTAGTCCTAAGCTGGTTTTAACGTAAATAAATAATGAAGTCGCTATAATAAAGCTGAAATGAAGTCGCTGTGCAAGTTGTGGTGCTGACAACACAGCCTCCTGCTTGAACGCCATGTTCACAGAAGAAGGCGTCATCACGTTTATACTTTGCTCTAGATGAAAAAAAAAATGTTTGGACATCAACAAACAGCGGGCCACGATTGAGAGGGAACCTCCATCAAATTGCAAAGATGAATGCCGAATCACATTTACAGAATGCGTAATGTAAAATATGTGAAATGAACTTTTCTTGCATGCCATGACGTATTGACGTAGTGCCACAACATTTCCCATTTCCCATTTACACGCTCACGCGGCATTTGAAACGTATAGTACGCAGGATACGCAGCCATTTTTTTTTCTTCATGCCAAAAAAAAAAAAAAGAAAAAGGGCCACCCACTGGGACTTTACAGTGAGATTTTGTCCAAGAATGCTCTGCCTATGGGTGGTAACGGGTAAATTGGAATATGAACCTGGCAACGTTTAACGTTAGAACGTTATCTAGTGAGGCGAGTCTAGCAGTGCTATTGGAGGAATTAGAAGGCAGTAAATGGGATATAATAGGGCTCAGTGAAGTTAGGAGGCCAAAAGAAGCATATACAGTGCTAAAAAGCGGGCACGTCCTGTGCTACCGGGGCTTAGCGGAGAGACGAGAACTAGGAGTCGGATTCCTGATTAATAAGAATATAGCTGGTAACATACAGGAATTCTATAGCCTTAACGAGAGGGTGGCTGGTCTTGTTGTGAAACTTAATAAGAGGTACAAAATGAAGGTTGTACAGGTCTACGCCCCTACATCCAGTCATGATGACCAGGAAGTCGAAAGCTTCTATGAAGACGTGCATGGAATCGGCGATGGGTAGAGTGAAAACAAAATACACTATACTAATGGGCGACTTTAATGCCAAGGTAGGCAAGAAGCAGGCTGGAGACAAGGCAGTAGGGGAATACGGCATAGGCACTAGGAATAGCAGGGGAGAGTTATTGGTAGAGTTTGCGGAACAGAATAATATGCGGATAATGAATACCTTCTTCCGCAAACGGGATAGCCGAAAGTGGACGTGGAGGAGCCCGAACGGCGAGACTAGAAATGAAATAGACTTCATGCTCTGCGCTAACCCTGGTATCATACAAGATGTGGACGTGCTCAGCAAGGTGCGCTGCAGTGACCGTAGGATGGTAAGAACTCGAATTAACTGAGACCTGAGGAGGGAACGGAAGAAACTGGCACATAAGAAGCCGATCAATGAGTTAGCGGTAAGAGGGAAAATAGAGGAGTTCCAGATCAAGCCACAGAAGAGGTATTACGCTTTAACTCAGGAAGAGGGCCTTAGTGTTGAAGCAATGAACGACAATCGTGTGGGCATCATTAAGGAGTGTGCAATGGAAGTCGGTGGTAACTCCGTTAGGCAGGATACCTGTAAACTATCGCAGGAGACGAAAGATCTGATCAAGAAACGCCAATGTATGAAAGCCTCTAACCCTACAGCTAGAATAGAACTGGCAGAACTTTCGAAGTTAATCAACAAGCGTAAGACAGCTGACATAAGGAAGTATAATATGGATAGAATTGAACATGCTCTCAGGAACGGAGGAAGCCTAAAAGCAGTGAAGAAGAAACTAGGAATTGGCAAGAATCAGATGTATGCATTAAGAGACAAAGCCGGCAATATCATTACTAATATGGATGAGATAGTTCAAGTGGCTGAGGAGTTCTATAGAGATTTATACAGTACCAGTGGTACCCACGAAGATAATGGAAGAGAAAATAGTCTAGAGGAATTCGAAATCCCACAGGTGACGCCGGAAGAAGTAAGGAAAGCCTTGGTAGGAGGAGGAGGAGGAAGTAAACTTTATTGCGCTAGAAAGAGTAATTCAGCGGTCGGGCCGGATGTCTTCATCTTCTATTGGTTGATGCCGATCTCCGGCCTGCATGGTTGGCACCCCTATTCCAGAGCACCACTGAGCGTGGCTGCTCGTCGGGCATGATCCACCAGCCTCCGTTGGAGGCTAGGGTCGCCGCTGGAGAGCACGCTCTCCCACTGCTCCGCACTCGGATTTTGTATTTTGTGGAAGGCCTTATTCGTATTGCACACCCATGTGATGTGATAAAGTGTGGGTATTGCGCCACACCACGGGCATGTGTCCCTGTATTGACCTGGGAACATTTTGTATAGTTTATGTAAATTTTGGAAAGTTCCTGTCTGCAGCTTTCGCCAGTAAACTGCCTGTTCTTGAGTGAGTGTATTGTGAGGCGGGATATGCAAAGGGAGAAGGCAGCTGGGGAGGATCAGGTAACAGCAGATTTGTTGAAGGATGGTGGGCAGATTGTTCTAGAGAAACTGGCCACACTGTATACGCAATGTCTCATGACCTCGAGCGTACCGGAATCTCGGAAGAACGCTAACATAATCCTAATCCATAAGAAAGGGGACGCCAAAGACTTGAAAAATTATAGACCGATCAGCTTACTGTCAGTTGCCTACAAACTCTTTACTAAGGTAATCGCAAATAGAATCAGGAACACCTTCGACTTCCGTCAACCAAAGGACCAGGCAGGATTCCGTAAAGGCTACTCTACAATAGACCATATTCACACTATCAACCAGGTGATAGAGAAATGTGCGGAATATAACCAACCCTTATATATAGCTTTCATTGATTACGAGAAAGCGTTTGATGCAGTCGAAACCTCAACAGTCATGGAGGCATTACGGAATCAGGGTGTAGACGAGCCGTATGTAAAAATACTGAAAGACATCTATAGCGGCTCCACAGCCACTATAGTCCTCCATAAGCAAAGCAACAAAATCCCAATAAAGAAAGGCGTCAGGCAGGGAGATACGATCTCTCCAGTGCTATTCACAGCTTGTTTACCGGAGGTATTCAGAGACCTGGATTGGGAAGAATTGGGGATAAAAGTTAACGGGGAATACCTTAGTAACTTGCGATTCGCTGATGATATTGCCTTGCTTAGTAACTCATGGGACCAATTGCCATGCATGCTCGCTGACCTGGAGAGGCGAAGCAGAAGAGTGGGTCTAAAAATTAATCTGCAGAAAAATAAAGTAATGTTCAACAGTCTCGGAAGAGAACAGCAATTTACAATAGGTAGCGAGGAACTGGAAGTGGTAAGGGAATACATCTGCTTAAGGCAGGCAGTGACGGCTGATCCGGATCATGAGACGGAAATAATCAGAAGAATAAGAATGGGCTGGGGTGCGTTTGGCAAGCATTCTCAGATCATGAACAGCAGGTTGCCATTATCCCTCAAGAGAAAAGTGTATAATAGCTGTGTCTTACCAGTACTCACCTACGGGGCAGAAACCTGGAGGCTTACGAAAAGGGTTCTACTCAAATTGAGGATGACGCAACGAGCTATGGAAAGAATGATGGGTGTAACGTTAAGGGATAGGAAAAGAGCAGATTGGGTGAGGGAACAAACGCGAGTTAATGACATCTTAGTTGAAATCAAGAAAAAGAAATGGGGGCATGGGCAGGACATGTAATGAGGAGGGAAGATAACCGATGGTCATTAAGGGTTACGGACTGGATTCCAAGGGAAGGGAAACGTAGCAGGGGGCGGCAGAAAGTTAGGTGGGCGGATGAGATTAAGAAGTTTGCAGGGACGACATGGCCACAATTAGTACATGACCGGGGTTTTTGGAGAAGTATGGGAGAGGCATTTGCCCTGCAGTGGGCGTAACCAGGCTGATGATGATGATGATGAGTGGGCTGGCGCCGCGCCACAATCGCCTTGGCGTGGTCAACGCTAGGCATATGTGTTCGCTTATGCCGACATTTGTTAGTGCTGCTTTGTTTGTTGTTGCGGCATGCGTTTGCTTTGCCGGTTACCGAATATTTCACTCAAAGGGCACATAAATCGACAGCACAAATAGAGGTACGAACGGCTATATAGCACAGTAGTTGCGTTTCCGTTATCGAGCCCAGGACACGCGCGCACCTTGTCGTCTAATTGCCGAGATGCGTTCACTGCGCTGCATGCGGTATAAGTTCATAAGTTGCACTTCGAATGCTAGTGCAAATGCAGCTTGAGGTGGCTGAAACCGAAACACGCCGTCACGTGAGCAGTTCTTCGTATCTGTGTTCGCAGCAGTGAGGTTTCTCACATCACTGGGTTTCTTTCCTCCATGTCCAAGTGAAAAATTTTCCCTGGTATGGATAATTTTCCCCATTTCCCTAAACAAGTCGCAGAACTCTTAGATATAGGAAAATTTCGCTGGAGTTGACAGAACTGCTTGGAATACAGAGGGCTGCACATTCCACACGAACTCGAAATCTTAGCTTCATACAAAAAGTCATTTCGTCGTGCGCATACTTAAGAGAAGACGCTTGTTTGTTTTATTGGAAAGACGGATTAACGCTTTCGCTTAGACCTGTTTGTACGCGCGTTTGTGTGCTTTTGTCGGGCAGCATGCAAATTATGTACCATCCGAATATTTGTTTATCGTTCACGCCTCTGGAACTGCTCCCGCTTGCCTTTCAGTTTTTTTGTAACTTTTATTTCCTATACAATAAAGCATCAATTACAGGTCCAAGCTGACGCTGCAGGTATTTATCGGTTTCTTCCTCTCCTTATTTCTCGGTTTTTCAGTGCACTCATTAGTCTGTTCTCGCCGCTTCAAATTCTGTTGCCTTGGTTAGCGTACACCGAGCATAACTCGTTGCGTTCAACAACAGTTGCAATCTACTGCTTGCACTCATGAACGTCAAATGCGCTTAATGCGGAATGCATGGTACGTTACTCGTCAGTACGCCTAATATTTTGCATAAAGTTTAATAACAGAAAGTGCATATGCGTGAAAATTCAACTGTTCAAATGGAGGTGCTTTCATTATGCCCTGTCTCATGCGAGAACAACTAGCTCTATCATTGAGCGACAATACTCCGGTGAACTGAGGGGCTCAATTTGTAGTAGCAGCCATGTACGAAGCCAACAAACCGAAAAGCGAAGGAAAATACGCGTGTTCACCAGCTCATCTCGGTCTGCATCGCCTCGTGTATGTGTTTGGAATTCTGCATACGCGTGCATGTTTGCTTCAACTTGTCCTCACCTTTCATCTCTAAAAGTTCGTCTATGTTTACAGGACTAGATATTTTGAGCCCATAGAATATTCTAGATATTGTGAGCCCATAACGTTGTTTCTTCTTACGTTACATTAAATAAGAAATATTGGTGTTACTATACTATGCAAAATGGAGTCGAGGGCACCATTTTAGGGTGACTACATCGCTTTCTTTTACATTTATTTAAATAATAACATAAGAAATCTAGGGAAACTAATTTGCGTTGTAATTGAATTGCGGAAATAATTACAAATGAAGGTTAAATTAGTGATAAACTTCATATTCTTAATACCAGGAAAAGGATCCATTTAGATCAGCGCTCAAGCGGACGACGACTCCTACGGAAGAGGAAGACATGCGTTGACAGCGTTTAACCTGTGCTCTTCCTCGTCCGAATCACTTGCAGTTTGCCCAATTCACCATGCTTCCATAAAAAAAATGGAAATGAAAGGGTTTGCACCGACGCGTTGCTGCCTGCGCGAACCGCACCCACGACCTCCTCATGACGCGTGCGGTGCACTGTAAAATAGTTTACACGCTTAAAAGTGAATAAGGGTGTAAATCTGTCTATAACTCACACCCGTATAGCCTTTATGGGTGTAAGGATTTGAGCTATAAATTGATATACACACTTATTCACCTTTGAGGATGTACTTTTTTTTACAGTGTGATCTGCCGATTGAGCTAGGCTTCGGCTGTCCGTCCATCCATCTTCTTGAGCACTCGTGCAAATGTGCTCGATGAAACAGAATTTAGACAAAATAGACAGCATAAAAAAAGTTTTCATGTGCTAAAAAGAAAACCTGTTATCAAGATTGAATACTCAGAACTTATTCTTTAATCACAATAACAATCGCGACGAAGAAGGGCTGGCCCCACCCAAAGGCATCAATGTGTTAGAATGAGATTGAAAAGGGAAAGGGAAAGGTTCACAAGGTTTGCACCCAGTATTCTGTATACCCAGCGTAGGAGAAAGACTGACCTGAAGATGAGAAGGAGAGAAACCAACTAAGTGTGAGCGCTTACAGACACGTGATTACCGAGCACGCACCTAGAGGCGCCTAGAGCAAATCAGTATGGCCTGTTTGGAAAATACACGAGTATTCCCTTTGCAATGTTTCCAAGCGAGAAAGTAAGTATAAACAAAAATTTCGTGACAGTTCGCGAACCTACACGATTATATCGCAGTGCATCCTCCCGCTACATTGAACAGTGGAGGGCGGCAACATTCAGAAGAATGTACGACTATTCAAACGCTACAAACAGCTCGACTATTGGATAAGTTACTGGGTAGAGCAATAAACACTGAAACTCGCGCTTTTCGATAAAGGCGTAATATTTTGTAAAGTGTCGTATATAATCGGCTCTTCGTAACGCCACAGACCGGATGTCTGTGCTTCTGCAAATGTCTGCGTCATTTCGTATATTTTGCATATGTTTAATTGTGAATTGGGTATACGTACTACTTGTGTGCGCCTGTAGAACAATACGTTTGTGAGGGTATTATACTAGGTAACCTATTTACTTTTATTGAATTAATGTTATGCGACGAAGAAGGTGTGGCCCCACCCACAGGAATCAATGTGTTAGAATGAGATTGAAAGAGAAAGAGAAAGGTTGACAAGGTTTGCACCCAGTATACTATATAGCCAACGTATACGAGAAAGACGGACCTGAAGATGAGAAGGAGGGAACACAAATAGGTGTGAGTGCTCACAGACACGTGATTGCCGAGCGCTCACCTAGAGGCGGCTAGAGCAAATCAGTATGGCTCCTCTGAACCGCAAGGAGCGCTCTTGTAGCACGTGTACCTAGACGACGCCTGGGGAGGTATTCTGCAAGAGTCCACCTAGTGGACATGTCCGTTTCGTCTGCTGTTGAAGTTCTGATTGGCTAAGATACGCTGCACGTCCGCAGCAGGCATGCGCCACAGCCAATCAGCGCTTCAGCAGCAGACGAAACGGACATGTCCACTAGGTGGACTCTTGCAGAATACCTCCCCTGATGTGAGGGCACGAGTACCTTTCGCCACACGAACCGTCCCGTAACTCGAAAGCCGTTGCACCGACCATTTGGGGTCAAACTCTCCGACTTAACTGGTGACGGCCATGCGACGCGGTCTAATTCTTTCATAGCAAACTCGCTATTTTGCAGGCTCTGTCTTATTTTTAAAAAGAAGATGACGAAGGACAAGATGACAAATGAAAAAGACTCTCTTCTTGGAAGCAGTCGACGCTTCAGGTGGACTCACGCGTGGGCACAATAACATGCGTGAGCGCGCTGCCATGGCTTTTTTTCTTTTACACGTATAAATCTGCCAACTCATCATGTTCACGTGGTAGGAAAAGCGCCACAGTCTATAAGAGCCTACACTTTCAAGCCCACCGTGTAGTAAGGGAGGACTCCAATCGCAGTTCCGGTCTTTTGCTTCGTACGTGGCACACTGACGGTGATACGTCTATAAAAGAAGGTGCGACATGGTTTAATGACAAGCAAGTTATATTGCATGAACACACGTGTACAACACACTTACACACAACACATATTTACACCCAAACAGACGCACACGCGAACACCTAGACACACACACCACATGTTGCTCTGAACGGCATGCAAGATATATCTGCATATGGTGGCATACTTTGCATACGATACACTCTTTCACAGGCTACTGTGTTTTATGATGGCTAGAAGAAAGATTCCGGAGATGTCTTACGAATTACATTAACTGTATCTACTATGTATGGTGTACACCGCAAATGTGCTGCGAGGCGCCATCAATTGAATTCGGTTTGTGCAGAATCCTGTGGACAGTCTGTATAGGATCTCGATGTAGCTGCACTTATCGTAATGAGTGCAGCCATAGGTATAAATGAACAAGCGCCACTTCTAGAATTCTATTGTTTGTCTTGGAAAACATGGACAGAATGACCAGTGTTATTTAGACCAGTATTACTCAACGTACGTTATCTAGTACATGTCATATAGAATCCAGTTGTACGGTTTTTTCTTTCTTTTTTCTTAAACATTATTGCATTTCACAACGCTATGGCCAGCAGTGCACCTGTTGTTTTTTTTTTTTTGGATAAGGTAACATGAACAGGTCTTATTCGATCACGAGTTTTAGACCTCGGATAGTGCCAGAGCTAACGGGCTGGCACAGGTTAGTTGATGTACAACCAACGCGCACATTGGTCGCTTGGACGCAGAAGACACGTCCACAATGAAGGATGTAGGTGATCATGAGGTATGACATTAGGTGGAAGTAGGTAATCGCAAACATGAAATCTAACAACTCACCACTAATAATGCGAGTGCGAGGTGTATGTTGCATGACTCTTCAATAACATTACACTTTTTCACGTGGTGCAGCTAAATGAAAAGGAACGGCTCGTACCACTTATTTTACGATATCTCCTTCACATACATTAAATAAAATAAAACGTTCAGTAATTTGGAGCTTCAAATCTGGGCTTTCCAAGACCGCTCTTGCACGCCTCGTTTAGCATTATTTTGGACAACACCATTATTACTCTTCATAAACACATATATCTGGCTCCTGAATGTATTAAGTGCGAGCACATATCATAGCATATTACACAGTTATCGTCAAAGTTCCGTATACAGCTGCGTTTCTTTCTCAAATACTAATACTAATTCTCAAATACTAATTACTACTCAAATTAATACTCAAATACTAATTTACGGTATGCATGAGGTGCAACGTAGTCGGTAAAAGTAAAGAAAGGCACTGCACACACGCACTCTTAGTTCAGCTTTTCGGATGATCTGGCAGCCGGAGACCGACTGATGTCCTCTCTCGAGCTGACGTCTTTTCCCGACGAAGATAGCTCGGTATGTGCAGTGGATACGCCTGTAGCAGCGGCTCTTCGTTTTCTTCTGAACCTCCTCGGAAGCAGATGTTCGTAGTCCTTGAAGCCGAAGAACAGGTACACTCCCTGAAGGCCGATCAAAACGATTACGATGATGTCGAGGGCAAGAACGTTGACGAAAGCACCGACGAAGCCCAGAAGCCACGTGGTGCCCATGATGAATGCGAGCTTCACAAACAGCGCCATGTGAGACTTGTTGCCACCGCCTTTGAAGTCAAAGGCAGCCGCGCGTTTGGCGGTGTCTCTTATCTTCACGACGATGTGGATGTAGAGGCCGATGTCCAGGATGAGCAAGATCACCATGGGCATGAGGAAGAAGGCGAGTTGGCTCCAAAGGCTGCCTATCCAACAAGCGAAGCGCCCGTACTGAGGCGAGAGCACGAAGTCCGGTGCCGCCCAGTTCAGCACCAGGCACAACGCGACGACGACGACTGGTGCGCCCCAAGCGACGAGAGCGTAGAGCAGGAATCCGCCGTGCCTGCTCGACGAGAGCCGGACGGCCGCAACGTTCTTCCAGATGTCGAAAGAGAGCACGCTCGTCCAAAAGAAGGTGGAGAGGAAGCCATAGTGCAGGACAGCGGCGAAAACCACGCACACTGGCTTGGACACGTCGAAGCTGTTTCCCAGGAGAAAAAGCAAATGGCTGCAGAACAGCGTAGCCGAGAGGCATAACGTGCACCTCGAAGAGAAGGTCCGCGAAGTTCTATGGAGCATGTACACGACGCCTTTCAAGAATAGGCATACGAGTGACAGGCTGATGCAGATGATTGTGAGATAATTTTGCACGTTGTAAGGCTCGTGTACAGGGCTCGTGACATTCGTAATATTGGGGCCTATAGTTTCATTTTCTGCCGTTGGCATCGAAGTGTTCGCATAGCGGTACTGGGGAGCCTTGATGTAGCACTTTCCTTCGTGCCACGAGAAACAAGAATCCTGGCTCACAACGGGTCTTATTAGTGACAACAGATTGGGTCGGAACCGCGTCCTTAATTGTGGGCGGGGCCAAATTTCAGGAACGACTTGTTTCGGCAAACATTTCATCGACGAAAGCTCGGCGTCGTTGCATAGCCCACAGTACACATTCTTGTACACCACTTCGGTTTCATTGGTTTCGTATCGTACCGGAGCGAAATAAGTTAAACATTTACGCTTAATCTCCGGGTCTGTGCCTTCTGGACAGGTATTGATCTCGACGAGCCCGTCATCGCAGGGCCAGAAGAAAAGGTCACTATTTTCTAACGCATATTGAGGAGGGGCAACTTTGAAATCTCTTCCAGCGCTTCCCGAGGCGTTCCAAAACATTGAAGTGTTGTCCAGGTCATAGTTGCAGAGTGCACAAAACGCGTTGAAGTAGGTCAGTCGTTCCGTGGTGACCGGAATTAGGTAAAAAGAATCTTTAAGCTCTGTAGCGTTCTCGCAGAAGCTGCGCACTGTGTCGTCTGGCCAGTTGGGGTCGCACCCGGACACGACGTAAAACTCCCTTCGAGCAAACTTTTCAATGTTTCTGCCGATGCACGTGGATGCCGTTTGCGACGAAAGACTAGCTCCGGCGTCCCAGCAGCAATCTCCATAGCGTTCACAGTTTTTGGCACAGGAACACGTGACAGCGAAGAGATTTTCCGTACAATTGACGCGTAAGGCACTGCAACCGTGGAGCTCTTCAGGGCACCGAAGGAGCTCCTCTAGGCGCTCTGGCGGTATGGCCGGGTGGTCTTCTTTCGAAACGTTCCATGGTAGCGTTGCGTTGCACTCACTTTGGAAGCAACAGCAAGTTCCGAGCAGAGCTGCCAGCGCAATCAGAGTGAGGACGCCTTTCATGGTTTCAGGAGCGAGACCCGGGAGGTTCAGGGGATGGCATAACCTTGCACATCACGTCGCCTTGAATAAACTGCACATAGATAACACAGCTCAAGTTAAATGTTGCCTTCTAAAGCTTCCTTCAGATGTGAACTTAACACAAAACGCAAGAGGCCGCACGGGCCGGAATTGCACCGACACTGATCATTAGGATACACATGTGTGAGCGTAGCGGGAAATAAAGACGCAGAAAAAAAAAGTTGCAATAGAAGAAGTATATTACATAAAAAAATTGCAGCTTCGCCCAAAAGGCGAAACATCGATTGAGATAGAAAATTAGTAGACAGCTATACGACGTAACGATAGCAGTTTTATTGCCCATATAAGCTTGTAAACATTCGCTTACTAACTAAATCAACAAGCATGGTCAAACATGAACACATCTCATTCGATGACCGCGGAAACTCGCTGTCCAAACGCTGGAGTGAGGAAGCGCGGAAGCAGCAGCAAGCGAATTGACCCTCGTGTTTCCTCTCGCTTTAAAGCGAACTAGGAAGTGGCGAAAGCACAGCACACACGAAGCTATCAACCTTCGGCGCACCTAGACTCTACTCATCGCAGATCGCTTTCAAAATAGCGCCCGCGCCGCCGAGTGCGGCCGCGCCCTACACAGCAGTCACCGGAGTAGAACGTCCCCCCCCCCCTCTCGGTCCCCACGCCCGGTATCTTGCGCATGATGGAAGACGGCGCCATTCCTCTCCGCTTTCCTCCCTTCCTTCCGCCGCTATCACAGGCTCAACCTTGCCCGCTTTCACTCGCACACACAGCAGCATACGGCGCGCGGAGACGCTGTCATCACCCTTGGACTTTATACGGAACATCACGCCGACGGCGACGACGGCGACGACGGCAGAAATGCGCCTGGAGTGTTCATATAATTGCAATAAAACTGTAGAGGGAAAATAGAGAACGAGGCGCGCACAAAAAACAGTGAGAGCTTCCGAACTAGGGCACTGGGTGCTAATCGAAATCGTTTTATTGCATACACCGTTCAGATGCACATGAGCGTGCTTTGATAGAGTTTCAGGCTATAATTCGTGTGATTTTAAACATTACCAGATGCGCGTAGTGTTCACATTGCTCGCATATTCTCTATTTCAATATTACGGGGTTTTACGTACAAAAACCACGACACGATTAAGCGGAACGCCTTAGTGGAAGATTCTGGGTACATTTTACCGCCTGGGGTTCTTTACCGTGTACCTAGATTTAGGTACACGAGTGGTTTTGCATTTCGCCCCCATCGGGATGCGGCCGCCACGCTCGGGATCGAACCCGTGACCTGAGCAGCACAGCATGATAGCTACTAAACTACCGCGGCGTGTACAACTCCCGGAGTTGCAATGTTGCAATGATTACATATTACACATCTATGTTATCAAATATACTGTGGTAGAATTTCACTAGACCTTAATTTTCTTCCTGTGTATATCTATAATATTAAATAATGGCAGCTACACTGTCATCATTTGCAGTTGCCCTTTTCGTTAAGTGGACGTGCAGTATGCGAATAATTTTGACGAACCGTTAGGTTAAAATCGATGACTACCTTTCTCATTTACTGTCTGTTTGTGAAATGGGAAGCAAAACTACTTTTTTTTTCGTTACAGAATAATAAAAATAGATCCTGTGGGACATACAGAAGTTTCATTTGAGTTGGCAGCGTTGCATAGATGCAGACACGAATTAACGCGTTGAACTGATTAACAATTGAGTGTTTAGCATCGAAAGTATGCAGTTGAGGTCATATGTTCATCTCGGGGTTTCAAAGAGCAGAGGCGATCGCTTTCCAAGGTGATCATACTTTGTAACTTATTGTGACGCGATTGTAGGTAGAGATATCCGCTGTCGATATCAAAATTGAAAGCACTTGTTTTTTACTTACAAATTCCGAAAGAGCTGAGGCCTTCAAAAGGCCCCTCAGATTCGATCGCAACCTGGTGATTTACGTTTATACCTCGATTCTCCTGGACAGTACGCCGCTATCTGTTTCGGTAGTCGGCATACGGGTTATTATGCCGGCATTGATATAGCGTTTGTGACAGTCAAGCCTTTGTCTACGGTCGTGAAGGCCATATTGTGGGGCAAAGCAATCGGATTTAATGCTTGAGTGTGAATACCTTGATGTTCTTCCAGCGTCAAAAGTTCACGGGACATACGATTACCAAAAATGCTGAATTGCCGTAAAGCCCGGGCTATCACACGCAGACTGCTGTATTGCCCTTCACTCGGAGGCAGTTAAAAAATTTCACTCTTAATCTGGAAGGACACCCTCTAATGATTGTCACACAGCATCGATTTCTTGGCATAATACTTGATAGGCAGCTATCCTGGGCACCCCACCTAAAAAAACTCGAAAACGAGGTCAATGTCACAGTGACTGTACTTCGCAGACTTGCAGGTACATCATGGGGCGGATCAGTATCGTCCATGCTGACTGTTTACAATGCATTAATACGACAAAAAATTGCATATTCCGCGCCCATCTTACACGGACTTTCCCACACGTCAGAAGAGAGACTTCAAAGACTTTTAGCTAGAGGACTACGCCTATGTCTAGGAGTTCCACGAGCGACTTCGAGTTCTCTTGTAATAGCTGAGGCTCGCCAATCACCATTTCCAGTTATGCTAACTACAGAAACATGCCGGCATTATTTCCGTCTTCAAACCCAGCATAAAAACCACCCATTGGCTCTAGACATAATGAAACGAGATAGAAGTTATGTTCATATAGAAATTCAAAAAAATCTTCACATATTGCCAGGAAATGAATTTTGGAACTCAGACATCGAATATCCTCCATGGCTGCTTACAGTTCCAAAAATCGAATTGTCAGTAGAAGGAATATTCAGCAAAAGAGACATGTTCATTCAAGCTGCTCAACAACTAGCACTATACCAGATATATATGCGGTATTCAGGATACACACACGTCTATACAGACGGCTCCAGTACAGCAGCCTCTTCAACTTCATCATTCATTATACCGCACCTCAACAAACAAGAATCATTTAAGTTATCTCGTGCGACTTCGTCCACAACGGCTGAACTGTTCGCAATCCTATGTGCGGTAAAATTTATATTGTCAGTAACAGAAGCGCAAAAATGGGTAATTTTCAGCGATTCACAGGCGGCTCTAAAATCACTCTGCAGCACAAAGGGGAAAACATTCAGCGACAGTATAATATATGAAACACTTAAAAACCTCACAAAGGCAAGCGAAGCGAAACATGCAATAGCATTCCAGTGGATACCAGGGCATTGCAACATTCCTGGCAACACAGCAGCCGATGAAGCAGCACGACAAGCGCACCTGAAAGATGATACGGCTCCGCTCCCAATATCGAAAAATGAATTACGCTGCATTATAAGGACAACGTCTTTCAACATGTCTAGAAACACTTGGTTTGACCAGAATTCTAAGAGCTCTGACTTATATCATATTGATCCATTTATTGAATTCAAAGTTTCATTGTCATTAGATAGAACTATGGAAACGCTTATTCATCGATTAAGGCTAGGCACTGCCTACACAAAGCATTTCTTACACAGAATTGGCCGAGCGGAAACCCCCGAATGTGATTATGGATTTGTAGATGAAGATATATATCACCTCCTTCTAGATTGCCCACATCACGACACACCAAGATGCTGACTTAAATCAGCGCTAAGTAAATTAGACCGCAGACCTTTCAGTTTAAGGAAACTTTTGGGCCCTTGGCCAACAACGGCCTTGCAGAAGAGCGCTTTAAAAGCACTAAAGACTTTTTTTTGAAGACAGCGGCATCGTTGGACGTTATTAGTGCTTTCATTGTTTTGTTCATTTGAATGTCACTCTATATATCCATCTGTTTGGGAATTATGTAATGTTGACTGCTTTGTTGTGACTGTATGTGCTAATATATTTACACGATGTATATACCACCCGCTGACTATACAATGTGTTATTAGGCGACAGTATCGTTTGTACTTTTGAGACTTTCGACTACATAACTGTGGAGACATTTGCCATGTATATTGTATGTACCCGCTGACCCGCTGGCTAGAAAATGTGCTATTAGGCGACAGTATCGTTTGTACATTTGAGACTTTCGACTACATAGGTGTGGAGACATAGGTGTGCTTGTGTGAAAAAATTATTTGATATGCAACCGTGAACCCTGAATGATGTATGACGGAACCACCCAAGAGATAAGGAGTAGCCGGCGCCTTAAATTGCGCGCCAACATCTCCTTATATCATATCAATAAAAAAAAAATTTAGGGTTTCAGGCTGAACCCCTATGGAGTGATCCAGGTGTCTTAAAACAAATAACGACTTTGAAAGATACCAAACTTCAAATCTTGAATATGACCATATGTGCAAAATTCAGTAGTAAATCAATATCATTCATGTTTCATTTCTTCACTGCGACTTGAGGAATTTTCATTCCTTACTAATTTATTCGAAAAGTAAACAGTTTAGTTGCAGCCTGTGCTACAAACAACCAAAAGAAAGAAAAATCTGGTAGAAAAACTTTAACACGCACACACACACAAATAGAGAGACGGACGGACGGACGGACGGACGGACGGACGGACAGACAGACAGACAGACAGACTGCAGAGGTATAAGTCTGCTTGGAACAGACTAAGAAACACAAAAAGTGACAAGTGCTCGGCAAGTCATACTTTTAAGAAAGTCCCCAGAAAACAAACACACAAAATGCGAAACCTCAAAGCAGGGGCGCTATAACGTAAAACTATTCCAAACTTTTCTATTCCAATTCTACAATCAGCCCACCGCGATTGGTCGAAAACTTTTTTGGACCACCCCCACTTCACCTGCCTGTCACGCGACGTCACGAAAACCGCGATAGCTCCCCATTTGATATGACGTGTACGCACTGATTATGCATAATTTGACTGAGCAAAACAAAAATAGTTATTTCTGATTCGACACCTCTTCGCCATCTAGCTCTCGGCTATTGATCAAAAGTTTTCGGGCTGCGCTCACTTCACCTGCCTCTCACGTGACGTCACAAAACCGCAAAAACTTACCGCGTCAAAGTAACGTGTACGCGTTAAAGATGCATTAATATTCCGAACAAAACTGAATTTTCCTCTGAATAGCCGCAGGCTGCCCCGTTCCGAAAGGAATAAAAGATGGCTGCCGCCGATCGCTCAGGCACTGGGTACTCGCATATGTCGGAAAGCATCAGCTTATTTGCGTGTAATAAAACTTTTTGCGTGGCCGTGTGACGTTTGCGAGCGCTTTCGGCACGTTTACGACCTCGTTCTGCCAACTCTTCTTTGCTCAGGATACGTTTTAGCGTCATTCTTAAGCTTCCGTTGAGTGCCACTGCGATTGTCGACGAGCCACCGCAAGCTAAGTGCGAGAAAGCGGACCGATCGCAGACGCCGGCACCACCCTCTTCATCCGGTTATCGATATTCACTGCAGTGGCTCGGCCCCGTCGAATCCCTCTCCACTTGAGCATGGTCCACGCCTCTTGTGAGCCAATTAGATAACACAAGCCGCTCAGTGCAGGCAATATTATTCGTTTTTCGAGCAAACAAAAGTGACCTCCTATGAACAAGGGGAGCATTTGATTGGTCTTTTCAGACCACCCTTCGGGTGAGCACCCGATGCTTGCGTCGGCGGTTACGCAAATTTGACGTCAGGAGATTGGAATAAAAACATGGAATAGCTTTACGTTATATGGCCCCAGGCTTATTTCCGTGCTATAGACAGGCGAAACAAAATATGTAAGCTGAACATAAACGCTGCTTGACTAGATTATTACCTCGCCATTCTTTTCGGCGTCTCGCGATGTCGGTTCAGCGACGCAATCAGGATGCCGTGACATCCCCCGCTTCAGGTGCCATTGCAGCAGCGTCGGCTGGTTGCAGAGCTGTTTCTCCTGGCAGTGATCTGGGAGGGAAACAAAGAAAATGTTACAACGCGTGTGCGTCAGCAACAGCGGCGCGAAATCGTCGCCAGCGCAGGCTTCGCCACAGGCCCCACACCATCGTGACCCTGCTTGCATCCGGTATACGCGCCTGCGCCAGACGCGATAGCAGATGGGAGACCCTTACTTTGGGAGGGAGGCATGAACATAAGCGGAGGCAGATGATAATGCTTACTGAGCCGCACATGACACGCTTCGTTCAACTGACATTTAACGTCACAAGGACTCGCAGGTTGTGATGGACGCCTCCGGGTAGTCGTATCGACGGCCACGTGCTTTGAGAGGTGTCTTTGCCTGCCGGTTTCGTACCAAAAATTTTACATTACGGGAAACGTGAGCTTTTTTTTTTAATTGACGCAGGTTATGACTAAATGAGCGGGATAAAAAGCGGTGCTGGAGGCGGAGCTATTGGAAATGTGCCAAGCTAGTGGCACGTGGGGCGATTTTCCGCGGCGAGCACTTCTGTTAGTTTCGGCGGCTACGATTTAGGGGTTTGCGAGACAGTTAACGTAGACACGCGGGTACATTCACTCAGCACTGAGATGTAACAACGCGAATAAAACAAGGACACGAAAAAACGCATACCACAAACAAGCGCCAGACAATAAGAAAGCACACATGTTGAGCGTTAGCGCACGTTCTGTTTCTTCTTATTTTATCTCTTCGTTTCCGTAGCACTGCCGTAATGAAATGAAGTGGCCGCGATTAGGTATTTGAAGATTGCCGAAATAATTATTCTTATATTGGGTTCGAGAGGCTTTCCCCTGTAACGTCCGCACACTGTCTTGAGGAACAAAGTAGGCTTGTAATTATGACTGTACTGCTTGGAGAAGTATTTATGCAGCGTGCACACAGTACAAAAGGCTGCTGTACAGGTTAGAATAATTTATCTCCGTTGTCTCTCTGGTTTGTCGAAAGACAGAGCAGACTGCACTTATCAGGAAATATTTCGTAACATAGTTAAAATTATGAGGCTTTACGCGCCAAAACCACTTTCTGATTATGAGGCACGCCGTAGTGGAGTACTCCGGAAATTTAGACCACCTGGGGTTCTTTAACATGCACCTAACTCTACGTACACGGGTGTTTTCGCATTTCGCCCCCATCGAAATGATTCGATCCCGTGACCTCGTGCTCAGCAGCCAAACACCATAGCCAATGAGCAACCACGGCGGGTCGTTTCGTAACATAGTGTTGCCAGACGCACTAACACTTGCTATTGATTCACATATTTTTGAGTGAGCGGTTTAGTAATGAAGAAAACATTCTAATATTAAACTGGCCCATGAAAGACGCGTAAGTCTTTAGTTTTACGCTCTGCAAACTCGAAATGGCTCGTTAACTTACCTGAGAACACGATAACGTTGGAAGTGTAGGTAGGACACCCCACACCTTCAAAAAAAGGAAAACGTGAATAACGAACGTCATTCCCCGTGTAGATTACCAGCGTTGAGAAATCTGAATACAGTTCCCCAAGGTTTCCATACCAGTGTTGAAACACACGATGACAGCTGTCTTTGACTTTCGTTCATGCGTCATCATACCGAAGCACGAAAATGTGCCAAAAACCAAGCGAGCGACTTCCGCCCACAGCAGGGGAGGGGGGGGGGGGGAGGGGGGGGAGGGGGGAGCAGTGCGAATAACGGTTCTTCTCAGCAAGTCTGCCTACCGCTCATTCACTTACAGGCTATACAGCCAGAATGCTTTTGTGACAATAAATATATAAATAAATAAATAAATAAATAAATAAATAAATAAATAAATAAATAAATAAATAAACAGTCAGCAGAGGAGCTATACAAATCAAATATTAAGAGCAAGCATGCACTAAGCTGACGTTATTTCGTTTTCAACACAGACCTTGCTTCTGAAATTGTTTGACATTCCCAAGTCGACGTGATCTCCTTTTCAGAAAGTGGAAGCTCCGTGTTCGTCGTTGGCGCATTGTCGCCGTGTTTGTGCCGGCGTTTCGGGAACATGTGACGGTAGTCCTTGAAGCCGAAAAACAGGTACACTCCCTGAAGCCCGATGAAGATGATGACGACAATGTCCAGAGCGAAAACATTGAAGAACGCGCCGACGAAACCCAGAAGCCATGTCGTGCCCATGATGAACGCGAGCTTCACAAAGAGCGCCATGTTAGATTTATTCCCGCCGCCTTTGAAGTCAAAAGAAGCGGCACGCTTGGTCGTTCCTCGGATCCGCACTACCACGTGGACGTAGAGGCCAATGTCGTACAGAAGCAGGATCAACATGGGGGATAGGAAAAAGACAAGCTGACTCCACAGGCTGCCAATCCAGCAGGCGTAGCGTCCGTACTGAGGAGACAGCATGAAGTCTGGAGCCGTCCAGTGCAGCACTGCGCACAGGGCGACGATGATGAGTGGAACACCCCAGGCGACGACACAGTAGAGCAGAATGCTACCCTGTCGAGCTGATGAAAGGCGAACGGCCACCACATTCTTCCAGATGTCGAAGGAGAGCACGCTGGTCCAGAAGAAAGTGCAGAGGAAGCCGTAGTGAAGGGCAACGGCAACGCCGAGACACACTGCCTTGGGTAGATCGAAGCTGTTTCCGAGGAGAAAAAGCAAGTGGCTGCAGAACAAAGTTCCAGAAAGGCAGAGCGTGCACCCGGAAACGAACTTGCGCGCACTCTTGCACGTCACGTAGACAATGCCTTTCAAGAAGAGGCATACGAGTGACAGAGTGATGCATACGATGGTGAGATAATTTTGCACGTTGTAGGGTTCGACCCGAGATCCCGTCACGTTCGTCGTATTGCCACCCGTTATGCTCTCGATTGTCGCAGAACTGTTAGCAATGTGGTACTGGGCATTTTTGATGTAGCACTTGTTATTATACCACGAGAAACAGGAGTCTCGACTCACGACTGGTCTAATGAGTGTTACGAGGTTCGGTTTGGAGAAGGACTTTTTGCCTAACCGACGGGGCCATAGCTCTGGCACGAGTTGTTTTGGTACGCACTCCATTGACGAGGGGTCGACGCCGTTGCAGAGGCCGCAGTAGGCGTTCTTGTACACAATTTCGTCCTCGCTTGTTTCGAGCTTCACCGGAGCAAAGTACGTCGAACATTTTCGTTTTGTTTCAAAGTCGGACCCTTCGGGGCACGTCTGTATGTCTATTAGTCTCGAATCACAGGGCCACAGAAAATAGTCTTTGTTCTGCAAGACGTACTGCGGCGGAGCCACCTGAAGCCCCGTTACCCTCGTTCCCGAAGCGTTCCAGAATGTCGATGTGCTGTCCAAATCGTAGTTGCAGAGGGCACAAAACGCGTTCGAATACGTTATCTTCCGTTCAGTAGTGACAGGGATCGAGTAAAATCCGTCCCTAAGGTTGGTCGCGTTTTCGCACGAGTCGCGTACTTCGTCGTTCGGCCAATCGCTGCTGCACCCCGACACTGCATAGAAGTCCCTGCTGAAATACCTGTCGACGTTACGTCGAACGCACGTTGCTTCTGCTGGCGGGTATAAGGACACTCGGGCTTGCCAACAACAGTTACCGTAGAGCGCGCAGTTATCCGCACAGGAGCACGTGACCACGTGTAAATCATCCGCACAGTTCACTGGCGACACACTGCAGCCGTGAAGACCATCGGGGCATCTAAGTAACTCTTCGAGGCGCTCCTGCGGTATGGCCGGGTGGTCCGTTCGCGAGACGTTCCACGCAAGCCTCGCGTCGCAGTCGCTCTTGTCGCTGCGGGCACGAAATGCGTAGAGAGGGGCGAGCAAGACAAAAATTGCGACGTTCTTCATGGTCTACGGGTCGCATCACACCATGTCGAAGCGTTGTGCCGACTTCGCACCGCACCAGATTGCCGGGACGAACTGCGTTCAGAAGCGATGTTGAAATCCCTTGCAGCAGTTTACCTTGGACGCGAACTTGTGAAATTGAAAACCCAGGTGGCCTTGCGCCGTCTCATCACAGGCGGAGCGAGCGACCGGTAAGTGCGTGAAACCAGTGCATAAGCAGTAAACGGAACAGATTATGCATGCCACTCTTGTAGGCAGTAGCCACACAGAAAACTGATAATTCTCTGTGCAGTATTCTTGGCGCTGATGAACAAAGCTGTATGTGCGCAGTGTCCGTCACTAAAAGTGCCCATTTTTTCCAGGTTGTGCTTACAGATTATATAACATCCCCTAAATGGAAATATCGCTTTTAGTAGGGGTGTACGAGTTGTAATTTTTGAGTCCGAATAGAATACGAATGGAGTAGTGCCCGCAGCGAGTCGAATAAAAAAACTTTTCGAGTAGTTTTCTAATACATAGCCACCGCTTGCACGATATAAAAGAGACAATGCTGACATAAGGTCAGAAAGGATATATCATTATATAGCACTTTATTAAGCGTAATTTATTAAAACTACAAATGGATCGTCCGGAAGAAACAAGCAGTTCTCTCGCCTACACAGGACTTTTCTGAGCGCGCGAATGATCGCTGTGCCGCCGGCAAAGTGTGGCTCCCTTAGCGACGCAGCATGCTCCACTAAGTGAGTTATCAAGCTCTGTGCCCACGCAGTGCCTGTGGCGACGAAATTTACCGCACTTTTGCTACAATTCTTGTGTTTGGTGGCACACAGTTGACGTTGGGAAATGTTCGTTACGTATTCGAAGGAAATATTCGTATGTCGAATAACGAGTAGTGACTGTTCCATTCGCAAAACTGTATTCAATAGGACATTCCTCGATTTGCTATTCCAAATATTCGATATATGTTCGCACTTCGCTACGTTCAAGACGAAGACCACATGCCTGCGGCGGCGAGCTGCCGTTTGTCACGTACCTGATACGACCGGGCGTGTGCTTCCGGACGAGGGTGGCGTAACTGACAGGCCCTGCGGTATCGTCGATGTTCTCCTCCGTTGTTGTTGTCGAGGAGGCCGCGCCATCCCCCGGCATTTCTCCCGACGAAGAAAACCTGTCCGGCGAAGGCCGCAGGTGGCCCCTGCACGTGGACTAGGGGAGGCAGCGTA
This sequence comes from Dermacentor variabilis, assembly GCF_050947875.1. Lineage (NCBI taxonomy): Eukaryota > Metazoa > Arthropoda > Arachnida > Ixodida > Ixodidae > Dermacentor > Dermacentor variabilis. The sequence continues at coordinate 80,224,999 of NC_134572.1, forward strand.
ATCAGCCCCGACCCTCGGTCCTCTTCCTTTCTTTCTGCTCATACTTTGAAGGAGAGAGCGGCAGGCAAACGGAGCACGGTGTAAGGGGGGAAGAGTTGCCGCGTGTTACCATGCTCACCACATGTCGCTCACTGCCAATACAGCGCAGGCAAGTGTTTTAAAGGCATTCTCTTTCCAGTTAAACACCGCTAGTAAGCTCGGCGGGGATACGCGTCCGGCGCAAGCTTGTTTGAACGCGCGTACACACGAGACTTGTGTACGTAAGACTTGTCTCACAAGTCTTATTAACGAGAGAGCGTGTTCGTCTAGGTGGTTCGGGAACATGTTGACGCTGATTTCGAACGGCGTCTCCTTTGAAACGTGCTTCTGGCTGTTCTAGTTGGGTGAATATCTTGGCATTACATTACAATATGCTGCGTCATCCTTTTGCACTCGACGTTGTGAATATTCGCTACCGTATGTTTTTGTCCTCAGATGCTCAGCAAGAACAGCGCAAAGGCGGAATTGGAGAAGTGAAGTATGTAACAAGGGTGGGCAACTGTTGGCGGCCAGTGCCAGTGTCGTGTATTTTTTGTCCACGGGTTCCGTTTTCGTACGCGTCGTTCTAAGTCCGTTCTCTGAGGACTGCTTTGACGATAGCTTAATTCGCAATTAGGATTGTTTGAGAGACGATCGACCGTGCCAATAATAATAAAAGAAAACAAAACAAGGAGTTCAAGACAAAATGATAATTCACGTAATAGAAGATAATTACGCATTCAGAGAGTATGTAAACTGCTAATACCTACGCTCCGCTCTTCGGTAGAAAGTTCCAGATAATATGCTCGCAAATTGTTCGGGGCATTTCGGTGGTCGCCCGCATTTGACAAATAACTCGTCTTTCGCATTCTCACGAAAGTGCGTTAGAAAAACATAGCGAAAATGTTGGCGACTTTCGAAGAACGTTGACTCACAGGAAATGCGCGAATTTCTTACGGAACTAATCAGTAAATGTTACGTTCACAGACATGTGGACTGAGGCAGAGGAAAGGATGTTAAACCGAGATGGGAGAACGACGTATATAGTGGATAGGGGTGATGGACAGGGAACCAGCTATGAAACCGTACTAAACGGCAAAGAACGAAATGAAAAATAGAGAAATCACGACACTACAAAGCGCTGAGCACTACTGTTCCAACCCGTAAGGGTATATGATTCTCTAAACGCGGTGTTATAGGGGAAAGTTTCGGGATGACTATTCGTCTGTGGCGTCCGGGAATACCACAGAAACTATACGGCATGTTTTTTATCATATCAAAGTACTTTTAAGAGAAACAAAGAGGTAGTTACCACGTCTGATGCCGTGAGTTCTTAAGATAGTAGCAGAAAGGTAAATTAACCTGCGTTTGAAATACTAACAAACCCGCCGTGGTTGCTCAGTGGCTATGGTGTTGGGCTGCTGAGCACGAGGTCGCGGGATCGAATCCCGGCCACGGCGGCCGCATTTCGATGGGGGCGAAATGCGAAAACACCCGTGTGCTTAGATTTAGGTGCACGTTAAAGAACCCCAGGTGGTCAAAATTTCCGGAGTCCTCCACTACGGCGTGCCTCATAATCAGAAAGTGGTTTTGGCACGTAAAACCCCAAATATTATTATTATTATGAAATACTAACAATATGGTTGGAGGGATAGAGTGTCACCGCGTTCTAGGCACCGCGTTCTCTTGCGTACACCTTCTCAAGCTGCTCGATAATTGTAATAGCAGCCATGCTGTTCTATCTCAAGTTATCTAAATCATTGCCTTTGGTCAAATGCCGAAGCAATTACGTGCACCAGTCGTAGAAAAAAAAACATGGCAAATAGTTTGTATTTTAGGTCAACTGATTTCAAAAAGCATGCCAGCGCGAATGCAAACGTATACGTTAGTGGCTAACAGAAATATAATAAAAAGTTGATCTCTTGTTCAGCGCCCACATTAGCGGCTTCGAATTCCATAAAGGAACTTATGTGCCGATATGTAGCCGCGACGGCATGGGCCATCACTCATAAAATGTGTTTGAAAAACTCAATATGTGAAGCTATGTGCACTGCTGTTGCAGATTTCTGCACTGCGCAAAATGTGTGCAGAACTGTTAGCTGGAACAGCAACGTATTTCGAGACAAGCGTTCAGAACGTGTTTCTTGAAAATAGTTCTAAGCACAAAGTGTCAAGCAAAAGGGTGTGCTGTGAGCCCGCACTTCCATTCTGCAGTTTCAACATTCCTGATGACTTCACCTTTTAACCATTAGTGTTTCTCTATAGGATGCATTACATAAGGGGTGGATACACAATAATTATTAACACTGTTCACCACGTGTTGTATACGCAACAGGAAAGCTAGCTGCTACATTTCGTAAAATAGTTGACGAGCAGGTGATAGCGGCAATACTGCGCGAAAAGTTGTTCCATGCTGAAGCTGCACGTGGAAAAAACGAGGCGGAGAATATAGCAAAGCGCTCGTGTCTCGTCCTCGTTCCTCTGTGGATGCACGCGTTAGCGCTGTTATAATCTCCAAATCAAGTATGCGCCAACTCGCCCAGAAAGAAGATTTAGTGAAATAGCAAAGCGGTTGCGTGACTTGAAAGCCATGGCCGGTGCAATGAGATATGCGTGCTGGTAGAGTGATTAAGCTTGCATGATAAGGAGCGCTGTAGGAAAAAAAAAAGCTATGGCGATTTGGCAACGATGTGCAGGAGTGGGTGGTATGGACTCTGCTTTTACGAATGATATCCTGCTATGGTACGCGTGAGATGAATGAATTAAACGATTCGAACGATTCCGTACAGCTTAAAGGGTATTTATGAGCTATATTTTGAGCGGGCTCTAGATTACAGCGGCACATCAGGCTTTGGCCTGGTAAGGGATATTGTAAGCTAGCAACGTTTAAGTGATGAGCCGCATCACGTAAATGGCGTTTTAGAAAACCTAGTATTTTGTTCACAGAAGCTACTAGTTTGGTTAAATTTGCGAGTCAGGCTAAATTACGTGACTAGGTGACTCCTAAGCATTTATGATTTGACTGCTTCCACGTTGACGATACCGACTGTGTAAGGAAAAAAGAGGCGGTGTTGCGAATAAATATATTGATCTACATTTGCTGCGGTTTGGTGCCATGAGCAATGGTCACACCATTCTTGCATAGAGTTAAAATAACATTGAAGAGCTTGTTGGTGAGAAGAATTAGTGATAGTGCGATAAACTAAGGAGTCTTCCGCGAACTTACGAATCCGGAATCACACATAAAGAGGTGGTATGAAGGTTATAAATAGCGATAAGGCGCCTCAAAGGCTGGCCAACGTTTCCATAGGAGGACCTATCTTCATCAAACGCGGCCTCGTCATCCTCGGTAGGTTAGTTTTAACGGGTTAGTAAAGTAACGTTCTAACAGGTTAGTAGAGTGACGTCACTCTACTAACCCGTTAAAACTAACCTGCTGAGAATGACGAGGCCCCCTTTGATGAAGATAGGTCCTTCTATCAACACGTTGGCCAGCCTGCAATATGCAGATGCTTGCGCGTAGAGCTGACCTCATCGCGCATACTGTATTTCCTGTGTTTTCTATATTTACATTGTGGGCGTTTATTACGCTCGTCTTCTTCATCTGTATATTATCATCATCCTACATAGATCTATCCTCATCTTCAGTTCCATGTGTGATCATCATCATCGGGTGTGTGCCTTGGCTGGTTCGACGCCCAGTACTCAGGTAAAATAAACGTATAGATACGTTTAAATACGTAACATATATATATATATATATATATATATATATATATATATATATATATATATATATATATATATATATATATATATATATATATATATATATATATACATATATATATATATATATATATATATATATATATATATATATATATATATATATATATAAGGCTGTTGCGAGTTGCGAGGAGAAATAGTTTTAGCTTGCCCGAAAATTTTTCCTGCTTGCGGATTACTATTGGTTACAGGAAACTTAAGCGTGAGATAACGATGTTGATGATGACGATGATGGTGATGATGCTAATTTATTGGCATCCCCTTTGAAACGGGGCGGCGACAAATTGTCACCTGACCTGCTTTATTTACTCAGGTCTGTTATACATGCTTTTCATTCTAGCATGTTAGAATACATTTCCTGAAATATTCTTTCTCTTCCTAAAAACTTCTCTATTTACCTTTTACCGCTATTTGTGCCTGTAGCAGATGGTATGGTATGGTATTCCTTATGCGATGGCGCACACCCACTGTGGGGGATTGGCCAAGATTTGGGTGAAATTAGGCTATCGTTATTAAAAACTAAAATTGGTAAAGCTAACTGGAGGAAATGAACAAAAATAAAATATATAAGAATTCAAGACAATCTCTTTGTAGCACTTATGAAATCCTCCACGGTTGAGCAAATATCCCTGTGGCACTTTCCAAGAGAGGAGGCTCCTAGAGAAAGGATATTTATAATTGAAAAGCTCAAACCAAGCTGTGTAAATCTTGATTCTAGATTTTTCTTAAAGAAGTGAAACGGCGGCAGAATATGAAAAAATGATCTAATGTTTCATCTTCTCCACAGACTGGACACAGAGGGGAGGGCACCAGACCAGCCCTGTGACGATTGAAGTTTAATTTTGTTATTCTACAACGTAATCGGGTAAAGATGACTTCAGTTTTTCTGGTGTGAAAGGAATTTTTGGGCCAAGGGAATAGGAGGTGTCGATATTCTGAAAAATTAGCTACAGCTGGGTTCAAAAAGTCTTGAGTAATTGTATATCTCCTGAATCTAGTAGTCGTCAGGTAAGCTATTGTAGGAAGTAATGGTAATACAGGGCCACTGAGGGCCTCTCTCGCGAGACTGTCAGCCATTTCGTTCATGACTAATCCTTTATGTCCTGGCACCCAAAGCAATCTAACTAAATTTATGTGGGCAGGCACTAGAAAAGGAAATGTACGTAAAAAGTTAGTGACACCATTTGCTGTGAGCGAGGAACATAAGGATAAAGAATCTGTTATTATTACTACCGCCGATATTGACAAATTTAATTTGCGTAAGGCTAGGACTACAGCTAGAAATTCAGCCAAAAATATGGAATAGAAGTCCGGAATCCTGATTGCAAATGACCAGTCTAGAGCGGGAGAGAAAAGGCCAATTCCAGATTTTTCTTCACACTGTGAGGCGTCTGTCGCAATGACCGTAGTTATAGATAAACTCAATAAATGGTCCTGTAATAAGCCGTTTAATATATTATCAGAGAGATGTTTTGCATTATTTGGGTAGATGTGATCATATATAATTTGTAGGTTCTCTCGCACATCCCAAATAGGCGGTACCTCCCAGAGACGTACATTTAAAGGATTTATCAATGTTTGTACGAAGACCACCTGTGATGTATGAAAACGATGCCAGTGTACTCCGAAGAAAAGTGCAGGCTGGGAAATGAATATGTATTTCAATCTTGTAATAGGGGATTCATGCAATTTTAAGACTGTTTGAACCGTCAGTAACCGAAATCTACACAATATTGAGGGCAATCTGACTTCTTGGTGTAATATGTTAATGGCAACATATTTCGGTAATCCGCAACACAGTCGTAGGGCTTCCCGCTCAAGTAAAACAAGGGGACGAAATTTATAAGCTGGAGCACCAGAAAATAAAACACATCCAAATTCTAAAATGGGCCGCACATACATTTTGTATATCATTAAAAGTGGATCTCTCCGCATTCCGGACCGACTGTTGCACAGCTTACGTAGCATACCAACTGCTCGCACTCCTTTTTGAACTATATGGTCAATATGGCCGAGCCAGCTGAGGGAACCGTCATATACTACACCTAAGTATTTCACCGACTCCACTTGAGGTATAGTCTCGAGGCGATAGGATATCGATATATTAACGGGATTGTTAAGAGAGAAAACCAATATCGAGCATTTTCTAACCTTAAGTGAAAGGCGAATTTTGTTTAACCAGGTTTCTATGGCGTTGAGGTAGTTTTGTATTCGATAATATAGAGAGTGAATATCACTGTCTGATGCAAAGAAAGCAATGTCATCCGCCTATACGTATGTTTGTACATCTTGATGAAGAGGAATGGAACACATCAGAATATTAAATAGTAATGGTGAAGTGACAGCTCCTTGAGGAACACCTTGTGATTGATTATTTTACTGCCTCTCAGAGTGCAGTAAAATGTTCTTCCACTTAAAAATTCACCAATCCAGTTTGAAAAATAATTTGAAATCTCTAGATTTCGCAATATATCTAATAAAATTAAGTGTTCTACACTGTCGTAGGCTTTGGAAATGTCTAATGTCACAAGAGCACCTATTTGCCTCTGTCGCCGTGCTAATTTTATTCTACTTTCTAGGTCCACGTGAGCATGCGAAATTGAACAAGATGGTCGGAATCCAATTTGGCAGGGGCTAAGCAAGTCCTTGTTCTGCATAAATTTAATCATGCGGGCATATAGAATTCTTTCAATTAATTTAAGCAAATTTAAAGTTAGCGCAATTGGCCTAATGTTATCTGTTGTATATCATTCCCCATGATTTTTAAGAATAGGGATGATTTTAGCAATTTTCCACGCAGACGGAATCCATGAGAAGCGAATTGAGTAATTTACAATAGCTAAAAGGTCATCAGGAGCTTCATTAAATAAAATTATGATCATAGTAGATGTTACCCCATCCACACCGGGAGCTGAATCTGGAAGTCGCTCCACGATTTCAGCCAATTCTAACATGGATATTTCTGTATAATCATCTGATGCCCTTCCTAAGCGAGAACAACTTGGCAAGACAGAAGAAAATCTCATTTCTAATCCCTTCGCGATTTCTTCTAGTGATTGTTTCATTTCATCGCTACTTAAGATTATAGAGTCGATATTAATTTAACGCGGAAGAACTTTTCTACCGCGGAGAAAACGGAACAATGCACGCTTATTTTTATGGTTAGACAAGAAATCAGAATGCTTGCAGTCGAATTTATCTTTGGCTTTAGAGACTGTATGTTTAAAGACAGCTCGAAAAAATTTATAGTCACTCCAATTTTGGGGACTCTGGTTATGCAATAATTTTTTCCAAGCAGCTTTTCTCTTTCTGTAGTCTCGAGTGCATTCTTCATTCCACCAAGGACTGTAAGAATTTATTTTATTCAATATAATCTCAAATTGAGCCTTTTTTTTTAGAACTTTCCAAAGCGCAACAGATAATCGTGGTTTTTTGTTCTGTAGGTGCATCAGACAGAGATGAAAGAACATTTCGTAAGAATCTTTTAAAGATGTTGTAATTTATGAAAGTTCGAACCTGGTCACTTATAAATGTTACCGGACGTGCAACGTCAAATACTATTGGAAGGTGATCACTACTTGTCGAACAATCAATAGTCGACCAAGAAGTTACGGAGAGACTCGGGCCAGAGAATGTAAGATCTAGTGAAGAGTAAGATTGGCCTCTAACAAACGTAATAGATACGGAGTTTACACACGTTAGTCGATTGTCCAACGACCAGTTCCACAATCGGGTGCCGCACAAATCTGTTCTTAAACCCCATGAGATATGGTGAGAATTGAAATCACCTGTGATTGCAATGTCACGTCCACAAGAGTTAATAACGCTATCCAGTGGGCTAGTGTCCTGTACGCCAGATGGAAAATATGCATTAACTACGGTAAAAGGACAACATCCCGGGAGAACCAATTCTATCGCTAGGATTTCACACTCTGGAGTAGAAACTTGAAATGAAATTTTAGCCTTATGGCAAAATTTAGATGAGATAAGTGTAAGTAATCCGCCACCTCTTGTAGGACGGTCTAATCGAAATGACCTGTAGAATTTCAGTTGAAAAGGTTTCTCAGGATTTAGCCACGTTTCTTGTAACATAATTAAATCAGGATTAAGTTGAGAAGTTAAACAAGTTAAATCTACTGATGCCGATTATAAAGAGCGGCAGCTCCACTGAAGCACTTTTAGTGATCCTATGTTTTGGAAAGGGCCGCAGTCGAAACTGCCTTTTGTAGAATGTTATCCTTTAGCACAACACTGGACTGACTTTCTTATCTTTTGAGCGAGGACCGGGGGTGGAGTCTTCACTAATAGAAGACATGGTTCTTTTATATGTTCGAGCATTTTGTTCTACCTCTGTCATCTCCAGATCTGTATTAATCAGATTACAAGTTGTAGGGCCCGCGGAAGAGGGAATTGAAAGTCGAATATCATTATTGCAAGGATTGGCGTCTGATCTTTCATGGTTAGTTTGGTGCTCAGGATCAACTGTTTGCGTTGGTACAGGAGCTGGGCAGGTAGTTTGCATCAAATGAGATAAATGACTAGAAACGGCTTGTGAGATACATTCACCAAGGCTCATTGCCAACCCTTCCATAGCTTTAGTAACTGCCTTTTCCAGCGCGGCCTCTATAGTGGCAGTAAGTGATCGGTCCGTGGTAATATTTTGTCTGCCTATTGTCCCCGCATAGCCAGATGCCCTTTCTTTCACAATGTTTATGGCCTCCATCCTAGACCACCGTCGACGATCAATTATTTCAATCACCTGTAATTCTTGAGCCCTAACAGAACAGTTTAAATAATCGGCTGGATGATTTCCATCACAGAGACAGCATCGCTCTTCTTGGGCATTACAATAACTTTGAGCGTGTTCTCCCCCACATGCGCAACAACGTTGTCTTGATTTACACCCTGCCATACTATGGCCGCATCGCCAGCAATTGCGGCATTGAATCGGACGCGACGCCAGGGGTTCAACTCTGAACACAAGGGGCCACACCTTTAGCTCTGACGGGCAGGAAGTTCCAGCAAAAGTTGCTATCACTGATTCTGTTGGGACCCGCTTATTGTCTACCACTCGATTGCATCGGTAAACAGCGATTACTGCAGTCCCGGACAATCTCTCAAGTGTTTCAGCGGGAGAAAGATCAGCATTGACACCTCTGACTATTCCCTTAGTGCAGGCGAGGTGAGCAGGGATGAAGGCACTCACCGGTAATGACGCGAATGATGAGCACTTTAGCAAATCCGCGACACAGGACGGGTCTGGCGATCGACACACGATACCTCCGCGGCCTCACTGCCTCACTTCCGTGATGGTCTGGTACGAAGAGGTAGCAGCTTGCAGAGATTTCTGGATCGCCTGGGGGTTGGTCAGACGTATAAAGCCTCCATTTGAAGGAACCAGAGCCACCGGGATGTTGCTCACACCACTGCGGATGAACAAATCTAGAGGTAATTCATCCGTTGGAATAGAGGCCGCCCATGGGGAAAAACCCCTGCCTGGGGAGTTTATGGACATCAGCCTAGGATGAAGGTGGCGTTAGAATCAGTGAGAGCTCAATAAATAAGATTAGTAAAGCCTAATATCACCCAAAACCTGGCCAAGTGACAGAAGCCGCAGCGAACAAGCAGGAACGCCAGACCGTCTTCTCGCTCGAACCCTGATCCGGTCGTATCAATCTCTTCCTTGTTTTTTTTCACCAATACTCCAAGCGTAACTTGCTTATCTCTACTGCTGACCGGTTGATGATTCCATCTACTTTAAGTCCAAGCGCCTCTGGAAGGCGTGCGGTGCACCTACTGGTCACTGGGTGAATTTCCTCGCATTCCGTTAGAATGTGCTTGGGCACTTTAGCCACCCAATTATTTTGATTCATGCTCCTGAGTCTTTCTTCGAAACTAATTTTGCTCTGCGGTTCCCTGATTTCAAAAGTTGCCCAATCCATGTCACCCTACACTGCCTCATTTGTGGGTTTACCGTGGGCTCCCAAAGCTAACCGGCCCACCAATCTTTGGTTAACTTGCAACCTCGACAATATATCCGATTTTAGGCACAGAATTACATTTGAGAACATGAACGCAAGCACCATTACTCCTTTTCAGATTTCACACACCACCTCGTATTTATTGTGGCCCCAAAGTGTTACATGTTTAATTATTTCTGCATTCCGCTCCGCCTTTGTTTTCAGTTTATTTTGTTAGGTGCTTGAGTAAGTTCTTCCTTCGTTTATGTACACGAAGATGTATTTATTTCGCCTGACGTTGGGTATGACTAGCTGTTGAATTGACACCACGTAATTACTCGTCTCTTCATTAAATCATCATAATTCCCGATTTATTTTTGCTGAACTTGAAGCCTAGATTTGTCGCTGCATTTGCAACAGATATTCGCAAGTGTCTGTAAATCTTTTGCATTGTCCGCTATTATCACTATGTCTTCCGCATACGTCAATCCGTGAATGATACAACATAATGTTGCCCCATTTGTCAATTATGCATGCAGGATAAATCAAACCCAAATTCACTGTTTTCTAGTCATCTTTCTATGCCTCTAACTTGAAGCGTGAACGACAATGAGGACAGAGGACATCCTTGCTTCAGTCCTTCGTGAACTTCCACGACGTCATTAGTGTTTATACCTTCTAACAGAATTTGTACTCGGTTATATATATCGCTCAGCAGCGCCACGAAATTGCATCTACGCTATCCTGCTTGAGAATATCCCATAACGATTCGCTATCTGCGTCGTCGTAGGATCCTTTAACACCTAGAAAGGCTGCGCATCAAGGTCTATTCTGAGCTACTGATATCTCTATGCACTGAATGGCTATGGCTATGCACTATGGCTATAGTCAACAATGTCAACTACGGCATTAGTCAAAAGTGCCTTGCTCTTTGGACCGAGGCTTTTGATTAGCTGTATTAGGATTTCAGCGGGTCTTGCGGCCATGTTATTAGGGACATAATCTTCTGCTTTTTTCCAGTAAAAGTTTTCTAAGTTAAACTTTGATCTCTCAGGCTTCTTTGTTGTTGCTGGATCTGTCTGAGTATGAACTAAGCTTTCTTTTGTGCTGAAGTTATCCCTGATAGCGTATGTGATGCACCGCAGCATATAGTCTTCTTAGAAGACGTTACCATCTTCATCGTTTATACGCTCCTGAGAGCGGAGTGTCCCGGCGACAGCCGCGCCATCTGCAGCGTCGAAAGCGCAACTCTGGCACTGATCCAACTTCAGTCGACGGCGTAGAATCCAGCTGGCGCACGTGTTGTTGTTATGACCACGTGTGATTCGAAACTTCTGAACCACGTGCGCTACCTGCAGGTAAGCTTTCTCATACCGCTGTTTTACGATGGCACATCAAAAACTGCCTTCCCCCCCCCCCAAAAAAAAAGCGTGCGGGCGGAAGCCACTGGAAGGTTATTTCGTGGCCTGCATCACTTATATGATGTAACGTCTCTGTAATGTGAAATATTAGCTGTTCGTGTGGTCCGCGTCGGAAAGGTGACAGTAGAGACTGCAGTGCCGCCTTCGAATCGCAGAATACCCTCCACTTGTGAGGTGGTTCATCCCGAATGTATTGAAGAGCAATAAAGAGCGCTGCGAGCTCTGCTGACATCCATGTCGTCACGTAATTCGTCTTAAATTTGATTGTTGTAATTTTCGCTGGTATCACGACTGCCGCGGCGGAGCTGTTTGGCAGGACAGATCCATCAGTGTAGATATGCGTAGAGTCGCGGTAGTTCTCGTATAAAAATAGTAGCGTGAGCTGTTTAAGGGCTGGTGATGGCAGGTATTATGAGGTTGAGTTTTGGCTGAGCGAGGCACCACGGAGGAATCGAAGGTTTCGCAGCCGGAGTGAAACAAGCTAGCAATGATTTATCATATGCGGTTATCGTTTGGCTGAAAGATGTGCGTGGTCTGTCCGCTGGTAGAGAGGCTAAGTAGTGACGAGGAGTCCTGGCTAGATGCATTATAGGGGTCCTGAGCACTTCAATTTCAATGTGGGTCTTGACAAGGTGGTCTCTAGCGATTGCTATCGTAGCCAATGTTGAAGTACTCTGAGGCAGGCCTAGACAGATCCGGAGCGCTTGAGCCTGAAGACTTTGTATTGTGCGTAGATTCGTTTTACCTGCGTTGGTTATTGCTGGCAAGGTGCATCTCAGAAAGCCGAGAAAAAGCATCCTGTACATTTGTAACTTGGCACTTGTCGACACTCCCCAGGTCTTGCCAGTGAAAAACTTGGCAGATGCCTGTCAACCGTTTTTTCACGTATGATACGTGAGGACTCCACGACAAGTCCCTGTCGATTATGACGCCTGGAAACTTGTACGATCGAACACGTGGTATTAGTTGGCCATTTATCATTACCTTGTAGTTTGTCATGGGTTCGCGCGTACATGGCACTAGTGCGCATTTCTCAGAGGAAATTTCCAGGCCTCGATTACGGAGGTAGATAGCAGTTTGGGTGGCGGCTCTTTGAATTCTCGCTCGCAACTGTAAGCGCGTTACTGCAGTCGTCCATATGCATATGTCATCCGCGTACATTGATAGCCTGACTGTGGTTGGCACGTGCTCAAGAAGAGCAATTAGGGTTAGATTAAATAACACAGGGCTAAGTACGCCGCCCTGGGGGATGCCGCGGTAGGTATAATGAAGAGAAGTACGGCCTTCCTCGGTGCTTACAAAAAAGAATCGCATGGAGAGATAGATCCGTATTGAAACATCCGACCACCCACTACTACCTCTGCGAGAGCAGAGAGGATGGCTTCATGCGTAACGTTGTCATACGCCTCTTTGACGTCGAGGAATAAAGAAGCGCAGAGACGCTTGCGGCATTTCTTATGTTGAATTTAGGTGACAAGGTCGACGATGTTATCGATCGATGATCGACCACGTCGAAAGCCCGCCATGGCATCCGGGCAGGTGTTGTGGTACTCCAAGTACCACTCCAGGCGTACTAGGACCATTCTCTCCATTACTTTGCCCACACAGCTTGCCAAAGCGATCGAGCGATATGATGAGAGCTCCAACGGCGACTTGCCAGGCTTAGTGGAACAAGACGACTTGTCTTCCAGCTTGTTGGTAGCGTGCCATCTCTCCCAGATTCATTGTACAACTCAAGGAGAACACCTCTCGCTCGCTCCCCCAGGTGACAAAGAGCTCGGTAGGAAATTCCATCATGTTCTGGCGTTGATGTACGGCCACACAATGGTAGGTCCATGCGGTGATCTCGTGGTGGCGGACAACTACTCGAAGGCGATGGAATGTTGGTAGCTGTGAGTTGGCCGGATAATCTGGCGCAGAAATCCTCCGCCACGTCAACCTCCAATCTCTTTTGAGAGAGGGCAAGAGCCTTGAATGGAAACCACTGTACGGGGAGTGTACGGAGACCGCGCACCGTTCTCTATAGTTGCGATAAAGGCTTGCGTGGATCTAGTGACTCACAGAAGGCAGTCTAACGTTGCGATTCGAGCTTGTCTAACCGGCGCTGGATCTTCTTTTGCGTGCGTCTGGCGGTCCGCAAGTCGTCCATTGCCTTCGTACGTCGGTGTCTTCGTTCAGCACGTCGTCGGCTTGCTCGAAGTCGTTCTAGTTCCACATCAAATTCCGTCAGTTTCGAAGAGCATGTGAGAGTACGTATAGTGTCTTGCACCACGCTCTTGATTGCCTCTTCCAAGTCGAAAGATGGATTGGCGTCGCAGTGTTCTTCCATGATAGACTGAAATTTAGGCCAGTCCACTCTTTGGATAGTATCCCGTATTTTGGAAGGGGACAATCCTCTGATCTTGACGTCTGTGGGGATATGGTCGCTTCCGTGCGTCTCTATGTCCGCTAAACACCCAGCACGCCTGACAAGGCTTCGTGACACAAAATCCAAGTCAAGGCAGCTGCTGTATATGGCGCCACGTAGAAACGTAGGACTTCCATCATTTAGCAGCCAAAGTTCATTACTGGAGGCGAAAGATACCAGATTTTTTTTTGTAGATTCTCCATATGATTTACAGCTATTTATTTTGCTGTACGAAGCAAGCATCCTGCCTGGTGGCTGCAAGTGTTCTGGCTTGCGTGAGTCGCTGAGCACTCTACTCTGTGCGGCTCTGCTTGTGTTCAGGTTGCCGGATACGGTTACCTCAGTCTCGGCTGCCGAAGCGGCCCCAAGGTCATGCCGGTGCCTCGGCAGTTGTATACAAAGTACTGCGGTTGCTTCGCAGAACACAGCAGTGTATTAGAATTTTTGTGCAAGTTGTTTAAAAGAGCCTTTTAGAAATGCAAAAAGATATGGCGCCTATCATCCGTGGCCAATGAGGCTTTGCAAGCGTGTCAAAACACCACCACCGAAGAACACGCTTTGTCTACGGCAACTCAAATGGTTGGCGAAGAACACCGACGCCTAACGCTTAATAAGCTCAGCTGTGCCTGCACACTCAATTGAGCTGCTTGATCAAAGCATAATACAATAGTGGAGTTTTCTCACGTCCAGAGATACTTCGTAGTTGTGTTTGCCTTTCTGGGAGTGACACTTCGTCAGTACGGTCACACTGGTGACTTCTTTCACGCTATGAACGTGCCCGGCAGCGTAGGGCTTTTCCCTTTTACGACGAATGGCAGGGCGTATCCGACAGTCTAATTTTGAGATTGGTTTGAAACCACACAGGAAAACTTGCGCCATTTGTACGTTTCAGAACAAGCATGAACATGCGATCACGTTGGCAGATCCGCGTGGGCAGCCTGACTAGCGTGGTCGGTCAGTGTCAGTTTTGACGAAAGGTGCCGCAAGAGGCGCTGACTATCGCTGCTCGGAGGATGGTGAGGATGGAGAAGGCGCTAGAATGAAGTAATATCGGGTTTAATCTCTCATACAAACAGGCGGGTACAGTAGTTGAGCAGCAGCTTCCAGGCTTATCTTATGCGATGACATTGTATTGCTAGCTATCAAGCAAAGCGATTTGCAACGTCTGGCTGATATCTGTGGACAGGAAGGCAACAAGTTAGGTTTAAAGTTTAGTGTTAGAAAAATCAGGTGTTATGGTATTCAATGAAAACAGTAAACAGACAATGGCGATACAGGACCAGGAAATACTTCGGGTAACAGAATATAAATACCTTGGTATATGGATAAACGGAGGCAATAGATATATGGAAACACAGGACAAAACAATAACAGTGAAGGGGGAAGAGAAATGCAGCCATAATGAAGCACAGAGCGCTGTGGGGATACAATAGGTACGAGGTGCTTCGAGGTATGTGGAAAGGTGTTATGGTTCCAGGACTTACTTTTGGAAATGCGGTTGTTTGCTTTAAATCAGGGGGTACAATCAGCCTGACGAAGCCTTGTCAGTCGATGGGAAACAAAGGCCAGTGGGACGGCTCGTACAGGGCGCTCACGGGAAGACTACAAGTGAAGCTGCGCAGGGTGATATGGGCTGGACTAGTTTTGAAGTGAGGGAAGCTCGCAGTAAAATTGATTATGAAGAACGACTGAGGAATATGGAAGAAAGTAAAAGGGCTGGGAGAGTGTTGAGGTATCTGTACAGGAAAAAACATTGATTCACAGTGGAGGAAAAGGACTAGGAAGTTTACCAGCAAGTGTGCGGTCTGTAGGGTGGGCAGCACAGCGACAAAGAACGTCAAGCGGAAAGTCAGAGAGGCTGAAATAATCTCATGGGTGGCGGCAATGGAAAAGAAACCTGCAATGAGTAACTACTTAAGAGGAAAGAAACGAAATCAGGAAAGAAACAATTTATGATAACTCAAAGAGAAGCTCATTACTTTTCGAAGCGAGATCGGGATGCGTTAGAACACGCACTTATAAAGCGAGATATTAGAAGGAAGAAGAAGCATGTGCTTGCTGCGGTAAAGCTAGGGAAACTACGGAGCATGTTTTATTAGAATGCTAAGACGTCTGCCCAGCGGTTGAGTTAGGCACCACTGGCCATGGAGGAAGACTGACCTCCTTGAAGCCCTTGGGTTCAGCGAGAGCAGTGGAAAAGTAAACATGTCCGCAATAGGAATTAGTAAGAGGCACGGAGGAAGGAAACTGAGGAGAGGCCCTACCCCCTCCACGCACTAGAAGAAAAGTGTGGAGGAAATCACGTAGTACGTTCTCCTCTTTTCTGCAGTTTTTTTATTTCTTTGCCGTAGTGGCCACGCCTTTTGGGCCACAATGGCGGCTTTGTTATGGTTCTGTGCATCACACGTGTTGCTCCGTAGGTTTCGTACCGTGGCAAAGGCGGTGTGCGGGCAGGTTTGCGTTGGACTCCGGGCTTTGTTGCGGTGCGTTATCTGTACCGTGCCCTCCCGGATGTAACTGTGGCCAGGTGGAACAGGAGGAACTAAAGTTCGGGAAATGAACGCGCATGCAACGCTGTACGCAATGTACCGCGCCACGGCAATGGCAACGGACGAAGGAATTATATCTGCGGGAAATTTTTCCCTCTTTGGGGGAATCATGCTAAAGTGCCATCGCAAGCCGAAACCCATGCGTTCCAGAATCTCTACAATGAACGCCTTGCACGTCAGTGATTCCTGCGTTTGACAGCGCATATGGTGCATTTGTGGCACGTAAAACGTACGTTATGAATGCATAGTTGGTGTTCAGTAACAACTTGCTTTTGTGGATATTAAAACACATGTTGCTTAACTGTTGCTTGTTCCTCGCAGTACTCGCGACAGCACGAAGTCTTTTAGGCATAGCGCGTTCGAGGTTCCTGCACACCTGCACAGGTGTACCTCGATACACGTGCTGATAGAGCGTTACGCAGAATATATGCGCATTTTGCTGCTCTCGGCACCGTGCGCCTGCCAGCCGACGCTTCATCCTGGAAGATGGGAAAGAAGCGGCTGCTTTGACTTAAGGAAGGAATGCTCCCTACCGCAGGCGTATCTTATCTGTGCGCGCCAGAAGCGCGGGCCTGGAAGGTTAGCAGATGCGCTGCAAGAGGCGGCAAGGCTCCACGGAACGTACGCCCACAAACTCATCTGTTCCATGGTCGCACGTAGGCCGGTTCTACACGCGTACTGTTCTGCACCGTGCGCCGCCTATCACAAAACTTTGGTTCCGTGATGATTCACTTACCGTGAGAAGAAGGCACATTAGGTCGCAGTCAGTGAATCTGAACGTGGAGTCAGAAATGGCATTCTGCCTCCTCGCCGGCGCGCTGTCGTAGTGATGCGCGACCACCCGAAGTTTGTTCAATAAAGCACGACGATTCCTCAAGCGAGAATGTGTTTGTGCTCATAAACTCCAAATGGATCGCAAATGGGTCGGTGTGTCGTACGTGTCTAGTGCATTCTTGCAGTGCAGCTAGTGAGAACGCGTAATTTTTTTTTTTCGTATCGCCAGACGTCTAGCTCGCAAGACCGTCTGAGAGCCCCAGGAGGTCCAAGCAGAAAAAAAGCAAGTAGAAGGCAGCGATAAAGGTGACCTTATTTAAAATTGCGCAAGAACTGGCCAGCGGCCGGTACCTGCGGTTGATGAGAACAGCTCATTTGGCTGGCCTGATAAAGCACGTTTATTTTCATAAAAGCCGCTAAAAGCAGCCGATTCAACCTCACGGCCCAATTTGCGAACTTTATTATGTACTTCTTTCAACATGTCTTCGGCAACGGTAATGCATTGAGACATCGCGATTAGATTATTTTGTTCGGCATTGCTGGCGGAGCGCGCGCGTCCAAGCAGCCCGGTTGCGCGCAGCGCGGCGTGGTTTCGCGAGAAAGGTAAACAAAAGAGGAGAGCTGGCGCGATGGGCGGAGCAACGCCATGAGCAACGCCAACTTCCGGCTTCACTTTAGCTTCACAAAGAGTGACGTCAGGGCCTCTCCTGAGTTTCCTTCCTCCATGGCAAGAGGCGATTGGAGGATTGGTGGTAGAAAAGTAGGGAAACAACAGAAAACGGAGACGTAAGCACAGCAGTTCGCAATAGGGGATCAGAAAACTTGGTTGTGAGAGTTCATAGTTGTTTTTTTTCCTTGTTTAACCTAGGTAGGATATTAGGCAATATAATAACAAGAGCTTGGCGGCGCGACCCACCGTCCCGTTTCAAAGGGGACACTCATAACATCCATCCATCTAGACGCGCCGCCTGGGCAGTGTCAGGAGCGTTTTAGTTGAAATTCCGAGTGTTCTTACCGGGTTCCAGTGGCAGGTTGGTGGCGCCACGTGGTGGAGCAGAACTCAACCAGACAAGCACAAAGCTGCTGTTGCGGTAACCAAGTACATTCTACTTCATCGCTGGTGTAAGTTTTCGGCAGCGGCGTAATCGTGAACACGTTGTCTTCATAATTGTTTTTCGACAAGGACACTCACGTAACACAAAAGACGTGTCTAGGGCATTGTGGTTAAACGAAGCGTCACAGGATGTTGCTACGAGCGTTGTTGCTGCCATATAGACTATAGTAGTATAGACCATTCCGGTAACCCGGTGGGAGCACCACCGAACGGTAGCCATGACGGTGGGAAGTTTGAGTACAAGCTAAAGCTCTCTAATATATGAGCGAGCAGAAGAGCATATGTGAACCTTTGACGGGACACCCAAATGAAGTCTTTATCAGTGCTTGAGAGCACAGTGAAGATTGATGATCGCTGAAGCAAGGCCGCTTCTGTTGAAAGCAAACAGCGCCTCACAGTCCTGGTAGCGTGCTGCAGCGAAGCGAGTTGTTTGCGGGAGCAAGCATTCAATGACTCCAAGTTTGACGTTATCACCTTACAAATCTACAGTTATATATTTACTGAGGCTGAACTGACTTCTAGAAGTACATATTAGTAGGCCAGTCAATGAGTCAATGTGGCATTTGTAAACAACTGTCTACATTAAAAGCATTCGCAGTAAGCGATTCAATAATAATAAAAAAAACGATTGTTTTCGTTTAAACTCATCGCAAGAGCTATAGGTAGGTAGGGTGTTACTCAGCCAGGACGTTCTGCTATTTTACGATTGCTGTGCTTGCTGTCGAAGTTGGCCGCAGTGAGTTAAAGGCGTTTATAACTTCGGCACTTACTCGAGTTCATGAATGCCGATCTGCCCTCGAAATATTTCTCAGTGAGGGGATTGTAAAAAGCTGCAAGAAATGGCGATCTATCCCTCACAGGAATGTGGGTGTAACCAAAAAACGCCTCTTTATTTGAACACAAGTAGCGTACCTGTTTTATTCATCGGCTTCCCACCATGATGGCTCCGATAGCGGTGTGCGTCAGCACGTATGCGCCGGATTGGGGTTTGACCGGAGACAGGCGAGGCGTGGCCATATGTACGCGTACCGCATGCCATGTTAAGGCGCTTGTTCGGTGATTTACGAGCTCGCAGGTGGCATCCTTTTGCAGAACGGCAGAAGGTCTGGCTGACGAAACCTTTAGCCTTCATACTATTCTTTCCCAAAATAATTTCACGAATGATGTTGATGATGACGATGATCTGTTTTTGGGAGCAAGGGCCAGATATGAACAAACAGCGCCATATGATATCACGGAGGTAGTGATAGTAAGAAGACTGGTTCAGTTCTATTTCGCGGGGTTGGAGGGGACAATCATATTACAGCGAAGCTGGCTTGTAGTTATTGTTGTCGCCTCAAAATACGGCTCCTGTAAACGAAAGGCGTTGATCAAACGGGAGATGAAAAGTACACGCAACACAAACCAATGAACGAAACAATCAAGTATATGTTAGCACTAGCTTCAACTTCTTTGCCGTCAGCCTGGCAACCACTGTTCACTATTTTTTTTTCTTATGCCTACTCATCGTATTGAACATCGACATCACGGCGTGCAACTTGTCCCCTGCCATGTCCCTTTTCTACCTACGAAAATACTCATCATTTACTCCTACAACCGCTAACGTCAAGGGAATTGAAACAACAAAACAAACAAAATAGACAACAGAAATAACTGAATGACACGCAGAGCACAATACAGTTCCGACACCGCCAAGGACGCTAATTAGAAAGGAGGGCGTCATGGGGAGACAGGCACAAACATACTCACTACCTACACATTACATTCACTACATAGCCCTTCACAGAAGAAAAAGTTCTAAGACACTGGTCCAGACGGGTTTCGGCACTCATGACATTAAAGGCTCTGGTCAAGCTCTTAAGGGCTCGTGAATTGTGCGACCGTCTTTGAAAGTTGTAGCGCGTAGCATCGGGTTATTATGCGAATTTTTCTCAATTTTTTTCTTCTTTGACTTTTTATTCCCTTTCCCCAGCACAGGGTAGCCAGCCGGTACTTACAATGGCTAACCTCCCTTTCTTTCCTCCCGTTTTGTCTCTTTCTTTCACTACATACATGGTAAATAAGGACCACCCGCGTGCGATAGATGCGGGGGGGTACCCGGACACCAGCATACGCTGTGGGATTGCCCATACACTGAAGGCAAATTAACAGAAATCTTTAGGAAACACAAAATTCAACCAAGGATCCTCGAGGAGTAGCTGGCCGACTCGTCGGCAGACAATGTTACGGCGACGATCAAATTTGTCACTTTACTCTACCTTGCAGAAGCAGCAGATGAATTACAAGGGCCACTGCCACAGGAGATATTAAGAAATCCTGTGAAATCCCGGACATGGGGTCGAAATTAATAAAGTTCTTATTCTTCTTCCTACAACGTGAGGCATTCATGCATATCCCAGTCTGCCTTGCAACTGCAGCTATTCCACAGACGGTTGAGAATGTGGTACCTTATGTATAATCATGCGATGAGCAAGCTGCAAATGTTGGCTCATTTTGACAATCTAAGCAGTAATGAACGATGAAGTTGTTAGCGTTAGTGCCGGTACTATACGAAGACAGCTTAGAAGGGCACTGAAGTGCTGTACTAAATTAGCATAGACTTGGTATCGCATTTTTCCTAAATTCCATGTTCCCTTGTTTTGGAGAAAATTGTTTACTAATTGAAAAAATGAAGGAAAAACTACCCTTTCGTTACCTTCGCGTCAAAACATCAATGCCAGTGCGTCATTGGAGTCTCGCATTTCACACTATTTCCTCGCTATCAGGCCGTATTGACGAAGCAAGAGTTCTCGAAACAGAGTTCTCGCTAGGCGGAGTATTTAGTTACTTTGGAATTCAATAGAGCACTTCTTTAGCAATAAACTATTAACTATATAGGATTGAGCACAGGCTTTTGAAATCTATGACGTCGTGGCGAACAGGTGCGGGAAAATCAGGGCGACGTCGCCACTGGCCTTTCGCGTTTGCCTCTTTTCTGCCCCCCCCCCCTCTCCCTCACTCGCTATATACTTAGTCTTTTTTCACTGGAGTGGTCACTTGCTGTTGATGACACTCAATTTAACACTACAGCTAGGTTAACTTCATATTCTTCTTTTGTGTCCCCTAAGGAGAGTCGCGTCGGGGCAGTCCACGCTTCTCTTTTGCACGAGACGCTTTATAAAGCAAGTGAGACATAATGATCTTTCTGCCCGGGACCACAGAGCAACAGGTTAAGAAGCGAGTGGCTAACAAAAGTTGTGATCCGGCTGGCGACGGTTGCTTGCATCGCGTGGGTAGGCCCTTGGAAACGCTCGTCGCCCCCCGGCCTGTGTCGAGGGTCAAGGTGAAAAGGGGCCACGCACGCGAAGCAGCAATCTCACAGAAACAAAAGAAGCGACGCAAAGAGAACGGCTCAGCCCCGGAACGTCCGCCGGTTACGTTGACTCGCCACAAGGCCTGACCCGAAAACCACTCGCGAATTATTCTCCCGCTCCACTGGGTGAAACCGCGTCGCAAGGACGCGTATCGAGGTGAAGCCACCCGTCGAATTTCGATTTCCACCGCCTCGCTTCGGCGTCCGTGGCGGCAAAGCAGTGACTTCGCACACGCGATAGAGGTGTCTACATAAAATTGATCTGTCTTTGTTACAGCCGGTGCAGCGCCGCTTCTACTCGGATGCGCGTTCCATTTAGCATGCCAGATTTTATATCGGCGAGAATGATTAATCACCTAGATAAAGATAACGTTTACTGTGAACCATAACGAGGGGCAGAGGTTTTAAGCAGTGCACGTCGGAAGGGCATGCGTCGACGTCAAGAGAAACGTCAACTTTTCGAATGTGCCGCATCTGTCATCGTGACGGCGGAGTTGCGTTTTCTCACACCTGGTGAAAGGGCATGGCGCGTCTGTTCCAACTGATGCAGCGTCGCTTCTAATTCTGCCGCATGATGAATACAATACAGACCATGCAACTTTGTAACGCTACGCGGACGCTTTGTATGAAATCTATTGCAATTTCTTTGCTCGAATCCCTAGGAAATTCAACATTTACGACCCCGTTTAACTACCCTGCGACAAAAATGGTCACGCGAAAGCCGCGAGGTTCAAGATATGCATAATCGTTAGTGCAGCGAATCTTCCTGTGCCTCTAAAGGGGCCTTGAACCACTTTTTATCGAAGTAGAGAAATGTATTTGAAGTTAAATTATTCCAACACTTTCCTGCAAGAAACTTGTTCAATGCGCTCAGCAAAGGCGGAGTGATTAGAGAGATTTAGGTTAGGGGGACGCAAGCATGCACTGCGAAGGCTACGGCGGAGCGGGGTGTGCCCACAACGCTCCGCTTACAGAACGTCAACGCTGCGCGCAGTTCAAATTTGAGTTTGGATGTTCACGTGAGCGCATTGATTTCCGATTTTCGCGCCTACGACGCGGTAAACGTGGTTATCCTCAGCGAACATCAGTGCGTTCAGCCAGAAGACTCGATAGTCGCTGCACTCCGCGGCGGCCACGGTATCTACGGTACGCGGCAGACAGCTACTGCATGCAACTGCAGCGTTTGCTCTGTGCACGTCAGGGCTTGTGTGCGCGCTCGCGCTCCTGTGCTCCCGTCTGGCTGTGCTACGTGGTGCGGATCGGCTTTGTCCTGCACCAGCTTGGTCGCCGGATAGTAGCCAAATACAACTTGCGCATTTTTAACTTCGCCTCGATCACTACGAAACGAATTTTGTCGAAGCGTTTAACCAAGAGCAACCATGAGCGAGCGCGCGCGCGCTGGCAAGCGTGCGTGTAGTCTGCCCTTAGTTTCACGTGCTTCGAAGCTAGTTCACTGTTCAAAACTAGTCTGAATTAGCAAGACCTGAGGGCTACGAAACTGAGAAGCAGGGCGGGCAAAGTTTAGTGCCTGCATGGGCCGCCGCGGCCGAGCGTGAGCAGGCGATAGTCGGCTTCTTCCGGAAGTATGCAATTATTACCGAAATTCGAAAGCAGATATTCGCTTACTTCAGCCTGTTCATAAAACTGCGTCAATACATAGTAATATTAGGAAGAAGCGCACTGATCCGAACACCCTTCTTGATTGATGACAGCCATTGGCCAATACCAGCAGCGTATACGGGAATCTGCTCTCGTACTATACGAAAAAAGCCCGCAGAAAAGAGCGACGAGCAGGCTTCTGTTGAAAAGAAAGCGTTTTAGGCAAATGTGACCTAGCGCTCCGCTTGCGAAATTCACGCGCAGTGCACGACTGCAAAGTTTGGCTGAGATGCTCACAGCAGCATATGCTATCCTCGGACTGCGTTTTTTTTCACCAAGCCCGAGGAGTGGTTCAGGACCCCAGTAATAACCTTCGAATTGGTGCCGAGTGATAACTTCAGTTTATGCTTTCGACGTTGTCAACGCACATCTGCTTTCGGGCTTTTGGTTTGTAGAAATGTCCGTGGATGAGGATTGTAATTAATCGTCGTATTACTGGCGTCTGGACACACTGCTATAACTGTTCAACCAGCTTCAGCTATAGGGCGACTTTGAGTAGTGCGAACACTCTACTACACGGCTTACGTTGCCGACGTTATCGGCAGCACTTGCAGCATGCAAGTCTTTCTTTCATAGCTTTCAAAGCAGAGCAGACCGGCACCAGTACTCTTTCTCTTTGCTGCGCTTGCGCCGTTCCCCCTGGAATACGGTAGCACTTCGTCACACAGCCAAGCGCTATTTCCAATTATCCACCGGAACAACACGACACGATGTGTGCGCGTACCTTCGCGTTCGCACACGCAAATACTAGAGTGGTCGCTGTATGCCTGCTTCTTAAGGAAGCCTAAATGCAGGAGACGAGCATGCACAATCAACTGCTTCTTAAGGAGTCCTTAGCCAACGCTGCAGACGCGGTTACGCACAACCGCGGTCTGTTTTGTATTGCACGTCTCGCATAACGTATCAGACAAAGGAATTGTTGGACCTGGGTGCACGTCCATAAGCAGACTGGGCCCGTAGAGAGGCTGCACATGAGTGTCTTTAGGCGCAGTCTTACTTTGTCTCACTTGAGCTGCAGGCGTTATACGGCTCTTACACTGATTAAGAAGAAAACTGTTATGTTACAGAGGGGCTGCTGTGAATCTCCTAGGCCGTTGAACCTTTTCATACAATCCGTAGTAAAACAGCGCCAGAGTACACAAAGGTCTTTTTTACTGCGGATATGAACCAACTAGCCCAAAAGTACGTCTGGAACAGTTAGTTGCAATGGTTTCCTACGTCTGACTGGCTTTGAGACAGTGTGCGAGTGTGTGTGCGCGCGTGTGTGCGCGTGTGCTTGCACGAGTGTCTGCGAGTGCGGTTGTTCGCTCCTATTCATGTACACGTGGAGGTGTAAATAATAGGCGTACTTGAGCAATGCCCGGGCTTTCTAATTAGTCTTGTGCGCCAAACTTGAATGAATAAGGCAAGCGGAAAGGCGTGACAGCCGTAGTAGTTCACTTTTAACCTAAATTCAACTCATTTCCTACAAATAGGTTCAGCGGTTGCATACGAGGGCATTCATGCACTGCTGTGTCTGATTTAAGAAACCTGTGCGAAGACAGATCTTTGTATTGAGCTGAACGACAGAAACCTGAGACAGTTGGTAGGGATTCATGGCCTGAAAAAATAGGCGCACGAAACAGAGAGACAAGAGGAACAAAAAGGACAACATAAATGTACTGAGCAGGACGGCAGTCACAGCTTCGCCTGAAAGGCAAAGCATCGATTGCGATAGCAAATGAGTGTAAAGATAGCTATACTAAGGAAAGCAGTCTTATCGGTCGTATACACTTGCAAACATAGGCATACTAAGTTGTGCATATGTGTGTGACCTGCTGTCAAACCTGTCGTTCGTGGGAGCTGAGACCTTTGTCAGGCTTTATGCCTTTAGTCTCTGTCTACCCTCGTTTGAATGAACGAGAAATAAAATTCAATTCAAGTTAACAAGCATGGTGTCACGCGCATACGAGAAAACATGAACACATCTCACTCGATGACCGCGGAAACACGCTGTCAAAACGCTGGAGTGAGGATGCGCGGCAGCAGCAGCGAGAGAATTGACCTTCAGGCTGCATCTCGCATCAACGCAAGCTAAGCCAGACTGCGCACGCGGAAGAGGGGGGGGGGTGTCTCCGTTCACGTCGCAGATGGCTTTCCAAACACATCGGCCCGGGTGGGCGCGCCCGAGCCGACCGGAGTGTAACGCGTCCCCTCTCCCTAGCCTCCCCCCGGAGCTTTGCGCGCGACGGAAGACTGCGCGTTTATTCCCTGCTTTCCTAGCTTGCGTGCGAGAGATTGAACCGCAATCACCGGCTCACCTTCGCACGCTTTCACTCGCAAGTATACATCACATGGAGCACCGCGACGATTTTATCGCCTTTGGACTTCATACAAAACATCACGGCGACGCCGATGGCGACGGCAAAAATCTGCCTGGAGTGTCCATATAATTGCTATCGCAATAAATACCGCAAAATAACTGTGTAATGTTAAATACCTGTCGTAGTACATTGTATACAGTGTGTCCCAGCTATCCTGCCCCAAGATTTCTCAAAAAATGCAAATGCCACGTAGCTAGAAAGAACCGAGGTAATGTTTGCCGTCGCTTGGAGAATCTCAGATTATATTTTCATACCGCCTAATTACACAATTCATCATAATTAATGAACTCAAATATTATAATTAGATGAAAAGCGTCAATGAGAAAATTGTAGAGCATCATGAACAAGTCCGGATACAGCTTTCTGTAGCTCAATGAAAGTACATGAAAGTTTTTTCGAGCAGGAAAAAAGCCCGCGAATACACGCAGAATTTCCACACGACTGACCGCTCGATGCACTTTGCGTGTATTCGCAGGCTTCTTTAACGCTCGGAAAAACACTTTTATGTAGCAGGTATTTAGCAACAGAAAGCTGTATCGGGAGTTATTCATATTCCTCTACAATTTTGTCATTGAACAATGTATTCTAACTGTAATATTGGAGAAGTTCATTAATAAAGATTAACTATTTAATTAGGTGGAATGCAAAAAAATAATCTGAGTATCTCCAAGCGACGGCAACTAATAATACGTTGCTTTTGTCCAGCTACGTGGGATTTGCACGTTTTTAAGCATGGTGAATTATAGTTGGGACACTTTGTAGAGGCACACTGGAGTCATATTTTGAAATTAGGACATATTCATTATCAGGACACTCGCGCTTAATGCAGAAAATATTCGTTAAGTCGTTCGCTGGCAAATTTGCTCAGTTAGCGCGCGAACTCGTAAAATAGTGTTCTCGCCAGAAGCGCCCTGCGCGTTCTCGTTGACTCGTTGTCGTTCAGAACTTGCTGTATGTGTCGCAACTTGCGGCCTATAGACAGGCTGCCGCAAATCGCTCATATTGATGAACGTTTTTGCTCAGGAAAACATCCGCATTGCGTACGGTTTGAAGAACGAGATTTGTTGGAAATTTGTGAAATGAGCACATCAAAATTTGATCTAGAAAACTGCAGCTTGCCGAAGAAGGCTTCTCGTAAGATGTCTTCATAGCTGACTAGCAATCGGCAAACCCTATCGCGGTTGCTACTTTTTCCGATCGTTTTGCGTAACTATGTTGACACGTGCTCCAGATTCGCTACAGCGTGTTCTCTTTTCTTTGCGGGAGAGTTAGGTTTCTACTAGTATCATGAAAAAGTTACCAGGCGAGGCGTACAGTGCAGTAAGGCGCCTCACGCAACGGATTATCCACACTGACGGCTTTGGTTGAACATATTTTACCGCCGGTTAATACTGATCGCTCCTTGGTGCGTTCCTAGCTGAACACACACAAAAAGAAAATACATGCTATGCTACGTTCAGCCTTCGTTGAGCCCACCACATCTGGAACGCGTCCTATTTCGTCGCAGCTCACGTAATGTGAAGTGGCGTGCTCGCTGATAGTAGGCGATTTTTCGCTTGCCCCTCACGAGCGATCTCCGATCTTATGGAAGGGAAATGCTGCACGCAGCCTGGCACCGATGGCGCGACATGCGTCGTTACCGAGGGTGACGTTGCATAGATGTTTGGCAAGACCTAACCGGCTTCTTAGAGGAATCAAAAGGCGACGTGCTATGGTGTGCGCAACGTTTAACTATATACAGTGACAGGTTTACCTGAGTCGCTGTGCTGCTTAATATATTAACTAGCTTAATATATAAATCAAGAGTACCTGCGACTGAGCAAAACGCCATTGAATAAACAGCGATTTACGGATACCCTCCGCTTATGTGCCAGTAGAGGACTCAAATTAACAAGTCAATATGAGGCAAACGTCTTCGTTGCCGCAGTGACTACATTGATTAAAGCTATTAACTGTTATGTTGACTATGCACTGCCCTTTGTTAGGTGTTCAGTAATCGTTACTTTGTCATTCGTCGCGAAAGTGCTTGTTGGCATATCGTCAGTAAGTTGCCATTTTGCTTGGTTTATTCAGTCCAACTCTTTCATATGCGTGTTACTTTAACTACATCAGGCATGATACAATCGGCACTTCAGATGCAATAGTTAGGTTAGCGGCAAATAACTGCGGTGGGCTGAAGCTTGGGCGAAATGGCAATTCATTATATAGCCTAAGCCATGAATTATAGAAGAAATTTTCGGTATTCAGCGCCATGTTTGTCTCTCTTATGTCTTAGTCTTCCTCGTCCCGCTCACGATATGTTCTAAACTACATGTGCGACTTTATACAATCTAGCTTTGTCACAAAAAATTGTGTCTGCGCAACTAGATTCTCTTTCAGTTCAAACAGAAGGAAACACCGCTGATTTGAGATATGTTTGATGCAAAATCAAGAGCTCGGAAGTGGTTTAACTGGATTTCTTCGTCGGGACATGGAGAGCCAGTTCGTAAGCACCTTCAAAAAAGTGGGCCTAAACTGTAAAGCTCATTAGGAAATGCTAATACATCAACGCTCGGGACAACGATCACTATTCGAAAGATAATATGAATATCGAAACATCACATACGTATTATTTCGTGATCTTAACATTATTGCAGAACTATTTTCATTCCATGGGCGAGAAGTGCTCAGATCTCTAGGAGGGCTCATTTCAATGTGCTAGTTCATAAAAAATACTATAATGATCTCCATAGTTGTCCGAAATACATGGCCACAGCCAATACTATAGAGGTCACGCGTTGACTCGCGCAACAATCTCAAGCTGCCTGTCATTCTGATGGTCGCCATAGCTAGAATTACGTAGGTTTACGATTACCTGACGCTTATTTTTCTGAACCGCTGAATCGTACTACCTGCTCTTGACTGTAGGCCTAAGCACGTAGCAGAAATAGGAGTGTTACCATCTGTCATGAACACATGAAAAAAATATTCACGCTTATAAACGCTTAGGATTGCCAAGCTTTCATTCTTTTGTGTCTGTGTAGGTGGGTGTCAAAGCTTGCCATTTGTGCGTTATGAAGAAAGGCTGTTGCTCACAAACAAACAAAAAACCTTTTGTTCGCGAACAGATTGCGAGGATGATTGGAAGGGATGTCTATGCGCTTGTCTTTTAGCACAGCAGTCTTTCACCAGTTCTTGAACGTAACTCGTAGTGGTGTGCCGCCAGTGCGCCACGGTTTATGTCTACCTAGCGTTCGCAGTCATGCCACTGGTTTAGTCTCGTGGCTCACCATGTAGCTAATTTGCACTCTGACTAATTTGCGCTAAATGCACGTGCAAATAGCACTCGCAGCGGTGAACAGCCCCACGTTCGCGCACGTACTAATAGGAAGCACCAAAACACAGATGCACTTCACTCAACTTTTGCCACTCCATTCGAAGATCTTCGACGAATCACGTCTCTGTCCTCAATGCCCCCTTCGGTCGAGGCCACTGGCGCGTTGACTATAGGCACGGCAGGCAGCACACACTTGCGCGTTTTCCGGAAGCGCTTCGGAATCAGATGCTGATAGTCCTTGAAACCAAAGAACAAGTACACGCCTTGTAGTCCTATCAAGATGATGACGGTGATGTCCATGGCGAGCACATTGAAGAAAGCGCTCACAAAGCCGAGCATCCACGTCATGCCCATGATGAAAGCCAGCTTCACGTACAGTCTCATGTGGGAGTAGCTTCCACCGCCGGTGAACTCAAATATGGAGGCGCGCTTCGACGTTCTGCGAATTTTCACGACGGTGTGCACGTACAGAGCGACGTCTACCACAAGGAGAATCATCATGGGCATGAGGAAGAACGCCAACTGGCTCCAGAGATTGCCTATCCAGCAGCCGAAGCGACCGTAGTGAGGCGAGAGCACAAACTCTGGAGCGGCCCAGTTTATGGCCACACTTGTGCCGACTATAAGCAGAGGGACGCCCCACGCTATGACGCTGTACAGCAGAAAGCCACTACGCTTGCTAGAAGAAACTCGCGCCGACGCGACGTTTTTCCAAATGTCGAAAGATAGCAAGCTGGTCCAAAAGAAGGTAGAAAGGAACCCGTAATGAAGAACAACAGCGAACACAACGCACACCAGCGTGTGTACGTCGAAGCTGTTGGCGAGCAGAAAGAACAGGTGACTCCAGAACAATGTACAAGACAAGCACAACGTACACCGCGTGGAAAACGAACGAGAACTCTTAAAGAACACATACACGACGCCCTTCAAAAATAGGCATGCAAGGGACAAACTGATGCAAATAATAGTGAGGTAGTTTTGCACGTTGTAAGCTACGTAACGCATCCTTCTTCTGTTGACATTGATCTCATTGTCATTTTCGTCCTCCATCGAATTGTTCGTGTAGTAATATTTAGGCACCCTTATATAACACTTGTCTTCGTGCCACGAAAAGCAAGACTCTTGAGTTAGAACGGGTCTCATTAAAGACACGAGGTTAGGCCTGAACGGTGTTTTGATGTGAACTCGAACCCACGTCTCCCGAACTGCTCGCTTTGGAATGCACTTCAATGAAGACAGCTCAGCCCCGTTGCAAAGGCCGCAATACACGTTCTTGTAGACAACATCCGAATTGTTGTCTATGTGTTCGACAGGAGCAAAGTAGGTATTACATTTGCGCGACATTTCCATGTCTGTCATTTCGGGGCAACTATGCACGTCCACTAAATGAGGGTCACAAGGCCTGAGGTAAGTATCCACGTGCTTCAGGACCACTGGCGGAAGGTCAACCTGAAATCCACTTTGGGGTGTTCCCGAGGAATTCCAAAACGTCGCCGTGCCATCCAAGTCATAATTGCACAGAGCACAGAAAGCATTGAAGTACGTCACCATTTTTCTGGTGGTCACTGGTATCATGTAGAAGGCCTCCTTCGAATGCGTCGCATTCTCACACGATTGGCGCACGCCGTCATCCGGCCACTTTGGGTCGCACAATGAGATAACGTAGAAGTTTCTTCCGAAATGGTGATCGACGTTCCGTGCCACACAGGTTGCCGGCGTTCTCGACGACAAATTGGGTCCAGCGTCCCAACAGCAGTCACCGTAAAGTTCACAGTTCTTTGCGCACGAACACGTCACCGCGAAGAGCTGCTCGTCGCAAACAATCGGTGATGGGCTGCAGCCATGGAGTTCGTGCGGACAGCGAAGAAGATTTTGGAGGGCGCCTTGCGGTATGACTGGATGATCGCTGTTCTCCACGCTCCAGGGAAGTGTTACATTGCAATCCCACTCCGAACACAGTGCACCGACCAGCAACAGTAATGTCACAACTGCCGAAAGCATGTACTCGTTCATGCCTTCATGAAAGCCGGGACTGTAGTCTCCTCAAGGTGGACTCTCTGCCGGTTCTGCGTCTTGAAGCATTAAGCTGCACGGGAATAAGAATACCCGCTTAATCTTACGCTGAATGAATACGCCGAATAAACACTTGAGAAAAAAAAGGTGTATTTTGTTCGCTCGCATGCTGGTTGTAAATAACTTTGTTTAATCATGATAAATCGACACAAGTGCGCGAATTTGGGCTATTTAGCTCTAGCATGATGTCCTAAACACAACGAAGGGGGCAAGATAAGAGTATCTATGCAATCCTCCTTAATTCTTGCTGTTTTAATGTCGCCTCTGCTATGGTTAGCATGTCGGCATGGCAAAGCGGAGTTGGAAGTGATGATGCATACTTAGACATATACATAATAACTAGACGTGATATTGTTCTACGTACCGACAATGGTAACGTACCTACAACGGAAATTGTCTTTGTCAAGGTAGTGACGGAAACAAAGCCATGTGTCTGAACCCTTGCCTGAGGTTACACGCTTTACTGCATATATACATACATTCTTGCAAGAATTGACTTCTGAGCTAGTTTGTAAGAAGCCTTACCTAAAACGCTTGTGTCCTTGTTTATTGAGCTTTAAGTGAAGCATACATTCTTGTCCCCTAAGCATGTTGTAAAATCGGCCACGAAAGTTTACGGACTGTGGGAGCTCAGAAAACGTTCAATTTCCGAGCAGCCTGTAACAGTAGTCAGTAAAACTTAACATCACAATTTTCTTCACATATACTATAGTAGAGGCTGTAAATGCTAATACTATATGCTGCGTTGTGAGGCTGCGCAGACATTCAGCTCTCTCCCAGATTTCGTGGCCGAGTGTACCTAGACCCGGTAAAACATCACGGAATTCGCGTTTGCCAGAATGTGTTTGAACAAAAAATGCACGCGATGACTTATGCGTTGTTCTTCCCGCAAGTTCGCACTGTGCACGAGCATCACCTCGCGGTACGTACCTGAAGGGATGAGCGCCTCCTGAACGCGGATAGACTTGCGTGCAGCACATGCTTCCGCGGGCGATCGTTTCGTTGTTTTCGAGGCGACAGACGCGACGCGTTGTGCATCGAGCTCATCGGTACCCGCCTGGCGAAGGCCGAAGACGATATGGTGTACGCACGTGACGTGTGTGACGCGAAGGCGAGCAACGCCGGTTGAGGGTCCGTACCGTCCGTGCCAGGGGGGCCTCGTCGACCGGTTTTCGTGCGCGGCATCGGCCCTTTCCCCAAGGTAGAATAGCGCATACTGCATATTTGGCTCGGAACTTAATTTGAAGTTTAAGCGCACATATCTCCCCCGCCGAACGCTTCGTGCAACTGCCAGCCTATGCAAGGTCGACGTGGCTCTCGTAATATATTTGTGCGCTTTTTGCTAGGGATTTGCAGGCAGAACTATCAAGCAGCTTAGCGTGGCGCGCGTAAAAGGAAGGAATGCGCCGGTCGCAAAAGCTGTAGAAGACGGCGAGTGCGTACTAACGACAGCACAGGGATCGCCTGCATGACACGTCGCCTGACCAGCGAGTGTGGAAACCTGCGGGCTTCCACAATGCCTAGAAAACTGGTTGCTTCAGGAAGGATGAATGACAAAACGGCGCTGAATGCGCCGGTTCTACGCCACTGAGGTTTAATGGCATCTACACACCTTACGTATTGATTTGCCACCTAGCACTGCGGTTTCTTGACGTTACTAAGCAAAAAAAAAAAGAAGAAAAATAACGTTTTAAGCGAAACTCACTTATTTTATGGTTTGTAGCCTCTTCTAGTATTATAAAACATTATGGGGTTCTACGTGCCAAAACCACGATCTCATTATGAGGCATGCCATAGTGGGGGACTCCGGAAATTTGGACCACCTGGGGTTCTTCAGCATGAACCTAAATCTAAGTACACGGGTGCTTTCACCTTTCACCCCCATCGAAATGCGGCCGCCGTGGCCGGGATTCGATCCCGCAACCTTCGTGCTCAGCAACCCAACACCATAGCCACAAAGCAACCACGGTGTGGGATCTAGCATTAGAGAAAACTGTCAAAAGCAAATTAGGCCTCTTAATGTTCGTTTTCATCGGTTAAGGTGTAATGTAAATAATGTAAACACGATACCTCAAGGGAACGTCAAAGCTACAAAGCTCTCACGTCTCTTCCGAAGTGAAGAGCTTGTGTTCGCTAAATAAAGGCTACTCACTGCGCCTGGCTGTAGGTGCTAGCTTAAGCGCCCGAATATCTGGATACGTTTTCTGTCACAGGTATCAGGACGCTTAAAATTAGATCCGCAAGACTACGTTGAAATTGTTAAGCCGATGATGCTACTTTCCGCGAAGGGACACGTGCCGAATCCCCTATGAAGACCCAAAAAACAGCATCGCTGGAACAGAGCAACAGTTACCGTTGTCCCAACCACCAGCCGAGGATTAGCCGGTGACGTATTTGGGAGTGGAGTCCAGGAATAGGTGCTTGGGGGCTGTACAACATCTGTGGGGAGACATATTCTGATTGATTAACCTGCTTGATTTTCTACAGGACTCGGTCCCATTGTCTAAGAATGTAATGTAAGATGGCTCATGTTAGAGCACTAGTTTATCTATCTATCTATCTATCTATCTATCTATCTATCTATCTATCTATCTATCTATCTATCTATCTATCTATCTATCTATCTATCTATCTATCTATCTATCTATCTATCTATCTATCTATCTATCTATCTATCTATCTATCTATCTATCTATCTATCTATCTATCTATCTATCTATCTATCTATCTATCTATCTATCTATCTATCTATCTATCTATCTATCTATCTATCTATCTATCTATCTATCTATCTATCTATCTATCTATCTATCTATCTATCTATCTATCTATCTATCTATCTATCTATCTATCTATCTATCTATCTATCTATCTATCTATCTATCTATCTATCTATCTATCTATCTATCTATCTATCTATCTATCTATCTATCTATCTATCTATCTATCTATCTATCTATCTATCTATCTATCTATCTATCTATCTATCTATCTATCTATCTATATGCAAGAACGCTCGTGTACCGTGACACTGTTGCGCATTAAAGAACTCCAGGTGGTCAAAAATAACCCAGTGCCTTCGACTAAAGCATGCCTAATAATCAGATGAACATTTTGTCATGTAAAGCCCCAGAATAAATTTGTTAAAATAGGACTATATCGGTTTTTTAAATGCAGATCCGCCCCTCTCCCTCATACGGTATTACTGGATGTGGGAATTATAGGGCATATGGGTTACTGTGTAGTGCTAGCAGAGACCACACTCTTTGAATGCTTTGAGTAATGCAGGTAGCCAGAGCACTGAAAACTCGAAATGGACGGCTTTCATCTCAGCCCTATCAAGTGGAAGGGTTCACAAAACAGGTATCTTATCTCTAAGATTGACATGCTTGACACATCGTTTTCGCCTTCAGAAACTACTAAGCAGTGCTCGACAACTTCGCACCACGCGAGATACTATAGATAATGCTTCTTAAAAGATAGTTGCATAGCTTTCATTTACTGACTATGGGAGCCAAAGCGGCCTGCTCAGAGGGGGACAGGTAGCAGCGATTCTGATTTATTGGTTGGTTTGCCAGTATTTTGACCAGGTAGAGCATGAGCGCAACAGACCACTTGTTGACTGACTGGAATATTGACCAAGACACTATCCTGGGACTGAGTGAGGGCACGAAATTGAGCGAAATCAGTGCAGTCTGCCAATGAATGGCTCCGCGTCACCAGAGGCCTTGTACTTCTCCTTCCCAATCAGCCCGTTCAATCAATGAATGGACAGGAATATTGTAGATTAAAAGAGCAAATTCTTTCTAATACCTTCTCGTAAGGTCGGCTCTTTCATGCGAATTATCATCATCATCATCATCATCATCATCATCATCATCATCATAATCACCATCATCATCATCATCATCAGCCTGGTTGCGCCCACTGCAGGGCAAAGGCCTCTCCCATGCTTCTCCAACAACCCCGGTCATATACTAATTGTGGCCATGCCGTCCCTGCAAACTTCTTAATCTCATCCGCCCACCTAACTTTCTGCCGCCCCCTGCTACGCTTCCCTTCCCTTGGGATCCAGTCCGTAACCCTTAATGACCATCGGTTATCTTCCCTCCTCATTAGATGTCCTGCCCATGCCCATGGGCATGGGCATGCGAATGGACAGTGGCAAATCCTAATGGACCCCGTCTAACACTCTAGCTTCCGCCATGCGAAGTAAAAGGATAAAAATAAAGAAAGAGACAGCTCCAACAGAATGAATTGAATGAGCAAGACAACTGTGTACCACATTTGTGTTCTAATCGCCCATTTTCAATGTCCAACACCCTTTGTGATGCTTTCTGAAACCGCCGGTTATTAGAACCTCATTCACCTTCAAATTCCGCAGCTTGTTGCCCAAATGCAAACATGGCAGCCAATGCTCAAGCCGCAAGGCTATTTTTTCCTATTTTTTTGTTGTTGTAAGCTTTAAAGACAACATTTGTCATACGGTGCGGCGATTCCTAAATCGCCATTAGCGACACTATCAGCTTCCGGATCAGAAATTGGAAAGCATCCCTCCGAAAGCTCCAAATGGAATCCGCAATGGGTGTCGAATCGCAGTGACCTGGCGTGATGGCAAGCAGGGCTCGTCTAACTTAAGATGCGAAACACGAAGTGAGACCTTCCTTCGAAATGGCAGCTCTGTCGGCATCACGGCACCGTTTCCTCTTAGAGCGACCTTGAAGCGGTCTTTGTTGTTGTCTGGCACGTTTCGAGCTTCGGATAAGGAGATGTTAACACGATAATAAGCGCTAGTAGTCAGCAGCAGTGCTGGCTGGGATGACGTTTAGCCTTAGGCTCACCTAGCTTTGAGAAGCAAGCCGGAGACTTCCCGCTGCGAGTATTCCAGCTTTGGCATCGCGGAGCGCTAGATAGGTGATCTGCGATTGCGCTTGCGCCCCAAGCTTTTGCCTTCATTCGTTCTTTTTATTCGCGGAGACTTCATTTCCTAGGCGATATAGCTTAGCGATGTTCTCGTATCTGGATCTCTTGGTGCTTGCGGAGCTTCATGGGACGGCAAGTAGAACGACCGGGTACATTAATCCATCCGCGTTTCTGCTGCTCCTTTCTCTGAATTCTGTTTCGGGTGAGGAGGTAGCGGCAGCCTTTCTTGTGGTCCAATACCTGACGACCCTGTGAACTCTCCGAAAGGCTTTGATCCAACATTCGTACAGGATGCTCGCCACTTGCCAATGCACTTTTCTTGTAAAAGCTGCCAACAAACGCATCGATCAAACTGACAGTTATACGCGTTGGCTTATGAATAAGAAGTTCCATAAGCCACTGCTTCAGTATTTGCGTGAGACAAGTCTGTAGGCTCATTTAGATATTTTGGTGAGCAGCAGGACAAGCAGTTCTAAATAATAAGAAAGGCACTTTGGGCCGTCCTTAATTTCTTTCTTTCATTCTTTCGTCCTTTCTCTCTTTATTCTGGATAAATTACGAAAAAAAAATGCCTGTATATATCATGCCACTCGTCAAGCCTTCTGCCTGATCTTGCCATCCTTCGTTTGGCAGTATCTTTACCGCTACATGTACTATCGCGCTCAAAATGAGTTGAAACACGAGAATCCATATTTTTTTTTTTGTGGGCGCTGCCGTGCTGCCGTACAAGGCCTACACAAAATATTCGCTGGACACCGTTCAAATTGCTGGTGCACCCACAAGAAACATGGCGCTTCTCATTTTTATTATTGGAAGAATTGACGGATGGTGTGCCTGTGTTGCAATTAATATTGAGCGCGACAGTACGTGCAACGAACAACAAATACGTAGCTTCATTTTGATGGCGACAAATAACGCACGGGTTCTGCACGCACTGTTTCAACTTTTGCCATCATGCCACAAGAAAGTGTTCCATGTACCACGTAGCCAGGAACGTGCCGGTTGCAGTGTACAGATTCAGTGCACGTATGAGAATGCACAGCGGTTGATGAAAAGCTATACGAAAGAGCAAACGGTGTCGTTAATGGTAAAACAACTGGAGGTTACTGAATTAAACGGTGGCACATCGAATTTTTTTACCAGCCGCAGTGACTAATTATATAGTTCAGAGACTAATAATATTGCACTCCTGAGCTGGATGTTAGGTCCAGTTTTCGGCTTTGTAGACTGCATTTCGACCAGCCCGAATCACACAAGAAATATCCCGTATAACCACATCTTCAAATCAAATCAAGCTTGTTCATTATAAAAAAGGAAACGGTTAGATCTTTGTTTTACAGACGATGGTCCCAAAGTCGAAGACTATTACTGGGACCCTCGGTGGCTAATTATAAGAAAAGAATTACATAGGTGGCAGGACAAAAATAAAATTTACAAAATGTACACTGAGAGAAACAAAGAGGCGAAGTGCAGCAACAGAAACGTGATTAGGACTACAATGTACAGATACTACTATCAACAAATAAATACAAAATCAGCGTACAACAGAACCTTTAAATTATGTAAAGAAGGAACAGAACGAAATAGGGAAGAATATAATCGGCAGACGCAAATCGACGTAAAGTACAAATATCAGTGTGCTAAAAATATACATATAAAAAATTTCAACAGGCATAAAAAGCAAGAGAATACATAAAAAGAAGCATTTATAAGCAAAACGATTAAAGGCAACGGCAAGGATGTGAATAGCAAAACATAGGAAAAGCAGTGATAAGAATAAATAAATAAAACATTTGGAACCATAATTGCGTCAATGCGTCAAAAGGAAATCTTTAAGGGATTTTTTGAAGGCATAGAACGAAGCGAATGATATTATGTTTGATGGTAAGCGATTTCATAAAGATGTGCCAGCAAAATATGATGTTAGTTTACCATAATTGGTACGAACATGAGACAGTAAGAAATTTCTTTTAAAGGCAAACCTAGTTCTATTGTAGTTATGTAAATAATTTAAGTCAATGAATTCGTAAAGCAAATGGTTGTTAGGTAACTTGAAAAATAAAATTGTTACGTTACATTGAAACAACTTCACGGTCGTTAAAATGAGGTTTTCACGGGGCAAAGTGGATGCATTTGACTGGCGAGGGCTGCTAGTAATGATACGAATGGCTTGATTTTGTAAATGCTGTTTAGCAGGGAAGAAGTTTGGGCGTGTTGGTAGTTCAATCGTAAACTGGGATACATAGCGCAAGAAGGACACACGGATAAAGCAGGAACACGGGATGAGCGCCAACTTTCAACAATTGATTTATTGCAGCTGGTAAGTATGTATATACTCACTGGGATGCCCCTGCAACAGACACACTGAAAGGAAGGAAGAAAAGGAAAAGCAGTCATGTGACTACTGTGCCCGAAAATTCAAGCTCTTTCTTAGACAAAAGAATAGACGGCGTGGTAACACAATCATCACCTGCTCTAGCTATCTCAGCTGCTTCGTCAATTTCCCTCGTTATCTTATTCCTGTGGCGATAGACAACAACAGCTTGTTTTAAGAGAGGGCAGGATGATGCTTTCACACTGTTATGTGTGAAAGCACTTTGTGCTTTCACATTGTGTTAGCACGCCGTCTATACTTTTGTCTAAGAAAGAGCGTGAATTTTCGGGCATAGTAGTCACATGACTGCTTTTCCTTTTCTTCCTTCCCTTCAGTGTGTCTGTTGCAGTGGCATCACAGTGAGTATATATATGCTTACCAGTTGCAATAAATCAATTGTTGAAAGTTAGCGCTCGTCCCGTGTTCCTGCTTCATCCGTGTGTCCTTCTTGCGCTATGTATCGCAGTTTACGCGTAAATGCTGAACTGATGACAGGTGACAATTGTACGTATCACCCCAGGTTGCGATTCCATAGTTAATATGGCGACGAATAAAAGCAAAGTGATAAAAAATCCAGGTGTCTCGAAGAACCGTTCTCCAACATGTGCCCTACAGCAGACGGCAGCCCCTCTCCTCCAAGAGAGACCTGGGGACCACCTTTACATCTTCGTCGATGGATCCGTGATACCGGAGACGGGCACATCCACAGCAGCCTGCGTTGCACCGGCCCTACAAAAGAGCAAGCTGTGCCGTCTCCTGGGGCATGCAAGCTCTACCGCAGCAGAGCTAGCAGGACTCCACCTTGCTGTGGACCTACTGGCAGAGGAGCTACCAGCGACCCCGGCAGCCATCTTCTGCGAGCCCAAGGCGGCGCTGCTCTGCCTGCAGAGCCCCGACAGGGCTAGGCTTGGGGTTGCACTGCTCTATTCAAGACTGACGGCCCTTCAGGATGCAGGATGCTCACTATCCCCGCATTGGCTACCGGCACACGTGGGGATCCCGGGCAATGAAGAGGCGAACACTCTTGCCAAGAGTGCCCATCACTCAAGCGTCCCCCTCAGCCCTGCTGTAACGGCCGCAGACTTCTCGAGACACAGGCTGCGCCGACACATCATCGCCTGCCACCCGGACAAACGGGTATCCCTGGGCCGGCCTCCACGGCCTCTTCCACAGCACGGCCTCCCACGAAAGGATGCCTCGTTGCTGCTCCGACTGCGAGTTGGCTGCTACTGGATGGCAACCCGCCGGCACTGCCTTGGGAAAGCCACCTCGCCAGTCTGTGCCTCCTGCGGTAAACCAGAGACTCTGGAGCACCTCTTGCTGGCATGCCCTGCTCACTGCAGGGGTTCCACCGCCTGGGGCACCCATGTTCACGACAGGAAGATATCCTCTTCCCCTGTCGTAATCAGCTACCAGCTTTCCTAAGTGTCGTCGAGTACCTCGACTCGTCGGGGCTCTCGGCGAGACTATAGAATATTTCTACAATGACGGATAGCCTAATGGCCATCCCACCCCCTCGGGCTTCTTTATCCGCCACAACTTCGCTTCTGCTGGGCCACCTCCTATACGGTCTATCACCAGCCTACTCCTCCGGTCGAACCCACTGGGCCCTCCCGGCCGGGCTGCTCTGATGCTGCTAGGACGACCCGCTACCTTTCTCCCTCCTACCCTCTCTCTTCTTTACTCCTATCTCCCCCACCCTGCTGGTGCTGAGCCGTGCACCCGCATGGGTTGCAGAAGATCGTGCTAGCCTTTCCTCCTTTCCCCACAAGAACCACTTCTCTCTCTGAAAAGAAGGCCCGCGCTTTTATTAAAGTGCGAATGCCAAATGCCGTTTTTTTTATTAATATTGTTAATATGGGAGTCAAATTTGAGGTTAGCGTCCAAAAGAACACCGAGGAATAGAACCAAGCCACCGGCTGCAATTTGATGAGCCCCAAGTGTTAACGCTAGTGGAGAAGTTAGGGTCCTGTGACCCCAATTGAATATTATACATTTAGTTTTCTCGGGATTAATAATTAGGTAACTACAGCGACACCATTCTACAACGTCAGTTAGGGCAGAATTTAACTTTGATGTTACTGAGATTAACGACCAGTCTGATAATGATAAGGTGGTGTCATCGGCGTATAAAACGCAGTGAGATGACTGTAAAAGGACGGGTAGGTCATTAACGTAAATAATAAATAGTAATGGACCGAGAATGGACCCCTGGGGTACACCTAGGTTGATTATTTTAGTTTGAGAAAGGGCCCCAGCTGCCTACAGAACAAATAACTTTTTAATAGAGTTAAGGCGGGACCAGTAATAGCGTATGCTTGAAGTTTGGTGAACAAAATTCTGTGATTAATCTTGTAGAAAGCTTTGGTGAAATCTAAAAGGACAAAGCCAACGAATTTACCACAATCTATAGATTTCTTAATAAAATCGGTTAAAGAGAGCAATGCTAAGCAAGTAGAACTTCCGGAACGAAAACCGAACTGACAGGGATTAATTATATTAAATTTTTCAAGGTAGTTATTTAAACGTTTAACTAATAAATGTTCAATAATTTTACTTTAAGAGGAAAGAATAGATATTGGTCTACTAGTTAGAAAGTAGGTCCTTGGCACCCTTCTTGAATACGGGAATAAGCTTAGCCTTCTTTAGAGCTAGAGGAAAAGTGCCGGATTCGAAAATGCGATTAGTTATGATAGATATTGGTTCAGAAATAATATTGGCGACTAACTTTAAATGGTGTGCGCAAATGTTATCTAAACCCGGGCCTGTGTTTTCAGGCTACAGATTGTTAAATACACCTCTTGAGCCGTAACAGGGGAAAGAAAAAATGAGTGGAGGTGATCTAGGCAAGGTTGGCTGAGTGACTGTTGTTATTTATTTGTGACAGAGCAAAACAATTGCTCAAGGCATTGGCAACATGAGTGGGCTCTTGGTATGTTGTACCATTCTGGTTAATTTTAGAGCATTGTTCAGGTGCAGAAGATTTATCAATGAATTCGTTCAGAAGCTTCCATTGCTTTTTTGGATTGTTGCTGTGCTTATCAAATTCATTTTAATAATAGCTCCTTTTAGCTTGTTTAAGTAACGTGTTAAGAATATAACAATATTTTTTATAACGCAGGGCCAAATTAGAGTTAGACGGTTGCCGTTTAATTCATCAGTATAGGTACAGGACGCACATTAAGTATTCAGCTTCAGATTATACTGTAGACACATCCACAACGGCTATACTTGCAACACAAACGTAGCCTTGAAGTTTGAAAACCTCGCAATAATTCAATTTTCTTGTTACATGTATGCCATGATCATTAACGTGCGCCCGAGAATGTTCTCGCAGCTTCACTGAAGGCCGTTTATTGGCCCTAGGTCACATTCCGCCTGGTGCACAAGGCATCAGCAGCGTCTTCATTAGAATTTCAAGGATTCCTGGCAAAGCAAGCTGGCTAGTGTGAGTTTCGCAATGACGAACATTTACCGAACGTTCTGATAGTGCTAAACTATGGCAAACGCACAATAAATGCAAAATGTGTATTTGGTTACCTTACTTGCGTATAGTGATAAGCAGTTGGCGAGGAAAACTTATCGGTGTGACTAGTGTAATTTACAACGATGCTGAGCAGTATTCAATCGCTTTTCGTGGGTGCTTTCTACAACCTTTTTCGCGTTTAACTGGAAAGGAAAGTAGACTACGTAAAGTTACTTGTGCTTGTCGCGCATTGGAAAGATGCTGTGAATTTATGGCACGTCTCTTTTCACAGCTAGTTTAACGTCACAGTACGTGTCTAAAGACTGTACACAAAGTAGCAATAGCGACGGGAAAGTTTTGTCGCTGGCTTCGTCTACGAGGCTGAGATATATTTCCTTGAAAAGCGAGGAGCTGAAGTTACCAAGTTTTCGTTGGTAAAAACTGTTTCTTCTCACGAACGAATATTCGCTATACGCGATAACTATAGTTTTGCTGCGATGATTTGTCGGCTCTTACTCCTAGAAGTAGCTCTAGCGCATACGGACAACTCTGCGTATGCAGTCGAAATCAGTTGTAGTTGACACCCTAGAAACGTGATATTCCAAGTTACGAGCTTTCAATAAAACTCCAATAAATTGTTTCATTTGCGCAATTCTCTTGAAGGCAGGCACTCGGATTAAAGCAAAAGTTACGACATCATGTTCCGCAAACTTCAGAAAAATAAAAAAATAAAGATAATTGTTTCACTGCAACGAGGAATCCCCCCCTCGATTAGCGTGCGACATAAATGGTTGTATTTCCACAGCGTTAGTCATCAAGAAAAAAAGAAATTGCCGCTGCACGTAGTCGTTACCGGTTTAGTTAGCAAGTGACTTTTACGCAACGATGTACACAAGTGCTACCGGAGAGTATAGCATTAGACAAAACAGCTCATCGTATACGCTGCCTAAGCCGTACTCTTGTCGGAATGCGCAATTTTACAGTCAAGGACATCTTCCCACACTGCCATCTTCGCATTGCCTCACCTAAAGGCGGGTTCAGCACATGAATGGCATCTGCAATGGATATTCTCATGGCATCAGGACTAGCTGCGGCCTCTGTGCATCACTAGACGCGTGTGTAACACTCGGCGCTAAGCTGCAGAAACGCATGTTAATCATGTAAGGCAGCTATAGTTAGCGAGGCGCAACGATTAATTCATGTAGATAGAAGAACCACGCTAAATGTAGTTGTTACTTCGTGGTCGTCTTTGAAAAGTAGAATGCTCGTAGTAGCATGATTAAGTTCCCGGAGAGACTCTCGCAGAGCCGTCCCGCTGAACCTAAGTATGTCATTGGTCATGGCTACGACGTCAGCGCTCAGACAGCA
Source organism: Dermacentor variabilis (assembly GCF_050947875.1). Taxonomy (NCBI): domain Eukaryota; kingdom Metazoa; phylum Arthropoda; class Arachnida; order Ixodida; family Ixodidae; genus Dermacentor; species Dermacentor variabilis. Next base: position 80,267,925 of record NC_134572.1, read on the forward strand.
AAAAATTTGAAATGTGACCAAATGGTCAATCCGGAAGCACAGTACTCAATCCAGGAAAGGAATCCGCGACTGTTGTGTCTTAAAGCGCTTCCTCTTGTTTCCCTCGTCGCCTCTCTCAAACAGAAGCAAGCTCTACCACGCGAAATGTTGGAACCTCTGCTGGCATACCGTGTTCAGTCGGGGATCTAGAGATGAGACCTTTCTGCAGTCCCATCAGTGCTGGCAAAAGGAACGTATTAAGTTGAGGTAGTATCTATACAAAGCCATTCAAAACGGTATAGCTAATCGTGAATCAAGGTAGTGCAACCTCAATGATCCTTGAGATCACTGCGCTGTAGCGACGACGTTAGAAAAGCGCTGTATATTATAAAGAACGCTCTTCCAGTTCCTTGGGGACTGGAGCCTATTTATCCGAGAGAGATTCACGACATTCGCTTGCCTATATATTGGCGCTATCGAGACGGCAGCCGGATGTAGGTTACTTATCGGACTCGCTAACCTTCTCTCCATTTGGCACCACTTTCCTTACCTGTTTTGTTGACTCGCGTGGTGACACCGAGACCTTTTACGATGGTGCTTTTAATACTACGTGCCAGGAATGTGGAACGCGTATGAATGTAGAAGCGTTATGGGGTAGAAACTAGCGCGACTTCTTTTGATGTCTAACGATATACGCTTCTGTGTTTGGAAAGCGTTATTGAATGGCTGTAGCGAAGCCTTCAACTGTGAAGAAAGGCGTTAGATAAACGCGTAGAAATATAAATGGCTCCATTTTCCGCATAGAAAGCAGCGCCGAAGAGCGATCGATTTTAAAGCAAGAAAACTCAGCTTGCGATGCGGTTTACGATGTGCAGTTATCAAGCACAACCATAACCGTGTAAGAACGCTTGCGCCTTGTCACCAGCGCTTGTACTAAAAACAACAACAAAAAAAGAACTCAGCAGCTCGTGACCGCACACGTGTGGAACGTACGCCTCGATGTCAAGTCAACGTCCCCGCTGGACAAACCGATTTTAACGCGACAGCGCTAGGGACCCAGTGTCGCAGAATATCACCGGCATCGGACGTCGTTTCGGCGAAAAGATTTTCGAACCACCCATACCCAAGCTCTCCATGTGGCGCAAGGAAGTTAATGAACTAATTGAATTTCTCAAGCAAAAATACGTAGAAAAATCGTAAAGTACAACTTACGCATAATCTACAGACATGATAGCGTCGGGTTGTAAGTTGAATATACGAGAAAATTTAAGTATGTTACGCGAAAACTAAAAAAAACTCCTTTTCTAGCGTTTCTACCAATCATAGACCGGCAACGGCGTCCGCCATTTGTGTGCACCGGCGCGCAAATATGTTGGAGGCCACGGATCGACGCACCCGGCTCTTTGCAACACCTCCAAATGGCGCTCGCCTCCGCCGCATCGCGGCCGCACAAAAGGCCGCGTTTCTACCAGATCACGGGCACCTACATATTCAATGAATGCGTTTGGTGGCCTGGATACAAGAACCAGGCTGGTCGAAAATTACACCATAAGCGTCCATCAGCCACAGACAGGAAACGGCATGACCACTGTCGAAGAATCTCTTCTTCCCCAAGAAAGAACAACTCCTCTGACAGAAACGGCAGTAACTAAAAGTAGAGCCTCTCCAGAAGTGGGAGCAGAGTGTAGTGACGATGTCCCGCGGTAGCTGCCTTGCACCGGTTACGCCACAGACAAAAGGCCCCCGCAGCAATTAAAAATCGCACGAAGCGGACACGTGAGCAGCGACCAGGTTTAATAAAGCGGTTAACTCCAAGGCCACGGAAACCAGCATGCATGGCCCTCCAAAATACCCTAGCGACGACGCACTGCAGCAGCACATGCTTGTTGGTTTCTTGAAGGGTGCAATTAGGACACAGCTAAGATGGGATTATGCCCCACTGCTCTAGTCTCACGTGTTGGGAGCACTTGCCACCCTGGACACCACATGTAGTCGCGAAGGTGGCCAGGCAGAAATGACGCCGTTATCGCACCCCACGACACATTAGTCGAGCGTGCGTGGCGCGCTAGGGAACTAGAGGAAACATTAAGGCTGACATTATATCCACAACACGGTTTTCAATAACATCTACATCAGGACATACCTGTTGTACGTGGCGATAATATGCCACGGCTGTATAGTAAAATGCAGGTGCGTTTAACACTTGTGGTCCGCGATTTAGGTGTAACCCATCCGGCCCTGGGGCCGAGCCACGTTTCATGGAAGATAATGCTGCCTTTACATCATCAGCTGACGGTCGTGCACAAAGGCGGTCAGCTACCTCCGGTGGAACCAGAGTTCGTGCACTAAGCATTCCACGAGATCCTCGAGAACCAGGATCTATTCGTATAGTCGTGCGAGCCATGTTTTCAAAATGCGTTACAAAAAGCGACTAATCACGCGCGGGAGGCGACGTAACAGGAGGTGTTCTTAGGGCCGCAGAACCTAATGTATTCGGCTGTCTAAAAAGCGAGTTTCTCGCATAGCTCAGAACTTCAGGCTGTGCACACGGATGACGTCTGCATCGTCAAGCAGCTGCTGATAAAGACGACGCTGCGAGGCGTTGGAAACTTCTCCGTAGCTCGCGCTGCCATGAACGCATGAGCGGAGTCAGTTAATTGACCCGAAGGGCAATACGGAGCTTCGTGGCAGTATTCGCCAGTTCTGACACAACGTCTGAGTGCAGGTTCTTCCACTGAACAATGCAGACGCCACTACACCTTGTGCGCGTCCCATGACATGGTCAGATCTAGAAAGAGAGACGCGCAAGACTCTTGACACACAAGAGCGCGAGTGCGCGTCATGCAGAACGCGGATGTCTAGGCGCCAATGTTTTACTGATGAGGAAGAAGAGAAGCAAACTTCCCGCATAGCTGATCTATTGGCCTACAACACCAGTGAGTCGTGAAGCATTGAAAGAAGATGCACTACAAGTCAGAATTTTTAAGATTTTGCAACAGCATGATGTTCTTTACCACAAAAAGGAAAATAGTAGTGTTACGAAAAAAAAACAATGTTTTTTTATTTAGTTTCAGCTAGCATATGGTACAGGAAGTGCATGCTATACAAATGTACAATAAATGAAAGCACGCATCTAAACTCACAAAGGGCAGTGAATGCTCGAGTAGGACAAAGGAACTGTGGCAAAACAGTCTGATGAAGACGCAATACAACAGGAATGTGTGGCGGTGGTGTGCGATCAATTTCCAATGCTACTGAAGGGCGATTCAGCAGCTGTCTTGCCTTGCTGAAGAGTAGTATGTTGCTCCGCTGCCAGCATCACTTGACAGCAGACAGGTATAAAATGAGTTTATGGTGCCATGCCTTGCACCAGATTTCAAAAGATATTCTCATATAATAATGACCCTCACGGCTAGTAAGCGTTTTAATGCCTTTAATTCACACCATGTGCTTTTTATAATGGTACGCTGATGTTTGGAATTGGCCACGATGCATCCCATACAAAAACTAAGACTATGTTGATAAGGAATAGATAAAACATAGACCCCTTCGAATGCGAAAGAACTGGCATTCGAAGGCGTCTAAGTATCAAAGGCCAAGTAGCAAACTAAGTAACAAAGCCAAATATATCAGTGGACACCCTTCAAGTAACGGCAATGCCCAGCGCCAAAGTGGGAATAGCTTCCGAAAGGATTCACGACCACCATTTGGAACCATCAACGAGCGTTCTGAAGGACTTCACGGATTACACAAGACCAGCCACCAAGGAAGGAAAAAAGTGGAGAAGGAAGGCAGGGAGGTTAACCAGTGTAGCCTAACTGGTTTGCTACCCTACACATGGGAGCGGGATGGGGGGATGAAAGATGGGAGGAGAGAGAGAGGGAGAAAATTTCATGGAAGAAGTGGGAACACACCCCAGCGAAAATTATGCCACCGACCGGCTAAGTAGCACGCACGTACACGCATACAATAAACAGGGAACATACATGCAGCAATACACACTCTCACACACATGCACATAGGAATACATACGCCCGTACTACTTCGCAAAGCGAGCCAGCATCAGCGTACTATTACGAGAGCACAAAATGTGAATGAACGTTCACGAACGAGAATCCCTTGATCAACCCAATGCTAGACCTTGAGCAGCGTACCACTTCTGAGCCAACAGTATGTCATCCGAAACCGTTTGGTCTGCTTATCATACAGCCACGTACACTCAGGATGCGCCTTCGTCGAGCGGCCGTGATACAGCCGTAGGGCGGAACGAACTCGAACAGGGATGCCGAGATCGGTATTCGCGTCACGACTCCGTAGTTGTGTGAACGTCGAGGCAACACAGCACTCAGCGAAGGACTTTTCTTGCAGCTTAAGGTCCTAGGGTGCAGTAATGCGATGCAGTGTGGGAACATCAACGCCTGCCTCACGATGGTGAGCACTAGATGCAATCACCTACTACGCAGGAGGGACAGACCTTGACGGGCGGCGGATGTCAAGACGAAGGTAGCAGACAAACCACAAAGAGGCGTCGTGTTAATTATAACTGTCAGCACACCATCACAGTATGAGTCGGAAGAACTCGATATACTTACTTATACTCGACGTATTGCAGACCGGGGATTGCATGTTTCTTCATTCACCAAGAAACAAACAGCTTTGAGGCAGGAACAGAAGTTTACGCATGGTCAGCCGCGGGACGACAGGCGCTAAACGTCATCCGAGACATGGCCTAGTGAAGGAATATCCACCGTATGCGCCTGATGGCAAAGGCTGAAACGACAAGGAGGCGTCGCGTTAACCACCCGCCAGCACATTTCGCAGTACGAGTCGGAAAAACTCAGTATGCTTATGCGCATGCGGCGTACTGCAGGGTGGGAACTGCGGGTTTCATGCACCTGGGAACCGGCAGTTGTGAGGCAGGAGCAGAAGTTGAGACACGCGTTCAGCCGCGGGAGGACATGCGCTGAACGTCATCCGTCTGGGACACTACCGGATGCAATAACATTGCTCGCGCGTGTCAGAAGCCAAGGTACAGGTTGCGGACCTGAAACTAAAGACGGGCGATTTGTTAAATGACGAAAGTGAACAGAAGGCACGTACTCACCATTACGAGCGTCCTCCCACGAGCCGTGGGCGATGGGCCCGTCCAAGATGGTCCGCGTGTCGAGCGAAAACACGGCGTGGCACAGGAAACGGACGACATGATATGGGATAGAAAGAAAAAAAGTGGCCACCTACCACCGTCTTCACCGCAGCGCGCCGCGATACAGACCGAAGGCAACGTCCGTTCTTCTGTGTCGGTGAAAGAAACCGACACCAATTCGGGATGCCATTTGCCTCCGCGATTTCACATTTCGCGCCCGGGTGCGCATTGACGCGAAATTGTATATATATAGGGCCGGGAAGCAATAACACTAGGAACGGGCCGATATGTTCGGGTCGCAAACGAGAGAGGACCGCTGCAGCTGAACCTGCCTAGAGTCAGCTACCTTCCTAAAGTCAGCTAATTAATCGCCCCGCCCTTTCCTCTCCGCTTCCGTCACGCCGACGATACGATGTGGCTGCGGCCATCAAGACACCTTGTGCCTAATTAACCACTACAGTTAACCTCACAATTGGCCAATATTGCCAATTGGTTTTAGAAAAGAAGTTAATAGTCGCGCTACTCCCGTAGGCTATTGATTTTCCCCTCACGAGTTAGCTCCGGAAGCCATGTAGCGACGACAGTTGCTGCGTTGTCCCTCGGGCTAGTGTCACGGTCACTTGGTTGCACAGGCTTCACCTACGGTTGGGAAGAGGAAAAAAAAAGAAAAAGAAAAGCAAGTCAATGGCAAGCACGGGCACCTTAAAACGTACAGTAGTTGCGAGTAAATAATACGACCACGAATATAATGAAAGGGGGAGACGCTTTAGGTCTCAAAAGTAAATATATACGTATCACGAATAACGCGAATTGATTCCTGAAAAGAAAAACGACGCATAAAAGATGATGCTCGCAGGCTTTGTTCATCGTTACTCCGTAATGCCGTCGCAAAATGCAGGAAAAGGACGGGCTCTGACATCTGGCCACTGTCACTGAGAACGGAGTCATCCATTGCTACGCCCATTAACGTTATTGGCAAACAGCGCCTCAGAAGTGCCCCGCGACAGAATCGAACCCGGCAGAGCTTCTCGCGGATTGCTTGGTGATCCACCGCGCGACTTCGAAGATCGCTCGCTTGACGCGCCTGAACAGCAACGTCTATTGGCTTGCTCAAAGCTGCGAGAGTTACGCCGTATATAACAACATGCATTCTGGCCCTAGCGGCGTTGTCAATCCGGAGAAAAAAAAAGAAAATCGGCACAAAATGCAGCGGCAGCGGGCACATCAAGAAGGCGAAAATAAAATAAAGACGCTTTGTTAAAGACACGAATCCGAAGATAACGCGAGGCATCTTTATGCGGCTAGAAATGTCGGAATAAAAAATGAGAATTAAAGACACGTTATATTTGTGAACATACGGTAATTATGAATCGATGGCTGAACATGGAAAAGGCAGTAATGCAGGCATCACAGCATGAAACCGACAGCCGCGGCACTCTAAGATGTATAGGGTGTTCCAGCTAACGTTATCATAGTTGTATAAAGGAAAGAAAGAAAAATACAGTGCCAGACACAATTTTAAGACACCCGCCGTGGTTGCTCAGTGGCTATGGTGTTAGGCTGCTGAGCACGAGGTCGCGGGATCGAATCCCGGCCACGGCGGCCGCATTTCGATGGGGGCGAAATGCGAAAACACCCGTGTGCTTAGATTTAGGTGCACGTTAAAGAACCCCAGGTGGTCAAAATTTCCGGAGTCCTCCACTACGGCGTGCCTCATAATCAGAAAGTGGTTTTGGCACGTAAAACCCCAAATATTATTATTATTACAATTTTAAGACCTACGGTATTCGGTTGTCACCCCTCTGACGATAGAACAGTATAGTTCTATAACCTTGCACCCTGAATTCTTAAACTGTTACCTCGAAGATGTTAAAGGCTAGTTCCCCCAGGATCGTGCCCACATGTAGACACAAAACTAATAAACAGGATTGGCTATTGTCTTTGTCTTCTTCCACAGCTGGATCGTTGGCGCCCCTCGGCGTTACCGTGCGAACACGCTCGTGCCACTGCTCCCGCGTTCGTCGCCGCCATTAATGAATTAAGGAACACAAAGACGTAACCAATTTTACAGCGAAGCTGTTAAGGGCTAGTTCCCTCAGGATAGTGTCTGTGTGTAGAGAGAAAACTACCTATACGTGGGACGGTCCCGAAGATAGTGCAATGTCGGGCCGACTCGTGAAGGAGGTGCACTTCGCCATTAAGGGGCCCACATACACAGCTACGCTGGTCATCCTTCGCAGAGTGGAAGGGCACTGATTTTTTTCGTCTTTGAACTGCTCGGCCATCGTTAGCTGGGACGTACGGTATATACAGAGGGACCCACCTTATAAGCTGGTGAAGCACGTAGCGACAGTTGCTTCGTTGTCCCTTGACTAATCGGCACGGTCGGTTGGTTGTCCAGGCTTTCCGTACGGGTGGAAGCAAGTACACAAAAGTCCACGGCAGGCACGACTTGAAACTTATAAGCAGCAACGGCTAAAGGAGTCGTTGGGGTCAGTCGGGACATCAAATGTGTGAGAAGGAATGCAACAGCCGCCAGCCGTAGCACGTTTTCCAGGGGCTCCAAGGGGCCGTGCGAGAATTCCGGAGCCAAAGCAGGTATCCTAACCGAGCTTGCAGAGGTCGAGGCCATAAGTGGGCCATCCGCGAAGCAAAGCTTCGAAGCACGCCCTACAGCAGAAACCCGGCTGTGAAAGCCATGGTTATTTTTTTTTAAGTTGGTGAAGTGGTGGACACGGCGTCTAACGTCGACGATCGCTGTCAGATCATATGGTACGAAGCAGAGCTTCATCTGACAGCGATCGTCAGATCATATGGTACGAAGCAGAGCTTCATCTGACAGCGATCGTCAGATCATATGGTACGAAGCAGAGCTTCATCTGACAGCGATCGTCAGATCATATGGTACGAAGCAGAGCTTCATCTGACAGCGATCGTCAGATCATATGGTACGAAGTAGAGCTTCATCTTACACAAGCGACCGTGAATTAAAATATGACGGGCAGGACTCCCGGCGGCCGGCTCCAATACCATATTTTAATCACCATGCTCAGCTTTTGGCGCAAGCGCTCCTGTGCCCAGGCGTCCGACCTTCGCGCGCCGAGCGTTATCGCCTTTCGCGACTGGATTGCAATTGCCGTTATCGCCGAGATCGACAACTTGGGGGAACCGCTGGCGCGCAAGAAAATAAACAAGGAAACGAAGGAAAATGATCGTTGGCGAAATCGGGCCTTCCATGAGCCACCGGTGTCGGAATGTTCCGCGGAAGCGTCTACTTTGTGCAACAGCGCCGGCGTGCCGCGCTGAGGATTACGCTATCGCTTGCCGGCGCATCGTCTATCGACGGGATCCGCGGACGCCACCACCGCCCTGCGCACGTCATGCCGCCGTCCTTGTTCGCGATGTGCTTTCACAAACTGCGCGACTTACAAGACACGCGTGCGTACTATGTAACGTGCCGGAACCCGTTTCGAGTTTTGTGGTTTTGCTGTCGGTTTCATTTTCTTTTTCTCGCACCGTCTCGTTTTGGAACGCTCGCGACAAGGGTTCGCCGTTCATTTAATATGTCTCCGCATTCTAAGTGTTTCGATTTCATATCGCGCACACTTATATCGTGATACCGACGTTTTTGACACGTTGCTAGCAGCCCGTTAAATCGTGGTGAACGATTAAAAGAAAACTTCGGCAGGTACACTTACGGCTGCTCATGTGTGGGAACAGGAAATAATTATACCGTTCGTAGACCTATATGACCGCCATGAACACGCTCATGTTATACACTCATGACGCGGCGTCTCCGCCTCCCCATTGGCTGCGCCATCGCGTGCCCGATGACGCACGTACTAGGCACGCTTTTACTTTGGCAAGGCCATTGGAGCTACTGTGGCGCCGGGAAAGCGTGCCCGTCTCGCATCTCGGAGGCCCACGTTCGATTCCCACCCAGGCCAATTTTATTTTCAAGGCCATTAATTTATTGCGTTTACAGGAACCTGCCCGAGAAATCTGACCGTCAATCCGAGCATTTTTTGAAGCGTCTGAACTCTTTGCGCCGTTGGCCATTTTTGGCGCCATCTATCGGTCCCGTCGACGCCGACGGATTTTCGCGTAATGGAGCATATAATGCATTCGCATTGACAAGATATACAAAGGGCTGGTCTTTGCAAAGTTGGCGCGAATGAGGCAGACTGTATCAACGACGGTGCCTATGGCGTTGCGAGAAACGTTTAACGACGACGAGACGGCTGTTTCTATACGGAAAATCGCGAGCGTGCTTTGCAGGGGAGCGGCGAGCGCGCTGTGCTTTAGCTACAGCCGCTTACCCTCACTGCACGCATAACTTTGAGCTGCCCGCCGCAGGAGTGATAGCGGTATTCTGCTGCCGCACGCCAGGTCGCCGGTTCGATTTCTGGCTGTGGCGGCCGCCACATACTGTTGGAGTAAAAAATGCTCATGCACTTAGATGTACTATGTACAGTACGTAAACGCAAGCTCGCCGCCACAGCGGTGCACAAATGAAAAGACGAAGAACAAGTATTCGACAGAATCTTCGCCGGAGCATTTATCGCGACCACACACGTTATCTAGAATGTCGATGACGTGTCAGGCCAGATGTCTAGCAAAATTATCGAGTCATCGCCTGTCGGGCAAGCAGCTGGCCGTCTTCGAGACAACTCTGATACATAAGCGCACTCGTTTCCAAGTGCTATACTCCGTTCCATACATAGCAGTCAACGCTGTGTAAGCTACGCAAGAAGTTCGATCAAGGAAAGTTATCACGCCGCGCGTTTCGTCTGTGCTTCGCTGCGCGCTAACATGCACGTGAGGCTCCTCGCGACGGGATGCAAAGAAAAAAACCTCAAAAGAACAACAAAAATAATAATTATCTAGAACAACGCATTAGCAGCCGTATACCGCAGTGAGCTGATATATATATATATATATATATATATATATATATATAGTAAATCTAGGGGCCCGATTTTTATTAATCATATCATAAGAAGCCAACAAAGAAACATACCAAGGACACCACAGGGGAAATTACTTGTACTTAGTAACTGAATTTAAGAAATGATAAATTCATGGAAATGAAAGTGGATGAACAAAATTGGCAGTGGCTTAGCTGGGCTATGCGAGGATATACGTAGCGAAAGCTAAGCCATAGGATTGTTAGCCTTGGTTAATTTGATTGCAAGTCCAGGTTAGTCTGGTTGTGTAGCTATGTTGCGGCGTTTAGCCAGTAGTTCGGCGCGCTGTTCGTCTGTTTGCTGGGCGATTCGTTTCCTCTTCATCTCGTTCCGATGTCGATTCCAGGCCTTCTCCTGCTTATCAGAATTGTCGCCGTCCACACTGCCGCCTCAACTGTTGTTGCGGCGCACGCGAGCTCTCCTTTACAATCCTCCGACATGTTATCAGGCATGCGACGCAGCTGGCGAAGCGAGCGGAGGCGAACGCAATGACGAGGAACGCGGAGTGACGTCATGCGCCTCCTCGGAGCACCACCACGGCGAAATCGCAAGTTTGCGGCCAGTGAAGCTTTCGCTTTAAAATAACCTGCCGCAAGTGGGGAACGATCCCACGTCTTAGCATTACGCGTGCGTTGCTCTACCAGTTCAGCCACCGCGGCACCGTTTCCCTATCTACTTTCTGGGTTATTTATGTGGTACTACTAGAACTAATTCCCTTTCTTAAGTTCAGTAAGTACAAGTAATTTCCCCTGTGTTGTCCTGGGTATCGCTTGGGTTCTTATATATATATATATATATATATATATATATATATATATATATATATATATGGCACAGTTACACAGAAAGAAAGAAACAGGTCATGTTGCATGGTACAGAAAAAGAAAGAAAGAAAAAGGGAGAAGCTTCCTTAACTATTATATAGTTAAGGAAGCTTATATATATATATATATATATATATATATATATATATATATATATATATATATATATATATATATATATATATACAGTGCATATTTTCACAGTCCCTGCGAGTTCGTCTTAACGTGAGCGTATCTACTGTATACATGATTCTCTGCCACTTAAAAGAGTCAGGGGAGGAGGAGGAGGAAGAGGAGGAGGAGGGATAAGTCACTGTGTTTTTAAGACTTGCCTAAAGGCGCAGCGGAGTTGTACGCGTCATGAGAGATATGCTTCACTCATAGAAGTCAAAGAACTACAATACAGTATTTTATGACAAGCATTTCGTCAATGCTGACAGCAGTACACAGAACGTTCAGTCAAGAAACTATCATCGCAAAAGGACACGCTGGCTTTGAACCATGATCTTTCAATTTTAAAGCCTTAAACGGCCTTGACCGCTTATCCTGCTAGCGCAAGTTGGCGATCACTGCAGCGCCCCCTTTTTTATGAACGCGTTACTAAGTATGCCTGAACTTTGCCTGAATAGAAGCAAAAGTCATAGAGAGTGCGTTTTAGATTGCCCTAAGGTCATGAATGATCACAATGTTTGATTAATTGATTTGGACTAAATTGGAAAAGTTGACAAGTATTGTAATGCTCGGTTCTCCAAAAAAAAATAGGTTGTTCAATAATTTTAAGAAGATGAGATGAGGTGATATGAAAACGTTCCCAAATTACAACGAAACGGCAAACATGCTAGATGTTTATACTAATTGCCGTGTTACTTTCATTTAGAAATGTTAGTAAGGCTTTGAGGCATATCCGCGTAAGGTCGCAATACTTCATGACTCAATCATCTTTTCTACCTTCGCAACTGCTGTTGGTATATACCGCCAAGGTTTTACTGCGAATCTGTATATGGGGGGAGGTGGCTAGGTTCTGGAAAGATTGCGTGCGTCTATCAAGTAGTGTAGATCGAGAATTTCTACCCGGTGGGCTGATCCTGAAGACAGTGCAATATCGGGCCCACCCGCGGCGTAGGTGACTCCGCCTACTTGTAAGAAGCAGAAGAGAGAGGAAAGGCAGGGAGGTTAACCAGAGGCGAGTTTCCTGTTTGCTACCCTGCACTGGAGTGGGGGTCATGTGGTTTGTAAAGACGACAAACAGCGAGAGGAGAAAAAAAAGAGTAACGAAAATTCATTGCCCTTTCACTCTGTGAACAATGATGAGCAGCGAAGCTGTGAATCTGGGCCTCTCACTGGCGAACTGAACCTCCGCCGCGGGTCGGCCCGGTATCGTACAATCTTCGGTACAGGCCAACGCATGGGTAGTGCTTAACGCCTGCTTCACTTCCACTGCAGGTCGACCTGGCATTGCACTATCTTCGGGATCGGCCCACGTACAGGGAGCGCTTAACGCCTGCGTCACCTTCACTGCGGGTCAGCCCGGTATTACACTATCTTCTGGATCGGCCCACGCATGTGGAGTGCTGAACGCCTGTTTCACCTCCGCCGTACCATGGCGGAGGTGAAACTATAGCTCTATCTATTGTATTGTATTGCTCTATCTTCGGTATCGGCCCACGCATGAAGAATAGTTGGTCTACGTCCACGGAGACTACATCCGCGAGAGCCTAGCCATAAACAGCTTCGTAGTAAAAAGAAATAGAGAAAACATGTAACAGAGAAGGCGTTCCAATCACAGGCGTTCACGCAGGCCGGTCGATCTCAAGAAGCGCTGTAGTGCTTGCACGGCCTTCTGATGCGATGTAATGTCGCGTGGATGTTTCAAAACGCTTTCTTCAGGCAGATGCTGGCCGTACAACTGGTTTACCATGTTGGAAAGTGATTGTCTCTGCACATTGTACTGCAGACACTGGCAAAAAACATGACCAATTGTTTCCGCGTCGCCGCAATCGCCACATGCTGCGGTGTCTGCCATCTCTACGGCAACTTGCAAAATTAAGTTTAATATCTTGGGCCCAAATACAACCCGTATCAGATACGTCGGCCATGTCTTCGTTCGCACTGCCCTCACTTTGTCGGAGTTCCAAACGCTTGCGTATCTCCTTTCCTTTCCTTGAACTCTCCCGTGGTGGCGGTGCCGTAAGCGTACTTCCCGCCAGGAGTGCGAGGTGCACAGAAATGCGAGCCGTCCATGTGGCCCGATCCCGCAAACTTGGAACGTTTCACCGGAGCAACGGCTAGGTTTCAGAGGGAGCTTGTGGGGAACCAATTTTGTATGGCCTGTATTGTGTGTGACTGCTTGTAGTTTTCGAGTAACCTCACGACCAATACTGTGCTGCGGAACGTCGACCAACGCACGATCGCCTTGGCTACGGTGAAGCAGCGTGTGCCGTCAGAGTGCGGTGAGGCGCGTGTCTGTTGTATACGCGCAGGAATTCGTTAGTGAAAGGGGTCGTGCCACGCCTCGCAAATATACATGGGTACGTATACCCCCCGGTGCCTCACCATATTCCGAGGCTCGACATCGTGGAGGAGAGATTAGTCGCGCTTCACCTTCGCCTTATCATCCACCTTCACAAAGCGGAATGGCACTGAATATTTTAGTAGAAGTGAGCTACAACAGCTGAAAAAGTGCCGGCTATAGCGATAATGATAGAAACCACAAATGAGAAGCTGGACCACCCATCATGCATTGCAAGTTACAAGGGTGAAATCCTAAGTAAGATGACGTAACATTTGCTGAGATTTTATTGTGCAACTATTTGCGCCGGGCCCGTGGTACGGGTTACGCAATCACAGCTTCTCTTACGTATTTTGCAAATAAGTTTACGTTCAATCTATCCTCTACACAATTCAAATAAAGCTTCGGTGACGACTCTGAACACAGGTGAACGCTAGAGTTTCAGGTACCTCGAGAACTGTTTATACGATGTCTTGCGTTTAATTTCAAGGACTGCACGTTTTCATGGAAAGAAACTTATCAGCAGCTTTAAACAGCGCGACACAGGACAGAGCAAAGGAATCACAGGACAGAGTGCTGTGTCCGGTGACGCGCTGTTTGAAACTCCATTTTACAAGGTTTACCAACCAGCCAGAACGAACACGCTTTTAACCTTGTCAGTTTTGAAACCGCCCAAAAGTAAGCCGTGATGCATTAATACGACTTGGAAGGAAGCTATCCACGGTAGATGTGGAGCACCGCATAGGCGTCTTCCTTGAAGTTGCTCGCTGCTGACATAGCACATGACATTAAAGCTCTGTGTGTTTCAGCGGTAGCTAACCGTCAGTTAAGCGTCCAGATGCGCTAAACGTTGCCGTAGCCAAAAAGGACATAGACTAGCGAAGGCGTCAGAAAAGGCAGACGACGTTTGCGTCCTTTTGCGCTAGAACAATGCTTATTTCAGTGCAATGTGACAGCTTCGGCGAGTTGGTGGTTTTGATTCGTGTGGTATTTTCAGACCGTGCTAAAGATGAGGGACTAGAAAGAAAAACGGCAAGCACCGGTACTAGCCGGCAAGTTATTGGAAAAAAATGACTTGAACGTAAGTAGCACGACTAGTGCTCGTGCGACACAAATGAAAAGTGGTCAAAAACGACGAATCGAAACCAGAGAATAAGAAGCAATGCTATTTGCTCATGGTTAAGGTAAATGACACGGCACCGTATTTCAGGTAATCAATTCACTGTCGTGATGCAATTCATCAAAGTTCATTTTTTTTCTCATAACTTCAACATGAAATTACTACATGTGCTTGCTCTTTCTTTTTTTTTTACAGTGCATCAACCATCCCCAGTTTGGCGATAAAGTAAGATAAGTAAGATGCCGTAACTTGTTTAGTATTTTGCAGCAGCACTGACGGCGTCGTCGTCGCCAAGTGACGTCACCGAAGCAACGTCTCAGTAATCTTAGAAGGTGTCTTGAACAATTTAAAACTGGCACAGCGCAACATAGAAAGTTTCTACGTTGCGCTGTATCAGTTTTAGAACGCAATACCAACCCGCCCACTCTTCAGCTTTAGTGGTCTTGAACAGGCTTTACATTGCTATAAAGAATTTCACCGTTTCTTTCACCCCCCCCCTCCACTTTCCTCCTCGCGCTCTCTTCGCTATCGCCGTTTTCATCTGCCGCTGCGCTACGCGTTCGCTTTCATCCTTCGCTGTGCTCGTTCGCTCCGTTACGAGGTACGACGCCGACGCTCGTCGTAGGAAATGGGAGCCTAGATTTGCGCTCTAAAAGAAACAACTGAGATAAGAACGCTAGCTTCACGCACACTTATAGATGCACATCGAGACTATAAAGGATCGCAGATACCTGTCGACTTGAAAACTGCAATAGCGCTGTCGTCACTTTCTGTGCCGCCTACGCGCACGGCCACTGTACAATTACCTTCTAAAAAGGGCCTTGAGCCCTACCGGTTTAGCCATGTCTAGAAGAGGTGGACGTCGTAACGTGGACAAAAGCAACGGTGTCCATTAGTGTTTTTTGCACCCATAAGAATAGTTTTTATGCGTGTCAACCATTTAATGAGGAACGAGTCAGCATTCATAAATGGTGCGCCAAGCAGAAGGTGGTACAACTGCGTTTAACCATAGTGGAAAAGTAATGACGGAAGTTGTGGCTATATTGATTTGTCCGCTGTGTGCATGACTCTACAAACTCTTCCTGACAAGTACTTTGAGACCAAAGACAAATAAGTAATCTATTGAATTTCCTGGCTTGAAAACACGAGAACTCAGATGGAATTTACTCTTTTCTTTCGAAAACCGTGCAAGCACACTCAGGTGAAACAACGAGACGACGAAGGGGAATTCAAACAGCGTGCAATACTTCATGGAAGCACAGGTGAGCAACATTCCAAGGATACAGAATGCGCAAAACAGCTGAATATGTTGATGTACAATTAAAGCACATGAACCATGTCATGCGGCGTTAATTCCCACCCTGAGACACACAAGCGGAATCTGGAAGGGTCGTATCGAAGGCTTGAAAGTTTTGTTTGCTTGTGGTAAGCCCAATGCGAAGTTACTACCTGTTAGCTTTGAGCTTGTTTCACGCGCTAGGGAGTGTAGGTTTTAGAAGAGTCAGCAATAAATTGTTCCGCCGCCGCACTAAAGGCGCAGATGACCGCATACAGCCCCACAGTCACAAAGTGCGCCTTGCAAGGGAACCGACCACATACGCCGTGACGCCGCCCAGGAACCACGCGCCTAGGCTGGGGGAGCACTACGGGCTCAGCACAAACGTCCGTAGACGCAGAATAGGACCTGGGAGACAGAAAAAAGCTTGGCAGCTATAGAAAGGGATCGCATAGGTTTGCTGTTGAGAAAACCGTTCGATTTTCTACATGTTCTGAAGCCTGTTGGTGGTCTTGTGAGGACGAATGCAGAAAGAATGGATAATATGGAAGGATTCGAGAATTAGTCATGATGTAGGTATTGTAAAGACCTTTAATATTGAACGCACACACTCTTGTGTCTCCTCTATGAGGCTCGAAAGAGTACGGTGCAAAACTAAGCATGTATATACGGTGTTTTGTTGCTGGCGCCGGCTATGATTCGAACGCACATCCTTCTCTATAGCGCTGTCATATTTTCGTACGCAAGGTTTAGGAATACCTAGCAAGGCCGAGTTCTCGTTGCAATAACTCTGTCCATAGGCGAGAATAGGAACTAATGGATACTAAAACGGTAGGACAACACAAGAAGCTTAAAAAAATAATACGTGATGAACCAATGACCATTTAGGTCACATTAACGTTAATTAAATATGATTAGTCGATGATTCCAGGGCAGTGTTCGGAGAATAACCGCGCGCAAGAACCTTTGAAAATACACGAGTATAGCTGATACAGAGCTGTTGGGAGCAAATGGATTATGTTCTGTGCCTACGACCGCACCATAGATCACATCGTCGAACTTCTAACCGACGCACACGAAGCTTTCGTCCAACCGCACTTGTATCAGCCTCGTACATCACAACGGACCGCTGTTTGTTTTTGCTGCGCGTGACTTCATACTTTGTGTTAAGACGGTACCGCTTGGCTTCATCCGCGTTGTCTTGGCCAGAAGCACTATTTGCGCAGGTGGCAGCTGTGGCCAGGGGCAGAGTGATTCCGTGATGACGTCAAAACGCTTACTCTCGCGTCGCCAACGTCGAAAGAAAAAGCCAGCGCTCTCGCCGTAAGCGAGCTGTTGTGACCTTTATCCTTGCTACGAAACACCTTGTACTGACATTTCGCCAAGGTGATCATAAATATGAGCCCTACACGCTTCTACAGCGCCAAAATACTGTGTTGTGACCTGTGCTGGTTGTCCCGAAATGGCACGTTACGTATCCTCAGGTGCAAAGTGGGAACTTAATGCATCATTGTGTTAAGGCCGACAACACAAAAGGACATTTCTGAAAACTTTCATTGTGCAGTCTTTCGTGCTCCGAAACAAGTTGATGTTTGAATCAGATGTTCTAAAAAAAATTAGGTGACACATAGAGGTGCTTTTGTTGCGAGAACTTTTTCCATGTACTAACACGTAGCACATTGTGAAAACTGACCTGTTCATATAGCATGAGAGCTTGAATCTTGCAGTGGTCCTCACTTCGGTCGACAGAGCCAGTTAAACGTATTAAGCGTTAAGCATTCACCGCCCGAAAAACTATTTCTTCTGTGCTTCTAGAGTATTACACTGTTCACCACGCACGAGAAGCTTGTTGGAGCTACAAGACCATCTGATTCGGAGGTTACAAATTCAATAATATAAAGTACAGCTCTCGTTTGTTGAATCGACGTGCTAAGCTACATTAGGAATAGCGGTGAACTCTGTAGCTTGTAAAGGTAAGTTTAGTAGTGCTTGGCGGGTTTGAGCTTGCATACTTTCTTTTAGTTTCTTTTACCATATAGATAAGTATCAATATCGCACATTTGTATTCGAAACAGACGGCGCGAATGAGACTAAATACGTTATTTAAGCTCAGCGTATCAGAAGAAAAACTTTCTTAACGACAGTCGTCTGAAAACATGTTGTTCTCTTGTTCAACTCTTGTTGTGGTAAAATATTTGTTCTTTATACACCCAAAGTCAACTACGTGCTTGAATGTTTGAACTGATGTCATAAAGAGTCGCACTTTCACCCGAAAGGCGGAGCATCGATTGCGATAGCAAATTAGTGGACAGCTATACGAAGTAAGGATAGCAGTTTTATCGGCCGTATAAACTTGTAAACATAGGCATACTAACTAAATTAACGAGCATGGTGTCACGCGCGCGTTAGAACACATGAACATATCTCACTCGATGGCCGCGGAAACTCACTGTCAAAACTTTGGAGTGAGGAAGCGCGGCAGCAGCAGCGAGCGAATTGACCTTCGTGCTGCGTCTTGCATCAACGGGAACTCAGCCGCAAAAAAAAAAAAAAAAACAGCGTGTGGCAGAATGTATCCCTGTCGCAGGTGACTTTCAAGACACAGCGGTCCGGGAGGGCGCGCACGGCCCCAAGGAGGCCCGGAGTAGAACGCGCCCACCCTCCCTACCTTCCCCCCGGAACCTAGCGCATCACGGAAGACGGCGCGCTTCCTGCCTGCTTTCCTCCGTTGCGTGCGCGAGATTGAGCCGCGACCGTCGGCTCACCCTCGCACGCTTTGACTTGCACATACAACGTACGGCGCGCAGCGACAACTTTATTGCCCTTGCAATTTATATGGAACCCCACGGTGACGGCGACGAAAAAATGCACCTTGAGTGTTCATACAATTATTATCGCAATAAAACAAGCGGTGCTACGTGCACACTTGCGAGTCGGCAGGTCTGCCGTACGGTTTACCATCCATAGCTTATTGAAAATGAACCGCAAGTTTTTGGAAGACAGGAAGGAAAATAAGTGCTGTTTGTACGCAGATAGCCCGATTGTCAAGCTTCAGAAGGCCAGCAGCATTGAACTTGCGTCACTTAGTAGTCCTCACATGGTAGACACCAAGGCCGTAAACATTGAACACATAGGTGTTGTTGATAGGCCGACTGGGGCCATTGGATTTTTGCGCATGCATGAGTAGTGAAATCGTGCAATCTAGTCTAAAATCGTTCACATGCGCCCCATACCACTCGTCGACAGTCACATTTCTCGTAGGCCCATACTTATGGCGGGTTATTGAGCATACGCGAACTGGACGCTGAAATAAGTACATAAAGAGGACAAACTTCTCGAAGTTTCTACTTAGGTATAGTATGCATGCGTCTGCGCTTACTTCCGATAAGTATTCAATAACCTATTGCATGTATCGCATACTGTGAAGTTCTATACAGGATTTAGAAGGAGGGGCATGTACGAGAACAGTGTTTCAAAGGTAAATTAGTCTGTATCTTATTAACAGTACATGAGATTCGAAGTACGTCACAGTAACCACAAGCAAAGGGTCTAGTTATACCGAAGGTCAAAATCAAATAATGATATAGTTAATGCCTTCGGTTTATGGCACGTTAGCGATTATGTAATATGAATTGGTCATGGTACACTCTGCTGCAAATTATGTTTCTCTAAAAGTTCTAAAAACTGTCCACGCAGTGCTAGCTCACTTCATTGAATACATTTTGGTATAATGACAGAACCAGAACGTAAATTCATCTTGGGACGGCTTGCGATCACTGCGTTAATATCCGCCATTGGGGTAACGTCACCCAGCGGAGTTATAAAACTTGCCTAACTTATTTCAAACACTTCCATTGTTTGCAGATGAAAGGAAATCTGTTTTATCTGACTGCTTCTCTTTTAGTCTTCGGTAAGAACATTTATTATATTCTTGAAAACTTGAAGGAGTCGTTTGGGCTCTGCACAAAGTTGTTTTAGAACGATTACTATCTGCTAATGCTGAAGTGAAACTGCAATGACAGTGTTTGCATCTCAGGTCTTCTGATGCACAGGCGATTTCTAAACACTAATGTTCGGGATTTGTTCTGCAAATATACGCAATCAATTGCGCTTCCAACTTTTCAGTTCAAAGCAGCTAATGACGTCACCAGAACTGATAGAAGTGAACAGTTCATTTTATAGTGATACCGGTTATAGGCGTCTTGCAGCTGTGTTGTCGATGTCATTGTAGTCCGCGTTATAGCCGCGATACGGTAATGAACATCATGTAAAGTGTAATAATGTGAAGCATTATTGGGATCGATCGGCGATTTTCTTCATACGGTGGAACGGGTAGTATAACTGAATTTAGACCTGCAATGTAGTGCGAGTGAGCGCACACCTGTTTTGCGCACCTAAACAATAAATAGACACAAAACCTGTACATATGTATCTCTAAATCAAACAGACCTCTTGAGGGCACGGAAGAATAGGTGAATGCAATGAAAGTTAGCGACAACGGATTTTAAAGAAGCGCGTCTTCATTAGCCCGCCTTTATTCTAAAACAAATAAAACGCATTTCACGTGCTCTCATAGGAAGCGATTTGTTTGCCTTTCTACTGCAGTCATCAAAACTGTGATGTATAAAATTGGACTTCTATAAGCGCATTTGGGAGGTTGATGCCAAAGTAGTGGCGTGTAAAATTTCTTTAATGGCACCTAGGAGAGCGGAAGGGACAGCAGAAGAGACTTACATAAGCAGCGTTGTGCTGATAACAAACGTTGCTGGATCACCACGAAAATTGGATAGGAGTATCGATAAGACTTAGACAACGAGAGGAAGACGAAGATGAGTGCGTGTTCGCGTTGCTTTGGGAAGTGAGAGAAACCTCAAGGAGAGTTACAAGCAAGCTAGTAACACGATAAAGAGGGCGTGGTCTCTCTGTTTAGAGGAAACGTCGACAATTATAACTGGCGAAACAAATGGTTTCCTGCGTTCATGTAGGAAGCACTGCTACTCGAACTGGTAAATTCTGATACAGTACCAAAAGCACGCACAAGAAATGTGTCATTATGTATGCGTTCGCAAAGGGATTTCTCAATTTGAAGACCCGCGGCTACATCTACTTCAGTCTTTATAAGCCACTACTCACGCTTCTCAATGCTCCACCCGGCATGGCATCGTCGACCAGCGTATCAACATAAACGTGCCGAACTCCTAACGAAAACACATCAACACGTCAATATAGGACACTTTATTGTTGCAAGCTTGTAGTAATTTAAGTGTTGTCACCCAAACGCGTCTCAACGTGAACCCTTGTCGTTTTGCCATATCTTACGCAGATCCCACAATACATTTGGTATTCGTGTAATAAAGATTTAGTAGACATTTACTCACGATCAATGTGTGCACAAAGGCTTCGTATTAACATATATTCCCACATTGCATAGGGTCTGCAAACTTTTTGTCTTGTTATAGAAATAAAATAAATATCTAGAGAGCAGTCCACACCAGACTGTTTGAAACTTCGAGCACCTAGTCAGCTGATTGGTCAGGATACCTGTGAAGTGAAAGCAGACGAAGTCCGAAGAACAGTGGACTGTGAGATTGCCCTTGCGATGCGCAATGGGGTGTGGAAGACATATACCGTAAAATCCCGAGCAAGCGCCCCTACCCGTGGTCAAATACGACAACATAATTTACAAATACTCATCAGACCTGAATGAAATTGATACTGTGCGTGATTAAAAGGGTCGCTTTTCGATGTCGCTGTAAAACGCACTTTCGGTTGCAAAGAACTGCGAGATTTGCTTTCTCGTTTAACGTATGCGAATCCTGCACCACCATTGGGTATAGTG
Source organism: Dermacentor variabilis (assembly GCF_050947875.1). Lineage (NCBI taxonomy): Eukaryota > Metazoa > Arthropoda > Arachnida > Ixodida > Ixodidae > Dermacentor > Dermacentor variabilis. Next base: position 80,289,582 of record NC_134572.1, read on the forward strand.
GGACAACGCAGGAGAAACGGCTCAGGCATGGCTGACACCTGCAGGTCGAACTCTGATTATAGGTCAAACTCTAATATATCTGCAAATGTTACGCGAGTTACTGTAGTGCGTCAACAAAAGTATGGTTGTCTGAAATAAGTTTAGTAGCATTCAGTTTCCAAGGAAACGAAAACTGCGCACATAACAGGAGGCCCACTTAGCTATTGTTGATCGTATACGTTCCTTCCCTTTCCGTTCGATAACCTCTCGCGGTGTTTCGAATTTTATGAGACGGGTGTGTGGGCGATTTTCTTTCGTTTGAGCAGAAATCGCATTGCAGTGATACGCTCATCGCATGGTAAGGCTTTGTGATCTGGCAGTCTTGATGCCATGAGGTGTAGCATACGAGTGTTATCGCTCAGTTGCTAGCTCTTCAGCTCACGCACTACGTGAGGCCTACAGTTCAAAGAACGTAGCACATCCGCCACCTTGGACGTGCGTGGCGCTGGCTAACACCCCTGGTTATAATTCTGTACACATACATGAAGCACCAAGAAAGTTGATAGATGGATGACAGCCGTGGTAGCGTGATTGCTGAAGAACCGCACGCGTGATGCGGAAGATGTGGACTCGACTCCCACTTGTGTCAGGTTATCTTTTTGTCCATTTTCGTGTTGCTATTTATTCACACGTTAAAATAAACGTAATGTGACAATTAAATATGATATTTATTTGCACGTACGAATCAAGCATAAAAATTCATTTTTTATATGTTTTCCTGGGTTTTACTGTGCACATTTTCATATATTTGCGATCCCAGTGATACCGCAGCATAAGGCTTTAGAACAATGTGTTTACCTGCCGTGGTTGCTTAGTGGCTATGGTGTTGGGCTGCTAAGCTCGAGGTCGCGGGATCGAATGCCGGCCACGGCTGCCGTATTTCGATGGGGGCGAAATGCGAAAACACCCGTATACTTAGATTTAGGTGCCCGTTAAAGAACCCCAGGTAGTCAAAATTTCCGGAGTCCTCCACTACGGCGTTCCTCATAATCAAATCGTGGTTTTCACGCGTAAAACCCCATAATTTAATTAAAAATATATTTCACAGCACTAAGCGCACAATTTCTGCGTTCTTTTCATCATTTCCATGCAGTAATTAGCCACATAATGATTTTCCCTTTACTATTTTTTTTCAGGCCATGCGACACCAGCCGTCAGAGAAGCCGACGTGCGGCAAAGCGTGCTTGACAGCCTCGGAAACAGTTCTATTCAACTGGAAGACATCAAGTTTTCTTTCAGGACACACTTTTTTGTTAAGTACAAATTTAGCCTTACTCAGGGTTTACTTCTATTACGCGTGGCCGAAGCACGAGATGCCGAATGCAGAACCGTGGTGACTAAACGCAAATACGTGTTGACTACCTGCTACTTCGATATTTCTCAAAGCATTGCGCTCTACTCTGTCTCACGGAAAAAAGGCGCATCCAATCTCGAGCAAAACTTCAATGCCAGCGCTACTGTCACGAAAGGCAGCGTACATGTTTCCATCACGCTAAAGCCACCCGGTTACAAAAGTACGTATCGAATATTTGTTATCTGATGTACATCTTTTAAATGATACTTCTGTTCTATTCAGAGAAGGGAAATTAGCTCGGGAGCGGCGTGAAAGCGACGATGCTAAGTGGGTCTTAATTCGTCACAAAGCTACGCACCGGCTATGAGGTACTCCGTAGAGTAGACAGCTGTAGATTTTCCCATTTTAGATTATTGTGCTCCGAAGCCATAGTACGTAGACTATTCAACATTCTATTCCGGCAGGAATTAATCTACCGAGGCGAGGAATCGAACTCTACTATGCGTGGTCGTAGCCGCTAAGCCACGACGGCGTATTAGTTTATAGTGTGCATTTTATATTGAAGGATGACTGGCGACAATGCCGTTGAGGGCAAATAGTGGCGACGGGGCCGCTTTAAAATTGGCGATATGCTTGCAAGGTTCAACGGATAATTCATAGCGGCTGATATTGTAAAGTGTGTGCCACTATAATGCAATAGCAGAGCACTAGCTATTTTTTTAGAGAAAACCTGTCTGCGTTTCCTCCTTGATCACTTCATACTGCTACGAGATGTAGTGGGAGTTGCTAAATTCTTCTAAGGAGAGCTCGTAGGCCTAGAAAAAGAAACAAAGCAGAGTAGAGGGGGCAGGCCGGCAACACGTACAAAGTCGAGGAAGAATTAGGGTGCGTGTGTTGGAACACATCTGCGTCCGGTAGGTCTGCCGCCTGCATCTCCACTTGAAGAATACGGCACTCGTGGTCCGCCCTCGCTACCGGGCAGGTTCAGATTTAGTGACAAATTACAAATGACCAGCCGGTCCGTCGGGGCTGAACAACGGGGCCGTGCTTAAGGGATGCGGTTGCGGTCCCCTCTCCAAGATGCGAGGATCGCCGGAGAGCAGCGAATCCAGACCGAATGAGCCCTACCAGGAATATATGAAGCCGAGACAATCAAGGAGGAATCCGGATGGTTCAGGACTTTTCGAGCCATTACGTATTGTACGAAGTTCTTAAACTCGGATAAAGTGCCTTCGGATAAGCTAACTTCTTCAATCGCTTCCATGAAGTTATCCAAGAAATTATGTCTATATCTGAAGATGATCGTTTTCGCGCGCTCCCTGCTTGTTTTAAGTTTCACGAAAATATACATAAAAGTGACAAATGTTAAGGGTGTTTTAATAGGAGTTGTCAATCGATGTTGGACACGCAGAAAGCCAACAGTTCTAGTTCCCGGCACCAACAGCAACCACAGCTCGAGCCTCTTGCCAGAGTGACGGTAATGTCCTCAGTACTGCGTGCATCTTCTTCACAACACAAGCTTTTTATATGCTGAAATATGATGGTAAAGAAAAATAACACACAAGGCACACAATATCACGGAGTCTGAGCCCACCTAAGCACGTCAATGAACATAAGGAGAGCAAGAATGAGTTATGAGTTGAGCATTGTGTCTATCGTGAGATGGAGGTGTTGGATGGGAGAAAAGTTGATGCGCTGAATCTGCGCAATGACTGATAGATGCAGAAAGGCATCCGCTGATATACTGATGATGCCAGTAGAAGAGCCGTAACAATTCATAAGCTCCCGACAGCCAAGCGAAAAATCTCAGCAAAGTATCGTCAGCTTCTAAAGCAATCGTCCGTGTTTTACTAAAGAGAACATGGTTCCTTAGGAGGGCACTCATATTCGGTTTATTGTAAGCTGAAAACGCCACTTCGACCAAGTTTGATTTAAATGCTAAAAAGGCCATGAATCCCAGCTTCGGCTGTTATACAGGCAATTACCATGTCATTTGAATGAAATTGCAAAACACAGCTGTTTTAAACAGCTGCTGAAAAATGCACATGCCATCGGTTGCTTTACATCGTACGGGTTAAATTCTGGTGACGACGTAGGCGTAATAAATGCGCTGTCTTGAATTCCGGGACACGATAGCGAATTCTTTATAGAGTATGTGAAAAACGGAATTACAAAGCTATTGCCACTGAAGCGTTGTGTGAAATGAGACCTGTCAGAAAAATGCGAGCGTGGGTGAGAAACATTTTTCCCTGACTACTCTCTTCTCTTTTGCTTCCCAGGTTATGGAGATCGTCTCACTGTGACAGTGTATGTAAACATGACAAGCGTTAGTATCAGTCACCCGCCGGATGCATTCGGTTCTTCGAAAGTTCAAAAAAAGTTTCAGAAAAAGGCCCACACTCATATCACAAGAAAGATTGTGGAAACGTTGGAAAAAGCCTTCAAGAATGTTGAAAATCGGCTTCGTGAGATCTGGAGAAAGTCTACAATGTCAACCTCAACCAATGTGCCCATTACCACGACGACAGGCGAAAGCTCATCTGATGCCACAAGCACTATTACCACAGCTACGACTCAAGAACTGAGCACCACCAGAAGAGACACTCCTGCAACAGACAAGAATTCAACAGAATCTACGTCTTCATCTGCGAGCATAAACAATTGCTAGTCAACGTCAATACAGCAATGAGCAGCGATGCTTGGGTAATGTCACCCTTATTCACGTCAGCGCCAGAATTTTCGGATAAAGTGATTGGGGTATTGCGGCATCATGTTTGCTATCTGTTTGAATATTAGTAACTGAGAATGTAGTAAATGATGTAGTTTTATGCCGTTACGACATTACTATTTTGGAGCAATGAACGAGCAACAATGTCAATACCAGCAATAACAGTAACAATAACAGCACGTAATCAGCGCAAGTACGTCAAACAACAGAACGCGGTTCTACTAAGCATAGCAACGTACTCCTTCAATTTGAACAAATATATTGTAATTACATTACTTGCTCTTAAGGAATGTAAATACTTTATCATGGTCATTTGTCCTGACGGGACAAACATCAGTTTGGTAAACCGCAGAGTGTGGTGGTACTTGGTGTGGTACTTGGTGTGTGGTCTGGTACAGAGTGTGGTACATGGTGTGGTCTAGGCTCATTCCTGCACAAAGATAGGTGAGCTAATAGGTCTCCATGACAGAACTCCGAGCGTTCTCCAATAACGTTCGCTCGCCCTCCTATTTCTTTTTCCTTCGGTGAACTAGGTGTTTCAGTACGAATGTTCTAAAACCCATAATTTTCGTCAAAACTGCGTCCGTATAGCCATAACAGCAGCGCTCGCTCAAAACGCTGCCACTTTTGGGGCTTAAAGTGCTCTCGGAAACAAAGGACAAAGCAACATACAAAAAGCATTCATTACTCTTTTTATACAAAAATGACAGCTAGCCGGAAACGAACATTAGTTCCTCGATCAGACACTTTGAGGAAACGATACGGTTCACTGACCATTGAAAATTAACGAGCGAAGAATGTTCGCTCATATCGGACACGAAGGACTAGATCTTCGCGACTGCGATCACGCTAATGGAAGCGCGTTCGAGCAATGTCTGTGCCAGTTGCGCTCTGGAAAGCAAAACAATTTAGTCACGCAAAGACCACGGAAGGGCTAGCTGTCGGTCCGCGCGCCGTGGTGGCCAAGTCAAAGAGAAGGAAGCACGTTCCTCTAACACCCGAGTTTTCCACGCAATAAAGTAGCGCTAGCTTCCCTATGATGATTAATTATTTATAATAGCGTCTCATTCAAAACGGCACGGCGACAAATAGTCGCCCAGCGTGCTTGAGCTAATCAGGTTCGACTACATCTGCTGCAGTTCAGCATTGTTACCTGCCTCTATATTCTTTCTCTTTATAGAACCCATATCTCTACACTGTAAGGTTGCCTAATTATTTGTTCTTAACCCTCCAGGTAATGACAATGCACATTAGAAAGGGGACGGGCAATTAGACAGTATACAATGAGCAGTACCGTATTCAGAAACGCACAGCTTGCCGAAAATTGAGGAGGTGGCAATATACAGATAGATATACACAGATTAATTAAAATATCGCTTCGAGTAACAGACGGAAAAGGAACAGCATGCAAGCCTACTAAAGTAAGGTAATTGGAGCAGGTTGCCTGTCGCTTGTTTATAAAGGTGGCAGTTTGGCCCGAAGGACGAAGCATCGACAGCGATAGCAATGTTTAGCGTCGCGCTTACACGCTTTCGTTTCGGGCCTCTACTCTGGGATTCAGCCACAGCGATGTTTGCTCCACTGTGCACGAATTTTTAACGGAGTGCAACCAAATGTCCGGTTAAAGTTGTATATTTTTTTTGTGTACGTTTTTCAATTATTGATGATTGATTCTTCCTACTACTATTGCTTTCATTTTAAGATGTAATTTCACCTTGCAACATCACTTACTCTAAAAAAGTCCTGAAAGTTTATTTGTACTTATAGCTTGCAATATAGCTTGCCCGATGCAGCACACAAGGCTGCTGGCTAGAAGGAACAGTGCAGTAACCCAACTTGTCGTAAAAGAGGTTTGTGGAAGGGCGGCACATATCCAGTGTCAATTGAGAGTGACACAAGTTTGTCCGATGGTTGGTGTCACACCCGGTTCCCTCAAAACAGCCCGGTTACTCTAAGCATGGAATGCCCAGTGGCCTAATTAAGTTAGCGGGAAAATGGTTAGTGACGCAGACAGACAGACAGACACCGGAAAGTCCGTGAAGTATTCTGAGCATGCTAGCAACATTATTGTGATGGTTCTTGTTCAGAATATTAAGGATAATAAAAGCAAAGGTAAAACAACAGAAATTCAGCTGTACGGCTGCAGTGAGGACGCGCGCGCACGCACACACACACACACACACACACACACACACACACACACACACACACACACACACACACACACACACACACACACACACACACACACACACATATATATATATATATATATATATATATATATATATATATATATATATATATATATATATATATATATATATATATATATATGTGTGTGTGTGTGTGTGTGTGTGTGTGTTTATATATATAGAGAGAGAGAAAGGCGAGGATAGGCAGGGAGGATAACGAGACGCGCGTCCGGTTTGTTCAGTGGCAAGGTGATTAAAAGATAAAGAGGGAGGAAATAATGGAAAAGAGAGATCACTAGCTGTACGCACCGCTGAATGTGCACGCAACGTCTATAAAGTGTCATACACAGATTCTTCGACTTCAAGTACTGAAGTACTTCTTACAAGAGCGCCTCACAAATGGGTCATATTTTGCCTCTCTAAAGCAACGATTCAGAGTTTGCAGTTTGCCCTGCGCCAAAGGACACACGAGAAATCGGTATAGGAGACAAATAATTATTGTCATAATTCTCTTGAGAAGGCACATGAAATAACACTTAAGTGGTTGTCGGGACGTACCGATATTACCAGTAATGATTTCGCCGACAGAGTTGCGCGGCCCGCCCACGAAGGAAGCCGAGCGGTTCCGATCCCACTATTGCTGCAAAGAAACAATTTTTTTTTTTGCTCGGACTGTACCACGCACTAGTTCCCCGAAGAGTCGCATATATCAACTTTCCCCTTCCGCAAATGCTATCATGAAATTCCCCTTCCAATGCAGCGTTGTTATGCCGACTCTGGATCAGGATGGCATAATGGTAGTAATCAGGATGGCACGCGCGACTTCTGCGGAACCGAAGAGACTACTGAAGACCTCCGGCACTTCCCTTCCCGCTATGACGTCCAGCACCACCTTCTTCGGACAGAACTAAACTGGCTGGACTGGAATACCGTTTTGAGAAGCCAAGATTCATGAACCATGCATGGCCGTGCGCATCGCTAGGGCAGAAAGCAACCAATGGAGATTGGGCACAGTACATATACGGCACATACGCGAAGGAATAATAATGATATGCCATTATTTGGATAGGAATAAACTTTATTCGTCCAACGGTTATTGATGTTGGTGCCCGGGGCTAGGCTGCCAGGGGTCCATCGCCCGAGGAAAATCTTTCGAGATCCTCGGCAACGGCCCTGGCCCGCTGGACGGCCCACTCCTGGTCTTCGGGTGCCTCGCTCAGGAGGGCGGCTTATTTAATTAATATGCCATTATTTAATAATTTGTTACTCAGAACATAGGTGGGCTCGCTGGCGCTGCATTTTAGGTTTGTATTAAACCATACCACCCGGCCCACCCTGCGCGAATTGGGGATATATCTCAGTAATGTTTCGCAATAAGGAACGAAGGTCCTCGTTGAATATCTACGGATGCGATTTTAGTATAAAATCCTAGTCGACAGCCCCGCGAGATTATATCTTCTTTGAATCCATCAAAGTGCGTTATAAGAATAACATGCCTATCAAAGGTTTGGTTCCCGGTTATTCTTGTTTATAACGTTGCTTCAATACAAACCTGTACTGGACCCTGTGCAGACACCCAGTAAATGCATCGGGCAGCAGTCAAAGTTTCGAGACAAGGATAAGTCCCAGTGATTTCATTTGGAATCGTACAATAAGATTACATCCGTAAAGGTATGTAACATGTGGTTGCTAGATTTATCTATTTGATCCAAGATAATTTCATACCAGAAGGATTACTTAATTGTTCCAGCCGCGAAATCATGATTCGGAACTGAAATAGCGTCTGAATTGTTGGGTTTAAGAAGGCATGACTCAATTATACTCTGTGTTCCGGCAAATACTTCCAATAATTCTTTGCAACAGTGAATTAAAAATAGGCAGGGTATTATTCCGCCGAATCATTACACGCACCGGTGAAAGCCAGAAACTGTGTCATGTTCATTGACACTTTCCTAAATGTGAGTACTCAGGACAAAGTGTTCGCAGGAAAATGGAGACTCAACCCTCGACGAAGGGAAGCCTTAGATTGAACCGGCGCTTCAGCAAACCGATTTTTTGTCTATGTCAGGATAAAGAGTAGTCCTGACGAAAGCAAATCCTTTTGTGGAAACGATGGCTGCTGCCTGATGCTCTTATTGCTCGAACACTGTTAAAACTAATTATCGTCCTACATAATTGCATTCCGCACGTGTTTCTGCTAATGCGATTAAGAGTGGCTCTTACTCATCGCAAGTCGAGTTGATACGGCATAAGACTCTTAAACAACCAAAACTAGAGCTTATCAGATCCCCTTATTCTGGCTCATTGCAGGAATCTGGTATACCTGGCGTATAGATACTGGCGACAGCCTGAAAGACCGTTTGGTAAAATCTAAAGAGCCAGCAAACATTAAATTACTAAATTCGCGAAGACAAGTTGTAGAGTTGGCGGGTGCGGGTTGGTTCTAACGCAGGAAGGCTTCTTTAGATTTCTGTTTTCGTGTAGACTTCTGCTGACTGGCAGTTACATCTGTGAAAACTCCGGCGTAAGCATTGTATTCCATTTTAGCAACCCTTGCCGATGTTTAGGGCTAGTTGTCGGCTGACAGTGTTCTTGGTGCATGCTTACTAGAACTCAACTTCAACTGCATTTATTTTGAAACGAAGTGCAGAGGAGGGGGAGGGGGGAGGGAGGAGGCTTAAACAATGTGCGTTATGCGCCCACACAGTCATGTCAGACAGCTAGTCAAACATAACACTCCATGACAGACTAGCGTCAACGCAGACGGCACAGCCATTGTTTATGCCGAAAACGGCAGTATACATCAGAGCGACATGTTTCCATAAAGCTCTATTACGTGGCGTTGAACCTGTCTTTGCGATTATTGCCCTTTTGAATAAAGGTCACGGAGCATGTTGTAAAACATGTCTTATAAAAGTTGTGCGTAATTTTCTGATGCCGCTGACTTCAGTCTACGGCCTCCAATATACGCAGTGGCTGTCACGGATTCGTGTGCTTAAATAAGCATTCGATGTACTATAGGGAGAGTCATAACCGAAAGTACTCTCGTTTGCCGTTACAATTGTGCCTGCTGGAAAGGTTGCATGTCAAGTGCAGGCACTGCTTGTCGTTCGAACCTATGAGCTAAGTGAAAAGCCGACGTTGGATTCTGCGTTTCTTGGTCTGAAGTTTACCGGTGAGAGAACTTATGCTGACATCAAAACTCGACTGTGAGCTGTGTGTTCCTTGGTATTACATTCAATGTTGCCACGATTCTTCAACCCGTATCTGATATGTTTATTTTATTCGGCGCTGTATGGTAAGCTATAGACGTAAGTTTTAAATCAGCACTTGAGAACGCCTGTACAAAATTGGTAAGTGAACATGTCAAAATTTTATTTACACCTTTCTGATGCAATATCGAACATAACCAGACTGTAAGCTTTTTATGCTGCGCGAAGCTCGATCTGTTGTATCGAGATTGCATTTGGCAGCCATCAAACTGTTTTCACGCACTCGACCATTGCGACTACAAAAGCAGCCGTTGTTTCTGACCAAGAGGGCCCGTACCTACAGACAGCCATTAAAAATATGACAATACTTTTCTGCGTAAAGTAGTCCGGCACTTTTGTTTTGTGCACATAAGCATGCAGACATCTGTTCACTCTCGCGCGTATTTGAAGACAAAGAAACAGATACTAGCAAAAATAAATTTAAGCCCGTAAAACGTTGCATGCTCTGCAAGACTGAAACTATATCATTAAGCAATGAACTGGGGCGGCTTGCACGAACATTTAATAACAAAAATAATAACTAATTTAAGAACGGGTTCATGTGCGGTCTAAAACTTGTCTATAGAACATTTAAGAACGCGTTCTTAAATTCGTTATTATTTATGTTAATAAATGTTCGTGCAAACTGCCTCTGAGCTTTTCCTGCTTCTCCTGCATCTTTAATGTCTTTGGCGCCTTTCTCGGTGATGGTATTTTCGCCTTCTTTTAAATGAAATTCACCTAGACATTTAACATGGGAGCACTTACGTATTATGCACATACCTGTGCAGTGCGGCAGTGCGAAACACAACGGCGACAAGAAGCAATCAGAATGGGCAGTTCTTTGTGCTCTTCGTGTTTTGCGCTGCCGTATTCATAATGACTCATTACCAACTAGCCCGGTTGTCCGGTCTGTTGCCTGTGTTGTGTCGTCGTTTTAGTTGGATTGAAATCATTCCATTCTTTGTTGAGGACCAATGTTTCCCCGTCATTTCATGTTCTCTACGTTAAGGTGGAAAGAAGAAATGTTATCGCTGACTTTGCAATAATAGCCTTGGCTCATTGCAGATGAAAGCTCAACTTCTCTTCGTGACCACGTCTCTTTTAGTCTTCGGTAAGAAACCGTGTTGCATTTTTACAGCAAATGCCTGACTTTGCCGAGCGTACATTCGCAAATGCATGTATTGCTTTGGAACTACTGACGGAGCAGCAGTGCTATATAAAAAAAAAAACGTTTCGCCCATAATGCGAAGTTGTAAAGCGATAGCTGATGAAAAAATAAATAAAGAAGAGACAAGGGGCCGTATAACATAAAACTATTCCAATATGTTTTTATTACAATCTCCTGACGTCAAATTTGCGTAACCGCCGACGCAAGCATAGGGCGGTCCCCCGCAGGGTCGTCTGAACAAACCAATCAAATGCTCCCCTCGTTCATAGGAGGTCACTATTGTTTGCTTGAAAAACGAATAACATTACCTGCACAGAGCGGCTTGTCTTATCTAATTCGCTCACAAGAGGCGAGGGGCATGTTCAAGTGGAGAGGTGTTCGACGGGGCCGAGCCACCGCACTGAATATCGATAACCGGATGGTAACCGGATAACCGGATCGATAACCACGAGAAGGATAGGCCTCGTCAGGCATATACAGCCTTTAGGCTCCCTCCTAACGTGGCGATGTATGTTTGGATGCTGTATATAACATCGAAAAAAGAGAATAAATACTCAATTCTATTCTATTCTAAGAGGGTGGTGCTGGCGTCTGCGATTGGTCCGCTTTCTCTTACTTAGCTTGCAGTGGTTCGTCGACAATCGCAGCGGCATGCAACGGAAGCTTAAGAATGACGCTAAAACGGATCCTCAGCAAATAATAGTTGGCTGCACGATGTCGTAAACGTGCCGAAAGTTCTCGAAGACGTTACACGGCCACGCAAAAAGTTTTATTACGCGCAATTAAACCCATGCTCTCCGGTGGAGGCGAGCAGCCAGTGCCGGAGCGATCGGCGGCAGCCATCTTTTATTCCTTTCGGAACGGGGCAGCCTGTGGCTATTCAAAAGAAAATTCAGTTTTGTTCGGCATATTAATGCATCGTTAACGCGTACGCGTCACTTTTACGCGGTAAGTTTTTGCGGTTTTGTGACGTCGTGTGAGAGGCAGGTAAAGTGGGTGCAGCCCGAAAACTTTTGACCAATAGCCGAGGGCTAATGGCAAAAAGGCGTCGAATCAGAAATAACGTTTTTTGTTTTGTTCGCTCAAATTAAGCATAATCAGTGTTTACACGTCATATCAGATGGGGAGCTATCGCGGTTTTCGTGGCGTCGCGTGACAGACAAGTGAAGTGGAGGTGGTCCAAAAAAGTTTTTGACCAATCGCGGTGAGCTGATTGCAGAATTGGAATAGAAAAATTTGGAACAGTTTTACGTTATAGCACCCAAGAAGACATAGACTCTGCCGCCTCGCGTCACAGACTCTGCTAAGCAGCTCCACTTCAATGTACATGATTTTACATGACCTCCTAAAAGCTATGGCCGACGCGCCAACCATTGCGGCATTGTAAGCGACACGGCGATCCCGGCCACGGCGGCTGCATTTCGACGGGGGCGAACTGTGAAAATACCCATGTAGGTAGATTTAGGTGCATGTTAAGGAACCCTTGGTGGTACAAATGTTTCCGGAATGTCCCACTACGGCGTGATTCATAGTCAGATCATGGTTTTGGCACCTAAAGCACAAGAATTTTTTTTTTTGATCGACACGGCGCAACGCAATTTCATGAAGATGACACGTGCGATTGCTCTGTAGTCGCTTTCTAAGCATGGAGTAGTCTGAAGCGTTCGTTTTGTAGTTTGAATGAAGGCGTTATTGCAAACACAGGTGAACTAGCAAACGGGACAATACAACGGTGTAATTTCGGAAATCTCAGCGTTTGAATTCATGCTGATAGTAATTGTACAGTGGCGACCATTCGGTTCCACCGGTAAACGGCAACACCAGCCGCGTAGTGTATTCCAGAGTCTCAGCCAGATTGAACTTGCAGTCTGCATCACCTTGGTGCCTGCAAGATGCAGAGAGGAATAGGTGATGCTTGTAAGTCTTGTTCTGTGAACAGTGGACGATTACACGTCTGACGAACGGTCGAACGTCAGTAATGTGAAGCTGTTGACGTGTGGCCACTTGATATTGTGCCTGTTCTGCTTTCAGTCCAACTCAATTCAACTTCATTTTTCGTAGTGTACACTAGAAGACGTCTTTCAGGGCTAAAAGTTTCGATATACAACTTTATTGGTCCCAGGAGGCGTCATATATTTGACAGTCGGTGACAAGGAGAATAAAATAGAATATAAATATATGGAGCCTCAGATACAAAGCAAATCGTTATAAGCACATCAGATAAGAGCAAACCCTAACATTGCAAGTACAGGATATGACCATATTAAACTTAGAAAGCGGCACTAATGATGACAAATACTACACATAATTAAGAAAAATGTAAGTTATTACCAACATCAAATCAAACGAGAATAAGAACTTTCTATCACTTGTAGGAGTGTTACAACATTTTTAGCGTTACGCCATCATCATCAACATCATCATCAGCCTATTTTGTGTACCCTGCAGGAGGAAGGCCTCTCCCTGCGATCTCCAATTACCCCTGTCCTGCGCCAACAGATTCCAGCTTACGCCTATATAGCTTTACAGTGCTGACACAACAGTGCCCCCTGAACAAAATACGCATTTAACTGTTTAGGGGAGAAACTTGCAGCGTTTTGGCGTTTGTTTAATAATGCTGGAAGGTTGTGTGCAATTGATCGTTGCTCATAGAAGCTTCGAAAGCATGGAATAAACTCGATGTCGGCGTTTCGGAGAGCTATCGGTGTCTCCTGCCGTTTCGGCGATGCGGTCAAAGTCATCGAACTTCGTAACTATTTACGAAGTACGCGGAGCTCCGCAGCGGACGTCACACCCAACTTGTGACAATGACTCCTGGGGACGACACGTCGTCGACGCCTGCACCGGCCATCGTCGGCTACGCTTAACCTTCACCGAATGTTACGAGTATAAAACTATTTATAACATAATTTAAAAAAGCGAACGTTCGCGGAGACGGAAGAAAGCCCAGCCCGGCTGTGTCCACTTTTCGTTGTCTTCAGGACTTCATCGTAACAATATTTACGTATTCTTTCGGTTTGGTGAGTCCAGTGGCTCCTCCGCGCAAACGCACCCGTGTCATAGGTATGCGGATTGCCTCATTACGTAAGAAAGCGTCAAGAAACATTTGATTAGGGTGGAGAGAGGCCGACCAAAGTGGGACCAAGGACTCCAGGTCCTTCCCTCGAGAATTTGTCGACATCTGCCCCACTGACCGACTGATTCACCAAATTTAACTAAAATAGTGTAAAACATAATACTTGATGCCAACAGTAAGAAACCAAACTTGCTCTATACTTAGGCAAAACATCAAGTACTGACTGTTCTGCGAGATGTTGTCAACCTGCTTGTTTTAATTTCTTGAAACGTTGCCGCGACAACCAGGCAAACAATCAACCTCTTCAGCAAGACTTGCTTGCTTGCTCGGTCGCTTGTTTGCTTGCTTGGTCGTTTGCTTGCTTGCTTGCTTCTTGCTTGCTTGCTTGTTTGCTTGCTCGCTTGCTTGCTCGCTTGCATGCTTGCATGCTTGCTTGAATTCTTGCTAGATTGCTCCTTTACATGATGGCGCTTACAGGAATTCGCAAAAAAAAGCGGGCAGTTAAACGAAGGAGGGGCGGTAGAACTTAAGGAATAAAATATAATATATTTAATAAATTCTGAGGTTTTACGTGCCGAAGCAATGATATGATTATAATGGACGCTGTAGGGGACTCCGGATTAATTTTGACCACTTGGGGTTCTGTAACGTGCACCCAATGCACTGTACACGGACGTTTTTGCATTTCGCTTCATTGAAATGCGGCCGCGCTGGCGGGGATTTGATACTGCGCCTTTGGGCTTAGCAGCGTAACACCAAAACCACTACGCCGCCATGGCGGGTGGATAAGAAAGCAAGGCAGGTAAAGTGTAAATTTTGCATACAATATAAAATAAATAGGGATGATGATTTTTTTAGAGAAACGCATAATTATCGAAAGGAGATCAATTTTCGAAGTATTCTAGTGATTTCGAATTCGATCGGTAAGTTTGCAAAAGATCGAATTAATTATTCATGAAATTAAGCGGATATTCAACTTGTGTCACAAGCGCATCTGCAAGTATCCACGCGGATGCTTCTGTGGCCAAAGCCAAATACAGAACTCTGAAGAAAAAATTTTCCACAGGATTTACAATACTTCTTTTGAGTTTTTAAGAGTTCCAAGTTATACAATAGTATTCCTCATATTGTCGTATTAATACCCCTCCTTTAGCTTTTTTTTTTGGACTGGGTACACAAGAACTATGTAACCTGCAAAGCGTGTTATTCTTTCTAGACTAAGACATAGTGTTAAAATACCAGCTTGTCACATCAAATAGTCAAGAAAACGAGCATGAAACAATTACTAGTTTGTATGTAACCTGTCGTTGTTAACTTATTGCGTCATAAACAAATTTCCCTTTAACCTAATTGAGGGAATGACGTTTTGAAATAATTTCTTCTCTGTCTTGTAAATACACAGTTTCTGGTTCCTTACAGATGTGGCATCAAAAGTGCTATACACTTTTTTCTCCTCTCGATGCCATAGAATGCTACTGGGGCCTGTCTGTTGTTGCGAACTTGGCACTTAATGCCCATAGCACTTAAAGGAAATATCGGCGTTTTTACACGGGGCAGGCTGCTCTTAGCCACATGACGACGACGACGACGACGACGACGACGACGACGACGACAACAACAACAACAACAACAACAACAACAACAACAACAACGACGACGACGACGACGACGACGACGACGACGACGACGACGACGACGACAAAGAGAAAAATAAAATAACTAAATACTGAAGAGAGTCGAAAGGCGAGAACATAAATGCGAAGTCGTTAAAGTTAGCAGAACATCAAAGTTTAAGCGAAGCTGTTGGATCTTCTCTGGCACTCAGAAGCTGTAAGCAGATGGAAAGCCCCATTTTGGCGCGAAATTGCGTATTGTCGTTAAATAGGGACTGAAATGAATCAGTTAGTTTGGGGTAGCAAAAATGTTTTACTCATTTCGCGATAACATGCTCATTAGTCGAACAGGAAATATTAGGCAAAATTCTATACATTTTTTTTTTAATTTTGCACCCACCCGAGCGCCCGTACGCCAGTCTGACATCTTAATTTAAAAATGTTTTCTCGTATTTCGGTCATTGTGGCACCCTGAATATCTTCAGAATTTTTCGAGTTCATGCATTGCTACAATTAGCATAGAAGATGCTTATGTTTACTGAAAAAAATAATTAATTGAGCCGGACCGGACGCCGTGATAAACCGTGATGGCAACTTAGTGCAGGAATTATAAGTCAGTGTCGCCACTCGTCTTTGGTTTCTCTGTCTTCTCTGGCTTGTTAAGCCTCCTTACACGATAAGAAAGGCTTTTCTGGTATTGTGGAAAGGTAATTTACTGATAGAACCCAACTTATCTTTCTCTTTAGTGTCCTTTTAAATTTACAATTCATGGCACTCTAAGCAGATCATTAACCTTACGGAACACCAGATGATTATACTGCACTTATTTTTTCTAGAACGAATGTTTGAAATGAAGAGGTGCGAAGCAATGGTTAACAGAAATCCCCTTCAGCTAAACTTAACCGCACATCTTCAAGATATCATTTTCTTTTGGTCGCGGATCGCAAAGCTACTCTATAAAAACGCAAGAGAGCACGCCGTCTACTTTTGTTTAATGCAAACAAGTACTTTTGTCAGAATAATGTACGATTGTACAACATATGTTTTAAGCGCAAGCTTAGTGGGCCTTCAATATCCAGAATGTGGTGTGGCCTGCAAGTCACATAAACACTTTTTTGAATCTGCCTCGACAACTTTACATCTACACTTGCTACGGATAATAAAATCATCGTTATCTATACTGCCTTATGAGATAGCCGATAATGATACAAGAGCTAGCAAATAATAATGTTTTTCTCATCTACCTCACGCAGGCCAAGTACTTCGAGCTGCCAGCAAGGATGACCCGAAACAACGGTTTCCCGTGCAAATGCATATCAATAAAACCATAGTGCTGGCAAACTTAACGTTGGCATTTAGGCACTGGTTAATATGGCACTACACGTTTAACTTTACAAATGGCTTGATCTCTGTACGTAACGGCGGAAATCTAAGTGGGAACTGCGAGCTAAAAGGGGGAGAGAAAATGTCCGTCATTTTTTGCCCCTTCTACCTTTCGAGAAGCGTTGCAACGTACCTCGTCATAAAGAAGAGCAGCTTGAGACGGAAGAAGCAATACTTCAACATCACTCACAACATCGAGAAGGGAACTTTTGATGTGTATGTGTGGTTCAAATCGCCTATTGGTCGGGGTAAGTACTACGTATTTGTCAGATTTCGGCCTATATATGGCGTATAACTCCGCTTTTTGTTGGCAACATACAGGGGAACAGCATTAACTTGTGAAAGGCATCGCAAAAAGAAGTTGCCAAGTTGCCCCGAGCTGTCCACATCGTATAAAAGACCGAGGTATAGGCCGGCTTTGTGTTAGGTAACGCCCATGTATCGCTGAAAGTTGCGGAAGCAAAAGTGACATAGAAGAAGAAACAATGACAAAGTGCTTCTGCTGCGGTTGTCGCAAATTGTCTGGTTGCCATTATAACTACCGCTAACCTTTCACGAAGGGCTGACGCCTCTTTCAATGTTTGGAAATTTTGCTCGTCGGCGCTCCTCGTAGTATTTTTTTTTCTCCGCACGCCAGAGTAGATTGTGGCTGGGTATACCATCTTTTTGAGATTGCGGGGGCATGAGGAATAGTTATGTAGTTCCCGCGCCCCATCGCTTGTCCTACGTGGACCTTTTCCGCGTGACATAGGAAAGTACGACAAAACATCCTCCGCCCATTGGGTGCACCCATGCAGCTTGTATTTTGTGTATTCATACAAATTTCTTATTGCGTCTTAGTCTTCGAACTGCACAGTATTATGAAAAAGTACACATCGAAGGGAGGGAGAAATTGTAGAGGAAAGCGTGTTCAAAGAAGGTCAGAGGCCCATATATGTTTCAGCACCAGGTTAAGAATTTCTGTTTTATTTTCGTGCGTCAAAAGGAAATCTCACGGAAGCGAGAGAAAGCGCTAGTCGCATTCTATAGCAACTGTTTCGCGCATTGCTGGCGATATCACAGGTACCAAGGTTTTCTTTCTTTTCTATTTTCGCCTAGCATACTTGTTTTTCTTGTATCACAGGCGAAGCTCTAGTTCTTTCTTAAAATTGCGTTATTTACGAAAGTTAAAGTTTTTTTTCCTTCGAAAAATCATCAATATTTACTTTTAACAACCTGTACATGTTCCCTGAGCCATTTAGAGACGCTACTGGCGCTTTCACCATAATTTTCTTAATGACGCCATAAGACTTTATGTAACACAAATGCTTCAGCGATCACGCAGCCGAAGTTGATTCATTACCTAATGTCAACCGCTCGGATGAACAAATGATACATGCAAGTTAGAGCACTGTTCTGGATATAAATCAGTAGCGGATCAATAGTAAGACGACGGAAGTGCCGTAGGCCAAATAAAATTCGTTGTCGTGAAGGGGCAGGGCGCCAATAGAGGTAAGATAACTGTTATATAGATGGAACAATAACACCTCGAACAATTAATTTTTATTCCTTTTTACAAACAATAAGAACAGCTCGCAAAAGCGAAAAAATATATAAAAATGAAGAAACAGAAAATACCGTAAGTGCTCAATGGGGAAAACATGCCCCATTATTCCTGTTTAGAGGTATATGTGGTAAAAAAAAATATGCACCACAATAGGATCATCAGTTTTGAGAAAGAAAGAGGAGGTTTGGTTTAGTTTGTTACGCATATATCAAGCTTTTACTTTGAATACGGTGACTTTAGAGCACTTTTTTTGTCGAGTATCACAACCGTGTATTGGCGCTAGGTGAAGTTTTGTTGTCATTCTTTGCGCCATGAGACTGAGACTAAGAGAGAGGAATTATTACGACGACGAGAGGGCTTGACAATGGCTGCGTCACATTCCGCGGCATGACGGAACGGATGCACAAGGCAGAACCAGTTTTGAACCTTTGAGTGCTAGTGAGCCCTATTGCAAAATGTGATGCACCTGTTCAAATCTGGTGGCAAGTTGAGGCAGTAGTCTGGAATTTACTGCATTTGTGGCCAGTTGTTGCCTTTCGGGTAGCCTATTCTCAATAATTATTACGTTTCAAAGATGCTTTAGAAGCGGAAAGAGACCACTTAGCGTGCGTTTTAGAACTTTCGATTAGCCAGTACCATACGGCTGAAGTACCACGCCCCCATTGTTAGCCTATAGAGATGCAATGCATGGTGCATTGCAAAGCTTTCTGAAGGGTGCGCTTTACTAATTATCTTTATTTAAAGAGAGGCATTGCGAAATGCATTGACGTTTACAAGGTTTAAAATATGAAACTGAAAATTTAAAGTGTGCTAAAGAAAATACTGAAAACATAATATTTTAGTAAAAGAATTAGGGCTAATTTATCTTGGTTCACAGTGTAGGAAAGACAACAGCGTAATAATTGCCACTATGCAGCTATAGTCCATCTATATTGCGTTCACGTTTTCTTTACCTTTGGTGCGCCTAAGCAAGTGAGAAAACTTTAACTTAACATGCAGTACTCTTATGTCGCACTTCTATTGTCACACGTCACCAAGAAACACTCAGTCAAGGCACAATAATGACAACGAAGCCCAATCGCCCAGTCTTATAAATTCTCATTAAAGGAGAGAAAGCAAAAACGGCATCATACAGTTAATGGCGAATTCTATAGGATGGTTTGGAGCAGCTCTTTTAGAGCAGTTTCGGCACTTTTCGGAACGGCATTCTACACTTTTCGAAACGGCTTTGTTGTGCGATAGCGATTGGCAAAACGCTCCCCCTGTTGTAACTGCAGATTGAGAGCAATTGTCAAGCCAAGATTAGTCAGCGCAGAAGGTGACACTTGTTCGCCAAAGCGCTTGGAGTTGAACTGCGCTTGAGGATCCCGGCTAACACGAGAACCGATTTAGCAAGCGTTTTGACTCGCCTGTTAGCTGAGGCGGTAATGCTTGTACTCTTCCCGAGAAATTTGACGCGTTACTTTACGCTGGAAATAGGTGTTATAGATCGGAATAGATTGGTTTCCTTCTGCCACAGGAATGTGGCAAAAGTTTTCTTAAGCACAAGACGGTGAGTTCGCAGGAAAGCTAGCATCTCGCACCTGAGCGGTTATCGCCATGTTGCCTGACGCTGCAGAGTAAAAGTCCTTAGCCTATTTCGCGATGTTTTTGTTTAGGTAACGCGAAAACGGGAGACATAATAAAGAATGGTTACTGTTCAGAGTATTCGCGGTGGGAAGCCGCTATCTATACAGGTACCGTAACGAACAGAGTCCCTAACTTGAATGCTGCGTGTTTTCAAATACAGTTAATGCTGACTGTGAAACGTGGAGAAAGAAAGTGCTCCAGACAGGCAGTAAACCACCAGTGTCTGTGCACTGCGCGCAAAGCTTTGTCTTATGGCACTGATGCGGTTCTCGTTTTCCTTTTCAGCGCATTCAGAAGCACATACTTGCATACTCAATCTGAGGTCGGTGAGCCTGTACATCGACCCACCATCTACGTCGAAGTTCGACAAAGTTGCAGCAAAGTTTAGTGACTACGCCATAACAAATATTCAAAAGGCAATTGAAAGAGAGTTGAAGAAGTTCTGCGCGAGGGCTGCTACAAAGATCGAGGAAGAGTTTCGAAACCGACGACGCACTAACGTTAGTGTGTAACATCCTCCATCGGTATATCGTGGAGGCAGGCATATCGTCCGGCATTGCAAGGCTACGAAAATAAACGCTGCTCGGTCCGTGACGTGTGCATGAGCATGGCGTGGCTGGCAGAAAGCTTTCTGGCAGCTAATCAAGTCTTTTCTTGGCTCGTCGTCGGTACAGAGTGGTGACCTGGACTGTGTCAATGCTCTTTGACCAGTCCCACCCCGCTGTTACGACTGCAACCTCTTTGAGCACTGCACCGTCAGCTGCAAAGTTGCACCTATTTAAACCTCTCGCACGTCGACATGGGTTACTGTGGATGTGGGACCGGGTAGGCACCTCTGTTCAACAAAATATTCTTCCTTCTCCCACCACAGCTAATACTTAAACATTCGCGTTACACAATCGCAAATGTCATGTGAGTTCCTTTGTTTACCTCATTAACATATTTAGGAAGTTCTTTAAAAATTGAGGAATTTCAAGAAACTGAAGTATCAATTCTTCTCTTGGGCGACTTCAACATCAATACAAACAACGCTGATTTTCTGTAGGATAATCAACAACCGTTGATGCCGAAACTCGCCATCCTGCGTGGATCCATCGCTACATCTAGGGGAAAGTGCATCGAACTCGTCTTGGAAAACAGCGATATAAGCCAATACATTGAGCATATAACTACTCAGTGTAGCGATCACAAGGTCGTCATCGCTACATTAAAACAAACAAGGGGGACAAAATTAAACATGTCTACGAAAGATTCTTCCCTCTCCCACCACAGCTATTGCTTCAACATTCGCTTTACACAATCGTAATTGTCCTGTGAGTGTTTTTATTTGCCTCATAAATATTGCTAGGAAATTCCTTGGAAATTGAGCAATTTCAAGAAAATGAAGTATCACGTTTACAACTATGTAGCTCAGAAATAACAAACACCGTCAAAATTCTGTAAACTAGCCCTTCTAAACATTTAAAGTGGTCGAAAGTGATACATTAAAAGTCGCTGTGAAATGTACCACTAATTTGTGAGTTATAGTTATTTTGTAAAACTCTCGTAAGCATTGTGACAATTCTACGTAGTATAGATTTGTGTATCACATTTCTCCACCTGCGATGCTCTAAAATATGCCGTTTATATAACTACAATATCTGCTTTTGGCGCAGCGTTACGTATTTCCATACCTTGTGCTGCCGTATTTTTTTTACTTATCAATTTTGGCCATCTTGTGTAAAATATTTCAGGCTACAAATAAAAGTTTGCTTACTGTACAGAGACGGCCCAGTTCAGCGTGCTCTTTGAAATGCAACGAAATTGATTCAAATTGGTTCAGCGGTTCACCAATGAGCGGAGTTCTGCGCTTTACAAGTGGTGGAATGGGTAGATCGGAATCGGCATTGAGGTAAACGTTCCTCTTAAAGTCGCTAAGAAGAAACCGCTTGTCCGAACACTGCTTGGTTGAAGCATACGCGAACAACGTTTAGTAAAGCAATGAACGCGGCTAGTTGGTGGGCGTTCATGATTGTATTGCGCTTAGTATTACACTGACGAACATAAGGGACAAGACGTGGACGTACGTGGCTCAAACTAACAACTTGTTCAAAACTGTTAAAGAACACGCCTATATACAAGGTGATGTGGCGGAGGTTGTATAAGAAGATAAGATAAGGTGACGACATGTGATGATGCGTTGGGCCGGAAAAACATCGTTCACTTGCACCCGTTAGGCTTGGCAAACTGGAGCTCAGCTTCGATAAGCATGACGGACGGAGTGCTTACGCATTCCTCTTTTTCTTTGGCTATCGCAAGCGCTTCCCATATTTCTCGCTCCTTGTTTGTTTTTTGATGTGCCAGTTTCTGACAGAGCTTAGTAACGTGGCTGCGCACTGCAAACAGTGCAAATGCTCTCCGCTACTAGAAAGCAACACAGTCGTTGGTACACCAAAAAACACAACGGAGAGACAAACATCGGAAGCATCTGCGATGGCAAAACAAGTGCGTAAGCACTCCATCTATCGTGCTTATCGAAGCTGAGGTCGAGTTTGCCAGGGCGAACGGGTGCAAGTGAACGATGTTTTTCCGGCCCGACGCATCATCACATGTCGTCACCCTGTTATATCTTTTTATATCCCCCCCCCGCTACATCACGTTGTATATAAGAGTGTTCTTTAAGAGTTTTAAACAAGTTGGTTGTTTGTGCCACGTACGTCCGCGTCTTGTTCCTTTGTTCGTCAGTATAACACTAAGCGCAATACAATCATGGGCGAACCACATTGTAAGCAGTGGGAGGGGGGGATGGAGGAGGGTTCTTGCATACAGTACACAGCGATGTCATGCACAGACTGGAACGTAACACGTCACCAGAAGCATCACGTCAAGACTGTCTACGAAAATAGTGCATACAAACATGCTGCAATTAGCGAACGTTTATGGTAGAAAACAGGAGTGTACAATGGAGCAATGTGCTCCTAGAAAGCACGCTTATGTGATTTTTGAACCAACCTTTGCGACAAATGTCCATTTGATAAAGGATAACGAAGCATGATATCAAAAATGCTTTGCGCGAACAAAAAGTCAGTGATGATTAAGTGTTAAATGCGTCGCACCTCCTCTAGGTCCTAGATACTTGATTTAAACCACGTTCAATGTCGTCGACATTGAACAATGTTGTTCACTCGACAGATTTCCTGCCTCTTCAAGGATATATATATATATATATATATATATACCACCATAGCCACTGAGCAACCCGCCATGGTTGCTCAGTGGCTATGGTGTTGGGCTGCTGAGCACGAGGTCGCGGGATCAAATCCCGGCCACGGCGGCCGCATTTCGATGGGGGCGAAATGCGAAAACACCCGTGTACTTAGATTTAGGTGCACGTTAAAGAAACCCAGGTGGTCAAAATTTCCGGAGTCCCCCACTACGGCGTGCCTCATAATCAGTAAGTGGTTTTGGCACGTAAAACCCCATAATTGATTGATATATACATATATGCCACGTGAACGGCTTCCCACACTTCCCACTCACACAATCTTTTTTCCAGTTTGACATCCATAATTCTAAGGCAAAAAAAAAATGTTGCCCATAATTCTTTTTTATTACGCTGCCATCAATCAAAAGCCTCCGAAAAGCTGTATAACGAATACGAATTCGTGTCTATACATATAGTTGCAAGACTACGAGGATTTACAACACAAGGCACGTTTGCTTTACGTTACAAGTTCACCTGCCTCAAAGTAATATAATTCTCGTATATTTCAGCCTGACAGGTAACACTTGAAGGCGACGTTGGATTCTGTGTGCCTGGAAGACGTGTGTAAAGCTGAGAAAATAGTTCGGACCTAGTTTTGTTTATGTTCTATAATCATGTATGGGAAGCTATAATTTGGCACGTGATAACCCCTGTACGAAGAACGCCATGGTATAACCATATATATTTATTCACAACATGGTTTTTTTTCACTGCCTTGTAGATATTCAACCTTTAAGCTTCCTCAAGTTGCGAGGTGTTCGAACTCTTGTGCCGACATCGTAGGTGGCAGACCTCAAGCTGTTGACACGTACATGACCTTTCGCGCAAGTTGGAATATGTCATTTGTTTGTCACCAGAGCGGCCACGTACGTCCTCCATAGTAGCGGACTGACGCACGACACATCTGGATAGGATAACTGACATTTTCGTAAAAAAGAATCATTGGTCACGGGCCGTGTGGCACGTCTGTTCAGTGCATGCGTGCACAGTGACGTTCGTTAACGCTGGTATGAGTTTGAAGGAATGAGGAGGTAATATGTTTAATTCGGGGATTTGCCACAAGGCATCATTATTATTATTATTATTATTATCATCATTATCAGTCTATTTCATGTCCACTGCAGGACGAAGGCCCCTCCCTGGGATCTCCAATTACCCCTGTCCTGCGCCAACCTATTCCAAATAGCACCTGTGAAGTTCCTAATTTAATCACCCCACCTAGTCTTCCGCCGTCCTCGACTGCGCTTCCCTTCTCCTGGCACCCATTCTGTAACCCTAAAGGCCCACAGGTTATATTACCTACGCACTATGTGGCCTACCCAGATCCATTTTTTTTAAATTGCGTAAGCACCTCTATAGTTACCCAACGAGAGAACTGTCCGTCCGACCCTCCTTCGCGTAAGGCGATCGCTGTCAAGATAGAGCCAGCCAAATGTGGCAGAAGACGACCACAAACGCGCGACCAGTACCACGGGCGCGTCTCTGTGGCCACGTGACGTGAACAATCAGGCGCGCACTAGCCACACCCTTAGTAAACAACAACTGTGGAGTGTTACGTTTCGCCTACGACGCGCGGTTTAGCCGGCGCGACTGCAACAAAGCGGCAGACATTTTGGCCCGTTCGGCGTCGCCGCTACGCTCCCCGCCAAGCGCGTCCAGGCATGTTCCGATGCCACGTGTCTTCATGTGCGTGTGTGAGTGTATGTGCCATTGTGCCCGACTGGAGGCGCTACGAGAATAGAAGTCACCTTCTCCTCCCAGCCATTGTGCCCGACCAGAGGCGCTACGAGAGTAGAAGTTACCTTCTCCTCCCAGTCATTGTGCCCGACCAGAGGCGCTACGAGAGTAGAAGTTACCTTCTCCTCCCAGTCATTGTGCCCGACCAGAGGCGCTACGAGAGTAGAGGTTACCTTCTCCTCCCAGTCTTTGTGCCCGACCAACGGCGCTACGACAGTATGCGTCACCTTATCCCATTGTACAATCACGTGCTCGTCTATTGAGGGGTTCCTTCTTGCCCTCAACTGCGAGAGTATAAAAACAGCTGCCCCGGACGCCAAAAAGAGGGCTCCGATTTCTTCTGTTGAGTAAAGTGCTCTCCCGTCTCTCTTCTTCGGTCAACCTGACCGCCAACTCTTTGCGATGATAAAATAAACAAGTTGTTTTGTTGTTACCAGTCGACTCATGCTTTGCCGGGACCTTCGGATGCTTCCAGTTGTACCCCAGGCCGCCAGGCCAACGCTACCCTTGGGGCTTGCGAACAGGTCGTACCATCGGTGCTACCACAACAACCGTTGCCATCGGTGGGATTCAAACAACTGTCTGCCAGCGGTGAGATCGCGACAACGGAGGCCAGCAGCGAAGAGATGCGGTTGACTGTATGCTGAGCAGCTCAACAACGATCCGGGAGCAGTGCAACGAGCCCTGTGTGATGACTGGTTGCCTGCAGCGGAACGACTGCGCTGAACTCTTGACTGCGAGGTTTGGTGAGTGTGGGACTTTCTTCTTCTGAGCTCTGCCAGGCTTTTGTTAGTGTCAGAAACAGAGCTGGTAGTTGTGGTTGTCGTTGCTGCCGGGTTAGTTTGCGGCAAGACAATAATAGGCAGTAGAGAAAGCAGCATTCAGAGCAGCCATGGATTTGAAGTCGTTGCGCAAACCGAAATTGTTGGAGCTTGCAAGAGAGTTGGGTCTGGATGTCTCGGACAAACTCAGAAAACCAGAACTGCTAAAGGCTATTCTTGAGTTAGAAGCTGAGGATGACGAGCTGTCGGAATGCCTTGAGACCATTGAGGAGAGGGAGACTGCAAAAAGACAGGAGAGCGAACTTAAAGAACAAAAAGAGCGAGAGCAACAAGAGAAAAAAGAAGAGCGCGACCATCAACACGCGTTGGAAATGAAGCGTCTCGAGATTGAGATGGAACGCGCTCGTAATGGAAGTCAGGCACACGGTGCAGGAGAACGAGTATTGTTCAAAATGACTGACCTGATGCGGCCGTTTAAGCTTGGAGAGGACATTGGTTTGTTCCTGGTTAACTTCGAGCGAACGTGCGAGAAGCAGGGGTTCTCTCGGGAAACGTGGCCACAGCGCTTGCTCACTTTGTTACCCGGCGAGGCGGCCGACGTAGTCGCTCGCTTGGATAGAGAGGAGGCAGAGGATTTCGACAAAGTGAAATCGAGTCTGCTAAAAAAGTACAGGCTGTCAGCAGAGGCGTTCCGTCGGAAGTTTCGGGAGAGTGAGAAAGGCAAGAGTGAGTCATATACAGAATTTGCCTACAAGCTTATGTCAAACATGCAGGAGTGGCTCAAAGAAGAGAAAGCGTTCGGTGACCACGATAAAGATCTGCAGTGTTTCGGGCTAGAACAGTTTTATAGTCGGTTACCGGAGAGCGTGCGGTACTGGGTCTTGGATAGGCCAGACGTGAGTACGGTGGCTAGAGCCGCTGAGCTAGCCGAGGAGTTTGTGACGCGTCGAGCTCGCGGAGCTAAGGACGGTCAAAAGGGTGAATTTGGCTCGAAGTTTGAGAGGCCGAAGTTCACACCCATGAGAGCAAAGGGGAACACGCGTAGGGAGGATGCGAGTGAAAGCAGTCCGACCAAACGTAAAGAGACGGCGGCAGCCGAAGCCGAACGCAGAAAGCGGTTCGAGATGAGGCAAGCGCGCGTTTGTTATACGTGCCAGAAGCCGGGTCACTTTTCGGCGCAGTGTCCGGAAACAACACCAAAAGTTGTGTTTTTTTCATTATGCAGCACTGACGAGAACATGAAGCTTCTGGAGCCTTACATGCGAGACCTCCTCGTGAACGGGAAAGAGTGCCGAGTGCTTCGCGATTCCGCAGCTACGATGGATGTAGTTCACCCCTCTTACGTAGAACCCCATATGTTCACGGGCGAGTGCGCATGGATCAAGCAAGCCGTGGAAGCTCATAGCGTGTGTCTGCCGGTAGCAAAAGTGCTTATTGAAGGACCTTTCGGAGCGCTTGAGACGGAGGCCGCAGTGTCTTCTATGCTGCCCCCCCAGTACCCGTACCTATTTTCAAACAGGTCCGATCACCTCCTGCGCGAGAAGGGGCTTTTGTTTGGTGAGGCTAGCGTTCAGGCCTTAACCAGGTCGAAGGTTCGGGAGCTCGCTGCAAAGGCGGAAGTTGCGGGGCCGACGTTATCGAACAATGAAAAAGGGTCAGAGGTGCAGCAAACTGACGAACTGAATAAAATTGAACCTGTAGCGTTGAAGGCGCCAGATACTGGAGAGGAAATGCCCGATAAGGGAAAGTTAGAAGAGCTATCTACAGATTTGCTCATCGCGCCTACGTCAGACGGACTTGATAGGTTGCTAAAAGTCAGCCGGTCGGCTTTGATAGCCGAGCAAAAGAAGGATGGCAGCGTAGAAAACATTCGCTGCAATGTCAAGGAAGGTATCGCCAGGAAAAATGCGCGTTTTGTGGAAAGAGGTGGAGTCCTGTACCGGAAGTATCTAGACCACAGAGGAGTGGAGTTCGATCAGCTGATCGTGCCTCAATGCTATCGTCAGGATCTGTTGCGCTTGACGCATGGGGGTTCGTGGTCCGGACACCTTGGAGTTAAGAAAACTAAGGACCGTCTCTTGCAAGAGTACTATTGGCCAGGGTGTTTTCGGGACGCAGACCATTTCGTGAGGACATGTGACACCTGTCAGCGGGTGGGCAAACCAGGGGACAAATCAAGGGCGCCGTTGAAATTGGTACCTATCATTACGGAGCCTTTAGACGGCTCGTTATTGATACAGTGGGACCTCTGCCGGTAACAGCCACGGGGTACAGACACATTTTGACTGTGATCTGCCCAGCGACAAAGTTCCCTGAAGCAGTGCCGCTTAAAGAACTCAGCTCAGTTGAGATAGTCAATGCACTACTGTCCATATTTGCGCGAGTTGGTTTTCCTGCAGAAATCCAATCAGATCAGGGCACAGTGTTTACTAGCGCTTTGACGACAACTTTTCTCGAAAGGTGTGGGGTAAAGCTGCTACACAGCTCAGTGTACCACCCACCGTCGAATTCCGTTGAGAAGCTCCACTCCGTCATGAAGCGCGTGTTGAGAGCATTGTGTTTTGAACATCGAACTGACTGGGAGCTGTGTCTGCCTGGGGTGATGTTTGCATTAAGGACCGCGCCGCATGCGGCTACGGGGTTTTCGCCAGCTGAACTGGTGTACGGTCGCTCGCTTCGGTCTCCGCTTCGCATGCTTCGAGAATCGTGGGAAGGCAGGGGCGACGACCCAGTCGTGGTGGAGTACGTGCTTAAGCTCCTCGAACGCTTAAGAAGGGCACAGGAGTTGTCAGGTGAAGCAATGGCAAAGGCCCAGCAGAGGGCCAAGGTTTATTATGATCGGACAGCCAGGGCCCGTCGTTTTGAGGTGGGCGATGAGGTCATGATATTGCGCACATCGCTAAACAACAAACTAGACGTGCAGTGGGAGGGCCCAGCACGAATTGTTCAGAAACTGTCGGACGTTAACTACGTGGTAAGTCTGCCAGGAAAGCGGAAAGCACAGCAAGTTTACCACTGTAATCTGCTCAAACCTTATAGACAAAGGGAAGCAGTGGTGTGCATGATGGTAAACGTTCCTGAAGAGCTTCCGGTCGAGCTTCCGGGACTAGGCTCAGTGACGAACAGGGAAGACACCGGTCAAGTCATTAGTGACCTTATCAGTAAAGCACCGCTGTCGCCTGAGCAGAAAACCGAACTACACCAGCTATTACAAGAGTTTCAAGGTCTGTTCTCTGAGAGGCCTGGTAGGACTTCTGTACTTACTCATGATATAGAACTTACCTCCCCAGAGCCAGTACGATCCAAGGCGTATCGGGTGTCACCCCGCCAGAGCGATATTATGGAGGCTGAGGTAAAGAAAATGCTACAGCTCGGTGTTATTGAGGCAGGTGAGAGTGATTATACCTCCCCTTTGATTTTAGTTGAGGTACCGGGCAAGGAACCTCGTCCTTGCGTCGACTACCGCAGGCTTAATTCCATCACTAAGGATCAAATTTATCCGATCCCTAACATCGAGGAGCGCCTTGAGAAAGTTAGTAGCGCTCAGTTTATTTCCACCCTAGATCTTGTCAGGGGTTATTGGCAGGTTCCACTTACAGAAGAGGCTAGTAGGTATGCGGCGTTCATTTCACCAATGGGAACATTCCGTCCTAAAGTATTGAGTTTTGGTTTGAAGAACGCGCCATACTGTTTTTCAAGCCTCATGGATAAAGTGTTGCGGGGACAGCAAGAATTCGCTTTACCGTATCTAGACGACGTAGCGATATTCTCCGCATCCTGGTCTGAGCATATGGCACACTTGCGGGCAGTGCTAACCCGCCTGCGCGAAGCGGGCTTGACAGTCAAGGCTCCTAAGTGCCAGTTAGCACAGGCCGAGGTTGTCTACCTCGGTCACGTGATTGGTCAGGGTCGTCGCCGCCCCTCTGAAATAAAAGTGGCCGCTGTGCGTGACTTTCCGCAACCGCGCACGAAGACCGATATTCGGTCGTTCTTAGGTGTCGCCGGCTACTATCAGAGGTACATCCCCAGGTACTCTGATATCGCGGCTCCCCTGACGGATGCTCTAAGAAAGACAGAGCCTCAAACAGTCGTCTGGGACGAGACAAAGGAAAGAGCTTTTAGCGCCCTAAAGAGTGCCCTAACAAGCCAGCCTGTGCTACGATCGCCAGACTATACAAAAGGGTTCGTTGTTCAGTGCGATGCTAGTGAGCGAGGCATGGGCGTTGTACTGTGCCAACGGGAAAAGGGAGAAGTAGAACACCCCGTCCTGTATGCTAGTCGTAAGCTGACCAGTCGTGAGCAGGCGTATAGCGCCACCGAGAAAGAGTGTGCATGTCTCGTGTGGGCCGTTCAGAAATTGTCATGCTATCTAGCCGGCTCGAGGTTTATCATTGAGACGGATCACTGCCCTCTCCAATGGCTGCAGACCATCTCTCCCAAAAATGGCCGCCTCCTGCGCTGGAGCCTCGCTTTGCAACAATATTCCTTTGAGGTGCGTTACAAAAAGGGGAGTCTCAACGGTAACGCCGATGGCTTAAGTCGAAGCCCCTAACGTAGGAATCAGCCTCAAAAATTGTTTGTTACTGATGTTTTTCTTCCTGAGGCAGGATTTTTTTAACATATTGCTTTTGTTTAGTGTTTCAAAGTGATGATATGCTTTCTAGTGCAATTTTCCAATTTGTGGACGCGTTCTGAGTGATGCTAGACTACTGTAAGGAACTAGGCAGTGGTATAAAAAGGGGAAGAGCCTGGCAGGGCTTAGTGAGGGTTGTGCCGTGCTTGCTGACTGAGCGGTTGAGTTTCAGCGTAGTTCTAACGCTTGCCGGGAACGAGAACAAAAATGTGAACTCTCCCGAAGTCACTTTGCAGTGTCCCGTGCGAACCTGAACGAGAGAACGAGGCCTTCTCTGTGCGCTGCGCTCAAGAAACGTCGAGGGACGCCCGACTTCGGTTATGAGCATCATTGAGCGACATCCCTCCGGACAGCGGATGCAGTCCCCTGTCCATCGGGATCTCCTTCCCCCGGCGGGGCGGTCTGTTACGTTTCGCCTACGACGCGCGGTTTAGCCGGCGCGACTGCAACAAAGCGGCAGACATTTTGGCCCGTTCGGCGTCGCCGCTACGCTCCCCGCCAAGCGCGTCCAGGCATGTTCCGATGCCACGTGTCTTCATGTGCGTGTGTGAGTGTATGTGCCATTGTGCCCGACTGGAGGCGCTACGAGAATAGAAGTCACCTTCTCCTCCCAGCCATTGTGCCCGACCAGAGGCGCTACGAGAGTAGAAGTTACCTTCTCCTCCCAGTCATTGTGCCCGACCAGAGGCGCTACGAGAGTAGAAGTTACCTTCTCCTCCCAGTCATTGTGCCCGACCAGAGGCGCTACGAGAGTAGAGGTTACCTTCTCCTCCCAGTCTTTGTGCCCGACCAACGGCGCTACGACAGTATGCGTCACCTTATCCCATTGTACAATCACGTGCTCGTCTATTGAGGGGTTCCTTCTTGCCCTCAACTGCGAGAGTATAAAAACAGCTGCCCCGGACGCCAAAAAGAGGGCTCCGATTTCTTCTGTTGAGTAAAGTGCTCTCCCGTCTCTCTTCTTCGGTCAACCTGACCGCCAACTCTTTGCGATGTTAAAATAAACAAGTTGTTTTGTTGTTACCAGTCGACTCATGCTTTGCCGGGACCTTCGGATGCTTCCAGTTGTACCCCAGGCCGCCAGGCCAACGCTACCCTTGGGGCTTGCGACCCAGGTGCAACAACGGGCGTCAGCGCCGAGTTCCCAACAGGTCGTACCATCGGTGCGACCACAACAACCGTTGCCATCGGTGGGATTCAAATAGGAGTAGTCGTAGCTTCGGATCGGAACGTCATCAGCGCACCTGGCGATGCTACCTTCAGTAGTTCGCTTGCCTCGTCAGTTCACGTTGCGCCGCCTTCCGCAGCAGTTCGTGTCGCTACAGCGCTGTCGCATTTACCGCAACGGCGCCAAGACGACCGCAGCCGCAGAGCAGTGCGAGGTTCACCAGCAGTGTTGAGTGTGAGCAGTGGACACTGCATCGTTACTACAAAGGCTAGCGCATCATTCAGATAAATCCCTGAGGAGATATCACGTAAATTTTTACCTTAATGTCACTTAGAATATCGGCTATCCCCGTTAGCGCTCTGATTCCATACCACTCTCTTCCTGTCTCTTAACGTTACACCTAAAATTCTTCATTTCACCGCTCTTTTCGCGATCCTTAACTTGTTCTCGAGCTTCTTTGTCAATTTCCAAGTTTCTGCCCAATTTGTTAGCACCGCTAGAATACATTGATTGTACACCTTTCTTTTTTATTATAGTGGTAAGCTTCCAATCAGGGTCTGACAATGTTTGCCGGATGCATTCCAACTCATTTTCATTCTTCTGTATGACCAGGACCTTCTCACGACCAGGGTCCCCTGTGAGTAGATGACCTACTTAAGCGTACGCCATCACAGACTTTAGAGGCTGACTGGCGATCCTGAACTCTTGTTACCTTGCCCACCTATTCATGATTATCTTTGTCTTTTGCATATTAATCTCCAACCCCACTCTCGCACTCTCTGTGTTGAGGTCCTCATTCATTTCTTGTAACTCGTCTCCAGTGTTGCTGAACAGGACAATCTCATCTGCAAACCAAAGCTTGCTGAGATACTCACCGTTGATCCTTGCTCCTAAGCCTTCTCAGCTTATTAGCCTGAATACTTCTTCCAAGCTCGCAGTGAATAGCATTAGACAGATTGTGCATCCTTGTATGACCCCTTTCTTTATAGGTATCTTTGTACTCTTTTCGTGGGGAATTAAGGTAGCTGTGGAATCTCTGTAGATATTTTGTAAGATATTTACGTAAGCTTCCTGCACTCCTTGATTACGTAACGCCTCTGTGACTTCTGGCATCTCTATTTAATCAAATACTTTTTCGTTGTATATGAAAGCCATATCGAAAGGCTGATTATACTCTGCGGATTTCTCGATCGCTCGATTGATGACATGAATATGATCCATTGTAAAGTATCCCTTCCGAAACCAGCCTGTTTCCTTGGTTGACTGATGTCCAGTGCTGTCCTTATTCCATTGGAAATTATCTTAGTGCACATTTTATACAAAACTGGAAGTAAGCTAATGGGCCTATAATTTTTCAGTTCTTTAACGTCTCCCTTTTTGTGGATAGGTATAATGTTGGCATTCTTCTAGTTCTCTGGAACCCTTGAAGTCGTGAGACATTTCGCATAAGAAGCCGCAAGCTTTTCAAGCATAATATCTCGTCGATCTTTGATTAAATCGACTGTTATTCCATCTTCTCGTGCCGCTTTTCCCCGTTTCATGTCTTGCAAAGCCCTTCAAACTTCATCGCTAGTTATAGAAGGAGCCCCTGTAACCTGTTCATTACTGCTTCGAATGGAGGTATCGTGGCTGCTCTGGGTACTGCAGAGGTTGGTATAGGATTCTTTCACTGCTTTTATTATATCTTCGAAACTGCTGATGGTATTACCCTGCTTATCTTACAGTGCCTACATCTTAGCTTGTGCTATGCCGAATTTTCTGCTCACTGATTTCATACTGCGTCCATTTTTTTATTGCTTCATCAGTCTTTCTGGCGTTATAGTTCCTAATATCCCATACTTTCTCCTTGTTGATCAGTGATGACAGCTCTGCGAATTCTATCTGATCCCTTGAGTTGGACAATTTCATTCTTTGTCGTTTCTTTGTTAGGTTATTCGTTACTTGGGAGAGCTTACCTACTGGCTGCATTGGTGCCTTACCTCTCAATTGGTGCTTCTGAAGCTAGCCTAGTTAGGGTTTCATTCATTACCTCAATGTCATCCTCATCTCTCTGTTACAAGGCTGCATATTGCAAGTACCAGCCTGAATTTGTCTGCTTTTAAAGTAAAACATGTGTTTTACAAACGCACTTACTAAATCATGGCATCATTACACTGACGAAGCTTTCAGGCAACAGGCCATGCGGCTACATGAAGCAGGTTATCCCAGTCATGTTCTGGCATCAGTTGCAGAGGGAATACTTAGGCAAGTGCAGCAATCAGGGACTTCTGAACGTGCGGAAGGAAATAATAACCGTGACAAAAAAAGACCAACAGTGATACCTTATATCAACCGGTTGTCGCACAACCTAAAGAAAATTGCCCGCTGAGGTAACACTGACGTAGTTTTTTTTCTGCACCTAACAAACTAATCAGCATGTGCAGGAAAACAAAACCAGAAAAGAAAGAAAGTGCTCCTAGCTGCCAAGTGAAACACAAGAAGAAGTTTAGAGATTGTCAGACATTAATTATGTATCGTATACCCTTATCGTGTGGGAAGTATTATGTCGGACAGTCGGGTAGACGCATTAATGATAGACTGCGCGAACACAAAAATAAAGTCGACAAAGTTGTATGAGATGGATTTCTCTCCTTTGATTGTAAGCAACATAAGTGCTCCCCTTTCTTCGAATCAACAACCATTACTGGTAGAAATAAATGCGAACTCACTAGACTTATAATAGAAGCCGAGCAGATTGATGCCCTAGGGGATTCATGTATCAGCAAACCATCATTGGCTCTCTCTGAAAAAGAACTGAAACTTTTGCGCATGGCTTAACATATCAATTACAAAAATGTTTCACTCTGATTGTTTACCTGTTCACGTGGCTGTGACTCATGTTGGCTGAGTGTATAAGTACCACCTGGTTTTCGATAATAAACATTGTTGGAAGTTAGCGCTGTGTGTGTCCCTGTGTGTATTTATTTGTCCCGTCTTTTAATCGCGCTACCATATGCCCCTTGAAGATGCATTACCAACAAGCCCACATTGCAACCCTCGTGTCTTCTTTTACATATAAAAGTCTACTGACATCACTCCTTGCTTCGTGTGCTGCAGTCGCCGCTTCCCGGCAACTGCAGCTTATGCGACCGCAAGCTTTATCAGCAAACGCATGCGGCGAATGCAACGTGCTTTGCACTTCCTAGAATGGTTTTCTGTTGGCTGTTCTGTTGACGGAGACGAAGAAATACCGGGAATCGAGTTCGCTGTGAAGGCTCACATCCCAACTCTCCCCGCCGACAATTCTTTGAATGAAGATCAGAGGCACGAGTCTGTTCCAGTATTGCAATTTTAGCTTTAATTTGCTGTCACAAGGAAGTGTTAACAATGTGCAAGAACGCGCCAACCACCATTTTAGCGCGAGTATGTTTAAGATTATTGTTAATTCTTGGGTACCACGGTTTTTTACAGCGGCAGCAGTGAAGTGACAGAAACAAGTTGCTTAGTCCGTGCATTCTTTTACGCCGACGGCGACCATTGTCGTCAACGACGTTATCTTGGTGTTGTCAGGCCTCTTCCTTAACCTAAGATTTACTACAGTAGTAGGATGAAGAAAATGAACTTCGTCCACCATAAACTTTATATTGCTGACGCAAATTATTAACGCAGAAAACTCTGCTTCGACGCCTTAAGTGCTGTCACTTTCAAATATTCTCCAACTAACGTAGGACTTAGCTAAAACAAAATTTGAATGTTGGCTGTCAGCAGTCACATTGAGCTTTTCAGTCGTCGCAAGTAAGGTCAAGCGTAACTCACTGGCTTGATTTGAAAAATATCAACGCGACACGCCCGAAGCGACGATGACTTTATCAGGCACTGCGGAAACCCAAAGCAGAACTTCTTTGTTGAACCAAAAAAACGTATTTTATCCTGTCGTGAGCAAACCCAACATTACGAACAATAACGTTTTACAGAGGACTATGTTTAACCTCGACAAAGTTCGTTTCAAATGGCGATCGACTAAAATGAATACACACTTGTTCTCGTAATTTCTATTCATTTCGATTTAGCAGACATGACCTTCTGCCGGATACGTACATATTGTGCTTGTCTCTTGGCAGTCCCAAAATCAGGTGAGGGGCCGTTGAAAAATCATTGCATTTATATACTATTTTTATAAAAATCGGTGAGCACTGGACTTCAGTGTTTCCATCGGCTCTGAACTCACCTCACCCACTGCAACTACTGCATTGGCACACATCTTGCTGGATTGCTTGCTGGATTGCTTGCGGGTTTGCTTGCTTGAGTTCTTGATTCCTTGCTTGTTAACTTGTACTTATAAATTTTGTGCTGACCCACTACGAGGTAACGGCCAAGAATCCAGCGGCTTCAGAGTATCTTGAGTGAAGGATGGCGTCTGCGGTTGAAGAATAATGTAATAAACACTTAAAGGTTAAAAAACAAAAACAAAATATTTGAAATAATATTTGAAAGCTAAGGTTACGCCGGGACAAAGTAGACGACAATTACAGATTTTGGACGTGGACAAATAAAGAGAAAGAACATGTCTCTCTAAATTTGGTCAGCTATAAGATGTATATTTTTAGAACTTCCACTTTATTCTGTCTAATACTTTCTGCTTGAAGTTTTATCTCCCCTGTTGCATTTATCTGCCAGCCGCTTGGCCAATCCACCGTAGTAGATAAATGGCGTGGCACAAGGAGGAAGCATGCAAGCAAGTTGAATGATGTTTTTGGCTGCAACATTTAAAGGAAGGGTTGTTAACGTCAAGGACAGATGTTATTGTCAGCAGCCGTTGTCAGTGACCGTTCTCGTACAATAACGTTTAGCCTCGTGTATGTACTATTCACACAGCCGTGTCACTAGCCGTGTGAATGGCACATCTTTCTTTTCAGTTCTGCACCCTCGCCGCTCACACATCCTCGGTCAATGCTTGACCTTGCCCCTATCCCTTTCAGAAGAACCCTACCCATATATACTGTGTCGAGGAAAGCGTATGTCGGCTTGACAAAGACGAAGTCCACTTGTCGAAACGGTGCCTCCCGCTTTTACCTTGTTCTCGTTTTGCTCATGTTTCACGATTGGAGTCATTCAAAAATGGTACGTACAAATTTTAATCACGACACTTCAGAATGCAGGCCTTCCAAAGTTTTTTGTCGTGTTAATATATGTCTTTTTTAAACAGCAGGAAATTGTACTGCTTAATGTGAATTGTCTTTCGTAAACTAGAAACAAACTAAACGCCTTCCACCAGGTTCATGCCTGTCCTCTTTGTTGGTTACTGTTTTACTGAGCTTGGTCCCATTTCAACAGTATGTGCAGGTGTACGTTTACGACGATGGCATAGCATTTTTTTGCTGCATCAGTAGGCATAAATACACTATACCAAACTCTGCAGTCTTATATGAGTAGTCTTGAAATGTGGCTAGATGGCATTAACATCTCTCTCAAGGTCAGCAAAAGCGCGAGCTTACTTTTTCTTGAAGCCGTTCTCGTACACGCACATTAAGCTGATCTACCGTCAAGAGGTCATTCTACATCTGGAGCCACCTAAATATGCTACGTACAACGAAAATCTTGACTAGAGTCCACACATAGAGCACATTTCATATTATAAACCACGCGCTAGGCATGCTGCGTGGACTTAGCAAGAAAGGACACGGACTGTGTAACGATGTCCTTCTAATGATTCATTGCATGTATATTCGCCCGATATTAGAGTTCAGCTGGGTTTTGTTTTCTGGCGTATACCAGGGAACAAATTGTCAGCATACAAAATATCCCTTGTTGTTTTAGAACGACAATCATTGTGCTTACGTCTTGGTCTCCCTGAATTTGTCGCGAGCAGTATCAAAAAGCACGTCTACCTTCTCTTCTCATCCGGTTCTATATCTTCTTAGACACTTTTCGAAATATCTATACATCTACGTGGAGGGAATGTCAGTAAGTTCCTATTATTGAATCTGACACATTTTTAAATGTCAGTAGTCTCTTTTACGGTGGCCGCATGTCGTTTTTGTGCAAACTTTCTTAGACCCATTACAAGTTTACCTCTGTAAGAAAGTCTTACTAAGTAGCTCTGCTCACTCACAAGGATTGAGTTTGATGACATCTTTAATGCTAAACATTTATTCTATCAATTCCTTAATGGTATCTTAGAAAACCACCTTGCAGACTTAGAAATAAAAACCGTGATAGTGACTGACCTTTCCATCTGTGAAGAGAAGGGTGGTTCAGGAATTGTGTCACCATCTCTCAAAAGGTCTTCTTCAGATTGACTACCTGACTTCACGCCTATTTTACCGGCTGAGTTATTGGCAACTGTTTATCTTTACGTAAATTACGTTCATACTTGTTAGCAGCAGTAATTTTAACAGATTGTCTTTCTGTTTGCTCTTGGCTAACAACACATAACTTATAAAACTCATTTGAAACGTTCCATTCATTCACCCCAAGACATTTACGCCTCGTTCGTTCGGTGTAAATGCCGGGCCACGAAGCTTTAGTATTAAATGATTCAGCGTATTAACTCGCTGTAGTATTACACTATCGTGCTGTGATAAATATTTTACCAGCATCTCCATTAGTCAATGCCGCGCGACTCAGACCATTTTCAACTACAAGGAACCTTCACAAACATTTATTGTCCACCTCTGAAACCCTGCATCTAAATTTTCCTTAGAACAATAGATAGTGCTCCAACAGAAAGCTTGAAGTGTCATTTATGATACTAAGTTGTCGAGTCCCCCCCTCAACTTTTACCTTCGCAGGTCTGGTCTGGCAATATCGCCTCTGTGTCATTTCTGAAATGAGAATGAATCGCTAGAACATTTTGTTTTACCATGTCGCCGTTTTATTATTCGGAGGAAAATATTCTGGGAAGAACCATTACCTAAGCTTCTATTGAATTCGAAGCTGCCGGTGGTCCTTTTCTTTGATTTTAACGAACTGCGAGTTAGGCACAGGAACATACTGATACGCTCTGCGATTTTCTGCACGAGACAAAAAGAATTCCGTGCTCAAATTTACCGTGTAGTTCTTCCGTTGTACTTCGCAGTTTAATATTCTGTAATATGTAGATACTGTAGATTTTCATCTCTGTATCAGGTAACCTTTAATTTCACAAGTTCCAGTTCACAGTCTTGTTTCAATTTACATTCCTCAAAATTGGCAATCAATTTATAACCCTTGCACCGCCCGATTCATGGCCAATACCCCCCAGTGGGTTGCGCCAATTCACTATGAGTCAACCAACCAATCAATCAAATCGGTGAGTGTCTTACTGGATGAACATTCTAATTAGACCATTTGTAAACAAACGGGACCCACCCATGACAGTTTCTGGCGGAGACGCTGAGCACACAACGTAGGCACCTGCGGTACAGCTAGAAAACATTTGCACCATATTTTAAGTGAAGCATCTGATACTAAGAGAGCTACGGGCAATTACAGGTTACCCTCCTCCCCAACTATAATTTTCCTTCTCAACTCGTTCGCCGAACGATCGGGGCTAAGCACCGCCTTCACTGCCTCTGCGTCATGATGTGACGTTGTGTCGTCTGCTTCTAGTGCCTCGAGACCAGCGCGTGAAGCCTCTCCTACCTTTCCGCTAGCAGCCTGACCGTCGATGCCCAGCGAGAACTGCCCAAGCAGTGTGCGTTGCGAGCGCTCTGTCGCAGCACCCAATCGCTGCACTAGCACGGTGTTGTGGTAGCAGTTCTCTGGTGTGAAGTGACGACCGCAAGAAGCGCGTAGATGCCGGCGCCGATCGGATACCAACAGCCCGATGCGCTGTAGCCACTCCGCTCGCCTGTTGCCTTGCAGAGGGACACGATGTCGCAGCCTGACATGCCGCCAATCGCTAGATTTGCAGCCCACAATGCCACAAGGGCGATT
This sequence comes from Dermacentor variabilis, assembly GCF_050947875.1. NCBI lineage: Eukaryota > Metazoa > Arthropoda > Arachnida > Ixodida > Ixodidae > Dermacentor > Dermacentor variabilis. The sequence continues at coordinate 80,328,967 of NC_134572.1, forward strand.
CATGGTGCTCGCGAAAAGAAACGCAAAGACTAATACTGATCTCGCAGCTGGGGTCATTGCAGAGCACGCTGCAACACAAACTAGCATAAGCAGACACTTGCTCTCTGCCGTAAGTGCTTGAGTGTAGAGAAAAACTGTAGTTGCGCATTCTCTTTCTGTTACATTTTAGCGAAACAAATTAAGCATTATTTCAACTATTACCGACAACATTTACTCACCACGAAGTTGAAAAAATTACCCATGACGCAACGTGGGTAGCCAATCGGAGAACTCGCTCAACTGACGTCACGCGCCCCGCTACGTAGCAGAGGACGGGGCGGCTGAAAACCTAGTGTACTGGCACCGTTGCGATCGCTGGCGATGCATCTATCTATCTATCTATCTATCTATCTATCTATCTATCTATCTATCTATCTATCTATCTATCTATCTATCTATCTATCTATCTATCTATCTATCTATCTATCTATCTATCTATCTATCTATCTATCTATCTATCTATCTATCTATCTATCTATCTATCTATCTATCTATCTATCTATCTATCTATCTATCTATCTATCTATCTATCTATCTATCTATCTATCTATCTATCTATCTATCTATCTATCTATCTATCTATCTATCTATCTATCTATCTATCTATCTATCTATCTATCTATCTATCTATCTATCTATCTATCTATCTATCTATCTATCTATCTATCTATCTATCTATCTATCTATCTATCTATCTATCTATCTATCTATCTATCTATCTATCTATCTATCTATCTATCTATCTATCTATCTATCTATCTATCTATCTATCTATCTATCTATCTATCTATCTATCTATCTATCTATCTATCTATCTATCAATGCGTCAACGTCTAGATGCTCTCATGGTCGTTTCGTTAACTTGGTATATACCAAAGTTGGCATATAATGACAAGAGTGTATGACGAACATAAATGATCGCTCACGATTTTAACATCATGACATGTGTGTCATGCAGGCCATGAAACAGCCCCCAAAATATTCTACAAAATATTCCCAGCCAGCCGCAGTATGTACCAAAGTTGACACAGTATGACAAGAGTGTACGACGAACATAAATGATAGGTCATGATGTGAATGTCGTGACATGCGTGAGGTTATGAAATAACCGCCTACGTCTTCGTATATACTAAAATTTGCACAGGGGACAAGAGTGTATGAGGGACTTAAATGATAGGTCCTGACATGAATATCATGACATGCGCGCCATGTAGGTCATGAAACAGCCGCCTAAGTCTCGGTGCTCTCATGGTCGTTTCAATAACTTGGTAGGCTCCCCGCACACTGCTTCGCATAACATCGATTCCCAGAGGGCGTGGGATCTGCCGGATTTTTTTAAAACGTTATAATAAATTACATGCCTTACGAGGAGCGCTTGAATATTTCCCTTAACGATCAAAAGGGCCTACCATAACGACTCGGCAAGTTTGTACAATATCGCCAGAATCGTTTCAGGGTTCTTTTAAGCCGCCAACTTTTAGGATTGCTTCTATTTTAGCGTTGGTGGTACGGTGCGCGTTCCGACTTTGTATCAAGGCATCCGGACCCCCGGATGCCTCGATACCAAGTCGGAACGCGCACCGTACCAGTATCATGCGCGCCTGCTGTTTCATCGCTGCCCCAGAGAGAGCCTTGCACTTTCAGAGTGACTGGGCGAATGCCTCACTGCTCTGAAAGGGTGAACAGGTACAGGTGTTCGGACGGGGCTACTCCGCAGGCGAACGTCGTGTTTTTCTTGACGTACACGGTGCTCGTGTGGTTCGAAAACCACAAGAATACACTTGCCTGTTCATGCTCGATATGAAGGAGTTTTTCGGAGACTCTGTAGCGATAAAGACAGAGGCTGAACAGACACTGCTTCGAAAAGCCGTATTCCATGGCACATATCGAAGCAATACTTAAGCTGTGGAATAGAAAAGAGTGGAGTAGTTTTATGTTATAGCGCCCCAATTGCTGATGAAATTAGGAGTTCGCAATCTCGATCCAACATGCGTGTTTTCCACGGGCTATGCATCCCTATGAGTAGAAACATGTCAATGGGTGCGCCAGAATCACACGTATACTTCTATGGCAGCGACGCCACCTAGCTCTTTCAGAGTGACACCGAGTGTGTCACATTACGTAGTGACAGGGCGCGCGAAAGCACATGTGCGCTTGCGCCAGTTTTTTCTTTCTTTTTTTACGCCAAAGACGTAGGGATGAAATAGGCAACTTTACAGCACTTGATAAATTGCTTCACGAAAACTTCGCTACACATTGATTGCAAGGCGTGCGCTGGATCAGCATAATTTTTTCCGCGTGCTATAGCAGAATGGAATAGCATAATTGAATCCAGGTCTTAATCTTGTATTGATAACTTTCTGTTCTTTATTTCTGGAATATCCTTAATTGATGTTCACGTTGCAATTGCACCTACTATTTGCTGCCCTTCCTGTTTGTACCGCGCGTCCGCAGTTTTCAATAAAGAAAATAAATGAATGAGAACCTTTCTAAACGAGTAAAAAGGTTCCTTCGAATTGAGAGCGTCATTGATTGCTTGCATTCTGCTTACTTTCATTAACGGATCTACGATAGGAGTGTTCGCATGTCGCTAGGCACCCTGCTTACAAATAAAAGATCGCATTCGTTCATCCTGTCGGAGTGTGTGAATTTTATGTTATGCTTCTTGAAGACAAGGTCTTGCTTGGCGACTTCACAGCGGTTTGGTGCACGTGGGATGTGGGTACCTCTCTGACTTCTTGGTAAAAATACGGCCATTTCGCGCCTCCAGAGCCTCGTAGCGAGCCATAAGATATATCAGAATGTAGAGCTAAACGAGACAAGAAGCGATAATAGTCGCACAGCAGGTAAACTTAGCGGTATGGACGGTATTAAGGTGAATGTAGCCGAAAACTAACCACATTATACCACAGACTCTACTATCGCCGGGATCTGTCCATATGGCCTCTTGAAGAAAAGAAAGACAACAGAGAAAGGCGTGTCAACCAAAGTCCACCAAAGAACACAATGTCAACGTACATGCGCGTAAACAAAAAAACTAAAATAAAAAACACGTAATAAATAAAAGAAATGAGAGACCAAAAGATAAACGTAAGGACTGACAATAGAACGAAGAAAACAGCTAACATAATGCAAAAATATTGTGCAATCATGCAACATTGCATCATATCTAACGCCCCGCGGTTTCTGCACATATAAATACATATACCATGAACGTCGACCTTGTGGTTTCTTACATCGACTTTGGTTGGCCTGCCTTTCTTCTTGGGTTCTAAAATATCCCCTGAAACATTCTCGATTTCTTGAATCAATCCTTAGTGGTCTGAAATTGAACGTGTCTTTTTGTTACCTAGCCAATGTCGCCATTTTCGGCCATACTTTCAATGGTCACAACATCCATTTAAGCCTCATTCTAGATTTTTCTAGCTCGCAAGTGCCCGTTTGGCAAATAGGCGCTGGTTCCTGACCGCTTTGTCGACATGTACGATGTGAGAGCGGACTCCCGGAAGATCGACGAAGTCAGCATATTTAAGACACTGCAGCCTCGTCAAGAGGTGCAGAGATTTGTTGGATTGTGTTCTCTCTTTTTTTTGCTAAGATTGACGGACGTTTAGTATCCATTGACAAGTTTCCTGCAAAAAGATACCCTCATCAAATGAACATGTCAATGTGATGTGGCGTTATCAAAAGGAATACTTCTGCAGACGGCATAAACTCCTTCCTCAATTCTATTCCTATTCTGCATTGAGAGAGAGAGAGAGCGAAGTACATTCACGCAAGCGAATTCGGCATCGGAGTAGTGCTAGTTCAAGATCGGAATAATAAAGAGTGGGTTGAGGCCTGGACGAAGTCGTTCTGTAAGTAAGACTGAACGCAATTACGATCTCACAGATCAAGAATGCCTGACGGGTGTCTCTTCCGTGCAGAAGTCAGTGCTACCTTTACGAACTTCCTGTGATGATTGGCACCGGCAATCGTTCCCCATACTGGCATGTTACTCTCCTTAATACATCTGGCCGCCTCGCTCGCTAGGTTTCTTCGGCTTCAAGAATGTTACTTCCTTTCATACAGGTTTCATGCAAGTGGACATCTTTACGCCAATACTAACGGTCTTTCCAGAGCTCTACGGTGTTTTTTACAAGAGGTGCCGAATTCCGCGCATTGTTCTGGAACAATTCGCTTAGTACTTGCCACCAAGATCAAATTTTAAACATGGAGCAAACATTATGATTGATGTGCTTGCGAAGGTAAACACATATGTGTGCGTGAGACACGGCCGCTAGTAAACATTATATAATGAAGTGCACGAAAGTATTATATTCGGACAAAGTTCCAAACGGCTGAATAATTTGCGGGGATTGTTTTAAAATGTGTTGTTTTCGTAAGCGAACTGGTAGTCTTAACACAACTAACAGTTGCTCTGGAAATTGGGGTGTGGTTCGCCAAACTTGCAAGAATTTGCTGTTGTTTCTATTCCATTCTACTTTACTATTTTTCCGCATCATTCTCTTCACTATCTCCCTCTTCTTTGGTTATTGTCTTCTTTTTAATCTACCGCTGAGTAGCAGGCTAGAATGCAGTAGCTCACGCCGACCTCTACGCTTTTCCCTTAACATAAGTCAACCTGATTCTTTTTTTAAGGAACATAGAAACCGCAGCCTATAAGCGTTTTATAATGTTGTGATCTGTGGAGAAGGTTGTGTCAGGCTTAAATTTATTTGCAATCATCACATCGTCTGAAGATAGCAAAAACTGACTTGTAGTTAGGTCACTTGCCGATTTACGTTAGTTACCTAAATTACATTTTTCAATAGACCATTTGTTCCGCTCAAAATTGCGTTTTAAAGTGGCACTTACCTAAAATAATTATCTTAGACACATTTCAATGAGAATTTCAATTCTTTGCAGAAGAAAGCAAACCTGCTCTACATGGTCACATTTTCATTCGCATTAGGTAAGCAAGTTTTATTCTTTACCAAGAAACGTCAAGTTTTCGTCTTTGTGAAACATTATTGTTTCGCAACAACTCACTCAGATCAAAATAATTTTAGAATTCCAATTCAACAAATCACGCAAAGACATTAAAATACAACAATTTAAAAATGTTGTAACGCAGATAATAAATGCCGGGACGTCTTAAGGGTTTGTGTTACGAGTCTGCGCTATCGTCGCGCGTTGCTTTTCTCGGTTTCTGAAAGCTGGACGCAACGCCAGAACCTACGGCTTGTCATACTGGCCTCTTTGTCTATACGCGTGTACTAAGTCTTTTTGATAAATTATTTCGGAAATTCGTTTCTCGTAGGCACAATACTCGTTCCAAGGCGTTTTTGAGGCTACAGATAAAGGAGGTTTAGGGTCTTTTTAAACGAACGCACTCGTCAAAATATTCTTACATGAATAAAGCAGCAGTTAGGCAAAATAATTTTTACACGACGAACTGTAATGCTAACCGGTCTTTGTTTTTTTTGCTTACTCCTTAATTTATGCTGCTCACCCACTATGACCAATCGGCCATAATGCTGGCATTTGAAGCGAGGAAATTAGCTATAACTTAAAACGGAAAGTAAGATAAATTATGTTGGAAATTCGACCAGTAACATGGAAACGGACTAAATAAAAGAAAGTTACAATATTTAGTAAAACGGGTTATTTGCAAAAACAGAGCAAATTTTTGTGTCTAAAATGATTCTATAAACAATGGAAAATATTGGAAGCGATCAGATCGTTATTTAAAGAAATTAAAATAGCCTTCTTCCTTTGTCGCGAAGATACTCGCAAATGGCCGCAGGGGCATTACCGTGGCTAAAGCCACATGTATGTACCTCGCGGAAACGAGTGTCTTGAGAATTAATTGGAGCACCTAGTTGTCCGAATACAATATATAAATATATTTTTCTCTGATTTGTGGATTGGTAGCCGCTTGTGCAGAATCGGTAAATGGTTTCAGCTTCCGTAGGCATACGATGCGAAGGAGACGGTACCAGACCGGACCTTCGGAAATAACAATTTATTTATAGAATATGCAGGCGCCCTTATCTAACAGATTGCCCATTTGTATGTGGCGCACCATTTGTTCTTTCAAGAGAATAGCAAGTGGTTAAATCCTGATATTGGAATTGTTAGCCTTGTCCAATCTTGAAACAGGGAGAATTTCCGAGACATAGCCATGTTGACAAAACTGAAGTCGACCGAACTATGCAATTCAGCCATCAAAGGCTGTATGTGAAAGTGCGAAAGCCACTTTCTTGAAAAAAGAAGAGTGTCATAGTGATCTTCGTTTACTTGTGATCAGGTTACAGCAAACGCAAAATCTGTCAATTCGGAGGGATTAAGAATTCAAATGTGTTCGTTATGGAAGTATCCAAAACGGCAAGATGACTGTCACTTAACAGCTGTCGAATAATTCAATGGTAGTTTTCAAAGAGATGAAATAATCTCCAATAATTCTACCTGAAATATGGGTGTAATATAGAAAGACGTAGCCAATGTAACAAGGATAGTGACTCAGATAATGTACCCACTCACGCCTTATCTCTATGCATTGATGTATCGGCCACGATTACATTATCGAAACTCCGCTGAGTTATATGACCTTCTAACAGGTAGGCAATTATTTTTAGCAGACATTTTAACATTAGAAAAAATATGTCGTCAAATTCATTTTTTATGGCACCTGACGGCTTCTCAGAAGGGATCTGATGGCTCTAGCTGCGCTTGTGAAAAACCGAACCTCAGGTGTATATAACTGGCGCAATACCTCTTCAAAAAGTGGAGTTATTTCGTTGTTAAACCTGAACATTGTTAAACCTGAAGGTAAGGTTTATATGCCTTTAAACATGTATTCCCCGCGAGGATGTGTAACCTGTGGGCAAGAATGGTTCTTGAAATAAGATTTTTTTTTGCAATAAATTTATTTTGGTTACCCAAGAGAAATGCGCACAGCATTTCGCTTTAAAATGAGGTGGTTAAATCCCCGTCAGCCACCACAGCAAGACGCACAAAGTTTACAATACGTGTTGAACGCTGATGCGGTAAATTACAATGACAGTGTCTTTGCGTCTGCCTTACAGCTAACGAAAAGACCAGTTCATCGCTGTCTTCATTGTGACAAGTGTGCCCACCATTTAATGCGCACGTAGCTGCGTAAACCAATTCGCGATGATACTTACATGTCCAATTCATCAGAATTCATTATCTGGTCCCATGACCACATTGTCGCGGACTGTATACAATTAGAAATTTTTTTTAGGTTTGTGTGAAAAAAATAGAAACAGCTCGCAGCAATTTTGTGCTCCCGAAGAACAATAAAAAATAAAGCTCATTCGCTTATGAGTGCGCCATCATCGTTATTAAACAAAAAAAGAGAACTACTATAGAGCTGCACCGTCTCTTCTCTTTCCCTTTACACAGGACAAGCATTCAAAGATGCCAGTGACGACAATAAACTGCAGACATTGTTCAGCAACCACTTAAGTCGGTCCATACCATTGGAAGATTTTTCAATATACTTTGACGTGAAAAGAATAATTCCATATACTTATTACTTTACAAGTGCTTCCTTCTTTATTTATGACGTCGATGGAGAACTAGATGGAAACTGCAACACCAAGCGTACGGAGGAGAAATACGTGTCCCTCTCTTGTGACTTTAATATTTCAAAGAGCTTTGCGCTCTACAGTGTTGAGAAGAAGAATAAGTTCTGGAAGTCACAGTACTTTGTCGCCAATGCCACAATCCTGAAAGGTAGTTTAAATGTGCTGGTGCGACTGAACGCGGATAATGACACTGGTAAGTACAAAGTTTCAGATTGAATTTATAACAAATTGTATGAGACTATTTGTGAGTTCCTATATAGTTGCAGCTGTAAAAAGAGGAAAGGCATTTTGTGAAATTGATTGTAAATATCGTTGTATATTTTGGTAATTTGTTGATAGTCTGAAAAAAAATATTGGCTGCAGGCTTTTGCTATTATGTAGGTCAACTATAAAGCTAAAGATAAATGAAAGAAGGGCTCCAACAAATCCTAACCAAGGCCATGATCTTCTCCACGGCGGCCGCATTTCGATGGGGGGCGAAATGCGAAAACACCCGTGTGCTTAGATTTAGGTGCACGTTAAAGAACCCCAGGCGGTCAAAATTTCCGGAGTCCTCCACTACGGCGTGCCTCATAATCAGAAAGTGGTTTTGGCACGTAAAACCCCAAATATTATATTATTATTATGATCTTCTCGCTTTCTTTCTTGCTGCTGACTGTCCTACTGAAATTGCAGCATGATTCTCTGCAAACGTACACCACTGACAATCATTGCTTAGAAGTTCGAAATCTCCCTATTGTAAAGTGTAACCGATGTGTCGCTGATGCACGCCTGCGCTGGCTTGGTCTGACATTTAGGTGTTTTTCTTGAATAAACCTCAGTTGTTAGTTTGTGCCTGTCCTGTCTCCCTTCCTTGTGATTGTCTAAAAACGCAACGTTTCCAATTACAATGAACCAACTTGCCCAACAACGCATTCTGCTAAACTTCATTTCTTCTACATCGGGCTCTTCCTTTTGTGTTCTCCCTTCATCATACCAAGGATCAGCGGTCATGTCGGGTATCATCAGTACTTCCTGCCCTGCAAGACTTGTGGGCCTATACCTCAAGAAAGGCTACATCCCGGATGAAGTCAATGCCCTGTTTGGACACCTCAAACCTTCAGTAGGACATGCGAAACGCATCTGCAAGATTATGCGATCGGAACTATGGCGTCAAGTCCGCTTGTACCAGGACATGCTTCGAGCCCTGTGCTTTTCCAGGATCCTCATTGGTTGGCTACAATCAAATGGCAAGGTATAAGGCGACAGACGGCCCAGACTACAGAATTCTATTGGAGGCAAACGCTGAACCTGGTACTTCCCCGCTTGGAAAAAAAGAGCAAACCCCAGCGAGGTAACCTGGTGTGTCTGGGTGGAGCTGCGGTCTCAGACAAAGTGTCGTCTCTACTTCCGAAAGGCCCGAAATTTTGCTTCGAACCAGCATTGAAACCCCATGAATGGCTAGCCACGAATCGCCAAATATCAAGGAAAGCAGGTCCGGAAGACGAGGAAAGGTGCCTATTGGACGGCGTCGACAGCTTGGCAAAAACAGGGAACAAGACTGGTTACAAGAAAGACCCAACAAGCTTTGTTTACGACTTCTTCGTAAGGAATGGCCTCCAGCTCATTGAATCTGACAAAGAAGGTGGCTTCGTCGTTCTGCCCACCGGTCTGTTCAACGAAAAAGCAACTGCAGCTGTGCTCAAGAACTTTAAAAAAGTACCTGTGAAGCGTACTCGCGTAAAACAAGCCGCAATCGCTTTATGCGATAACCTAGAGCTAGCCAACCTGTCTCATGTTGTTAACAACAGTAAGAACGATAGCTTGTCTGTTTTTTTCCGCTAAAACGCATAAGGCTGATGTACCCTTCCGAGCCATTGTTAGCGAGAAAGGCACATGGCAACACGAAATTAGTATCTTTCTGCAGAAGCATTTGAACATGTTGCATATTGATGATCCTTTTGCCACGAAGAATTCAGAAGATATTTTTTCGCTTCTGCAGACAGTTGACTCAATCGGATTTGGGTTCTCAGTTGATGTAGAAGATTTATTCTACTCCATACCCCACCAGCCACTTTTTGAATCAGTGCGTAGCTGCATTGAAGCTAACGATGTCATTGGTTTCCAAAACTCAGCAGGCATTTCGGTAGACAGTTTCCTGGCTCTTTTAGAATTTTATCTCAGTGCTACTTTTATCACCTTTGACAACCAAACCTTTTTTGCAGCGACAGGGAGTGTGCATTGGGTCGTGCGTGGCACCAGTTTTATGCAATATCTTTTTATCTAGTATTGACCTCACCTTGTTTGGTGTACTTGACAAAGACAAAGTAGCACACGTTTTCAGGTATGTTGACGATTTTCTTGTGCTGCTGAAAGTACGAAATGATTTTATGTATGACGATGCCATTGCAGACATTTTAAATCTCTTTGAGAATAATGCCTTAGGTCTAGCCTTTACACATGAGCTCCCTGTCAATAACATTCTGCAGTTCCTTGACCTCAAACTTACCTTTGGGAAAAAGCACGTTTGTAGTTGTTTCTGCCCTCGCACACAAAAACAACTATTACCATATGATTCAGCTCACTCTAAAATCACCAAAAGGGCCATTGCTAAACAGATTATTGAGCAATCTTTGAAGAATTCATGTACGCATGCCATGCAGGCTAGCTTCGACATGCAAATTTCTAGGCTGAAAGAGGCTGGCTTCCCTGATGTGGTTGCGCTGGCAGTGGTTGAAACGCTCGAAAAGAGGCTAAAAGCGCCCCAAAAAGTAAACTCTGATGTTGCCAACAAAGCTTCAAAGCCAGTTGTAATTCCATATGTTCACAGAACTGCACATAATCTGAAGAAGATAGCAACCAAGCATGGTGTCCCACTCGTTTTCTCGGCTCCCTGCAAGCTGAGTCACCTTTGCGCCCGCATTAGGAGACTTCACGCCAGAAAGAAGCAAGGTGGCTGCGGCGTGAAACACAAGAACCCCTATGCAGATTGCCAACTTGGCGTTGTTTATCAGATTCCCCTGACATGCGGCAAAATCTACAAAGGCCAGACGGGCCGTTGTTTGAACGTGCAAATCCGAGAACACGAAAGATCAATTATAAACCGGGAGCAACGTCATTTACACATGCATTGCTTAGACCATAAATGCAGGCCTCTGTTCAACCAGGTTAAGATCCTGCGCAAGTGCAATAATGAAAAAGCACGAGAACTCCTTGAGTCATATTATATAAAAAAGAAGGGACAAGCAAGCATCAGCGACACATCGGTTATACCTTACAATAGGGAGGCACGTTTTCTAGATAGTGTGTTTAGGTGAGCCACGCTATTGGTTTTTTCTGATTTTGGGTTTTTCTTTTTTTTATGCTGCTGATACCCTGAAGCGCCTGCGCTGGCTTGGTCTGATATTTAACTGTTTTTCTTGAATAAACCTCAGTTGTTAGTTTGCGCCTGTCCTGTCTCCCTTCCTTGTGATTGTCTAAAAAAGCGCAACCAACGTTTCCAATTACAATGAACCAACTTGCCCAACAACGCATTCTGCTGAACAATGAAAGTTGATGAAAGAACATCGCACGCATAATGCGAAGATGCGGGATCGTTCCCTATGCGGCAAGTTGTTTCTTTTTTCATCGACTTTCATTGCCATTAATTTATTACTTATTTAATTTAGTAAACAAATACAAGTAATTTCCTCTATGTTGTCCTTGCTGTCTTTTTTCGTTGGCTTTTCAAGATGTGATTATTAAATATTGGGCCCGTCGGTTAACCCCCTTCTTCTCGTTCATATATAGTCGCAAGCAATGTTCGTCACGTAGTCATAATGCATTTTCATAATAGTATACGCCACAGAACCCCATATATACTACCTATGGAGCGCATCGTATCACGCATTACAGACGGATGGGCCGATTTTCGACGGAAGCAGCCGTAGAATGCCGACGCATTAAAATGAGTTTCAAAAACTAAGGACATGTCTAGCATAGTATACAGAACCTTTGAAAGCGAAGATTCCTATGTGTACCCTTTCAGACTTACGAGACTGTGGTTGCTGTCTTGACGAATATATTTGTGGATATACTTCAAACTTTACGTGAAGGTACCCATGAAAGGGCTCATAGATACGTATAAACCTATAAACGTATACCTATAAACCTAGTACGCTGACTACGTATATGCTATACTCTTTTCTACGTAAAAAAATGTAACTTCCTACACACATATTCCTACCTGCAACTTCCAACCTGAACTTATTATATCAGTTCACATACATGTCTAAGGCATATCGATCTGCTTGTTAATGGAATGGCGAATTATTTAACAAATTCTTTGATTTATTTGGTTTTAATTTATTTAGGCACTCGTTCGCCACTCCTCCAGAGTGGGCTTGTCTCGGTGCGCACGATTTCTTCATAAAACATAAAGATATAATGTCTGCTGACAGCTATCTCTAACAGCACAGCGATCTGGTAATAGGTCGGTTAATTATATTTCGCGAATTGTCTGATTTACTTTACTGTCTTTGATTTGGACATTCGGTACGCGCTACTGGAAGTGTGTCCGTTCTGGGCCGTTCCTCCAGAATGGGTATGTCCCACTGAGACACAAAAGGTACAGAATCTCTAAATGTTGCTTGATATGTGTCATTCTTTTCCGTTGATACACGAGTCATCACTAAATTTTACGCATCGCCATTAGCTGTAAAGTATGTAATTAAGTGCTTTACCGCATAAATTCCGACATGTCAGCTGAATCTGCATGAGATTTTCCGTTAGTATTGATGCTCGTTCTTATTTATGTCCTCTTCCTTCTTTCCTTCCACAGGCAAAGCAAGTGTTACCTGCACTGTGAATGTAAATGAAGTAGGCTTAAAAGTCAGTACATCAAATGTGGCCATTTATCGTAGCGCTAAAGAAAAATTTGAGAAATATTCTAAGGGAAATATAACAGCGAAAATTCAGAAAGGCTTAAAACAGTCTTGCGAGATGTCTGCTTCCCGCTTGCAGGAAATATGGCGAAATCAGACGCAAATAAGATCAACTGATGCACCGAGCATCACAATAACACACGAGGCATCGACGATGAATCTGACAACCAATTCCCTCAGAATTAAAACTTCAACCACTGCGCCTAGCACAACCAAAATACGCGAGAACACAACGACAACAACACCGAGCACGATTGCACCATCGAAGGAAGAAACGCCGTCTTCGAAAGAAATAAATCACTGCTAATGTGGCGATGACGCATCTGTGTCATTGTTTGCAAAAGGAAAAAAAGCGTTTCAGCTAACGGGAGAAGAAATGGTCTGTACATTAACCCTCTCACTGCTGAATATTGAGGTATATAAGACTTTTTGAATTGTACTTTCGCTCCAGAAGCCAGATAATGATAAAAAAAAATAAGAATTCTTTTGTTCCTCAAAACAATTTGATCTTTCCTCTAATCGTAAGGGTTTCAGCTATGGGACAAATCATTACTCCTAGAAGGCATTGCAACCCAAGTCAACGTGAAAAAATGCAAGGTCAACGTATATGGTATATCCATTTATTAGGGGTACGTGAATACTCGAGCATTTCATTTCGAATCGAACAGTTAACGTTCAAATAATTCTATTCGCGAATCGGATATCTATTGTTGTGGTTTTATAATATTCGGTATATTCGATGGAATACCGGGCCGTAGCAGGTTGGTTGCGGGAGCATAAACTCTGCCCCAGACGGGAGTGCGAGTGAAGCCAGCGTGGGTATAGCTTCTCCGCTGTGCATTGGGTCGACGGGGCCAATCGAAACGATGAACGCGACGCGGACGACGTAGACAGAGGTAACAACGAAAGCAGCACGCATGAAAAGCTTGAACGCACGTACGCAGCTCGGACCGATTAGCCACCGGAAAGCACGCAGTCGTAGATCGTGTCCGATACACGCGTTCAATGTTCGCGCATGCAGATTCGCGCAGTTCGAAGCTTTCTGTCTACATGCGAGCTTAATAACATAGACGAACTTGGCCTCTCGTTTGTAAATTTCACAGTTTGGGAAAATTACGCTGTTCACAATGTGCAATGAAACAGCTGAAGAGTGATGCAAATACTTTAATATTCAATCCTAGCATCGCTAAAGAAACTTTGCGCGTACCTCTTTGTCTGAACTCGAATAGCGGTGGAAGTAATGACCCTTTATCACATTGGGGCTTGGCTTAGGCTGCTGATGTCGGCTTGTTATTAGCAGTAGCCAAACGGGAGTCAATCTGTGAATAAAATCTTCCAATAAAGGAAATAGTAGGTTGCCACGCACCACTGACATTGTGTAAAAAAAAAGCGGAAGTAAGCTAGAATCAGAGGCAAATGTGTGGCTAAATGAGCCATCACTCTGGCTTAATGCAATTGAATTACAGTTTAGTGCGAACAAAACCAAGTAAATATATTCAGAACACGAAATACTCGTTTCCCAACCCATTTTAACCTCTCTTTTTGGGACGAGTTATGACAGCTCATAAGTAGCAGTAAATATATAAATAAAGTTTCCCATGAAAACTTGTCGCGAAATATTCAAGTCAGTCGTATCAATCTGTAAGTGTCAATGGTTAAGGAGAATTGAGGAAGTTACGCAACCAAGGTCATACCAGATTTAAGACCCCCCTGTGTTTCGCGATAATGAAATATCATTTGCAGTATTGTTTGCTTGTTTGGGGCACCACATCTCAGTCGAATCTGAAAGCGTTGTTCTTAGTAGAAAAAATGACAATTAGAGCTCTAGAAGGTGTTAGTTATACTAATAGCACCAGATAGTATTGCTCTAAATACCGTATGAAAGGGATGGATGAGCTGTACAACAGTAAACTTGCCATGTATATTTACGCAGAGATGAAGAAAAACTGTCTGACCTTTCAGCAAACCTTTTTGTGAATGAATGCTATAGATTCAGAATGCCTAAATATAAAACCCCTAAGGCAAGAAGGAATTATGAATTTCAGTTCTTAATCTCCCAAGTACCCAGCTTTCGAAATAAAAACAAATTTAATTATAATGAAATAGCCAATTTACGGTCACTACCATCATATCGAAGATTTCTGAAAGCACTGGTACCTTCTGTACTAGTGAATAAGGCCTCTCAAAGTTTATTTTCTTCTTTCGTTTTTTACTGTAGTTATGGTAACCAAAAGTTTTGATTGGACTTTTCTACAAGTAATTCTCAATTAAGCTCTCATCAAACTTTCTATCTACTCTTCATATACTTGCAAAGTGTTGTAGGTATTGTAACATTGTGTACATCGATATGCTATGCCTATTTCTTCTGATGACTTATTCTTGCATTTCTTACAAATGACCAAGCCGTGATTACATTTCTATGTGTCAGACATCGGCGCTTCAATATGTTGATGAATTTCGTACTTTTTCTGTTGCTGAAATTAAATGAATTCTGAGTCTATCATGCATAATGCATAAGGTAAAATGCTCTGTACACATGCTGCTTGTTGCTCTACTCCATTTATAGAACGCATGAGATCGGGGATCAATCAGGACGTAAGCGCCTTCTGTTCCTGGCCTTTCAGTTTCCTGGAAATAGGAAAATGAGATTTTTCGCTAAATATGTAAATAAACAAACAGATAAACGAACAAAACAAACAAAATAGGCCTACTTGGTTTGTTATGGGAGGAGAAATTACGTGACAGAAAAAAAATATATGGATCCCGCGCACAATACAAAATAGTGGCTGTGAACATTCTCGACTGCTTTTGTAACACTCGCAATACCGACGCACCGTTAGCCTCGTGGGGCAGGAAGACTCGAAAGGATATATGCACTGAGAAGTGTGAAACCTAATGCTCGACTTTCCAAGGAGGATGAACACGTGGGAGAAATACACCTCCCCGCTAGAAGGAGAGCGCACCATGTAACGATGACGTCTCGCCTTCCACAGGCGGCGTGGCCCTGCGGATCTCCCCTAGGGTATTGGGGAACGTTTTTTCCCAAGCTACAATCACACCCAAAAGGCAAGGAAGTGTGAAGTGCCCAGCCTTCGTACCTGAGTCGGCTGTGAAGGGCTTTAATCTGGCCGGCGTCTGCGCGCGGCCTTCCTGCTCGCGGGGGAAAGAAAGGAGGCACGCTGGAAACTACGTTAAGCATGATCCATCCCTTAATCTCGGGAGAAGTCCTCCGTAAGAATACCCCTTAACGCGCGTACGCCCTTTCTAATGACACGGTCAATAGCAGCACCAAATAGGGACGTTGGTCAGTTCGTATCGCACTATAGGGCCATTATGCCCTCAAGTGATTGCTCACGAAATTTCTTCACACTAACGTAACAGCTCTTGTTCGCGGTTTCCCTCTGCTCGCCTCAGCTGTGTGAGACCAACAGCCGCGTCTAATCGGCACGACAACGACGCAAAATGCGAAAAAGCAAGTAAGGAAGCTATGTCCACTTAATGCAACTGAGCGACTTTAATGCGATGGCATCATCAGAATCGCCCCAAGCCACACCTTCGAGGCACACCTTCAATAAAACGTAGACGTTAGGAACCACATTAAAACTGCACTGGCGACAGCATCGGCCCACCTAATCGCCGCCGCTCTAAAGCACAGACTCCGGGATCGGTCCGAGTTACAACTTAATAGCGACCAAGATCGGCTCGCCGTACTCGGTGACGTAGTAGACGATGACGAGACGCCCAAACCTGGGAAAGTAGGCAAACAATGCTTTTCTTTAAATCAGTAACCAAGAGCTTTTACTGCGGTTTATCTTTCTACTTCTAGCGCCATTACTTGCCGCACACTGTCGTACTGTAGTTATAAATGCCGAGTATCATTCGCCGCGTCATCGTGTACGGTTATAACGCTGCTCTTTTTTCATGACGCGGCAAATTTTTTTGTCACTGCAAATACTGCGTGAACGGTTGCTAGGCGGAAGTGCCTTTTGATATCGCGATATTTATTTTTTATTTAAAAGCCTATCCGCTCACCCTATATACGTAGCGTTTTTCCGCGTGAAAAAGGAATCTACTGACGTATTAGGTCTGCGGAAATCCGCAAGGTGGAGAGAAGTAATTAATAAAGGGAAAAATCAGACAGCCACCCAATCGTAGCAGTTGAAATTCGTTCCGAATAAGGATGAATTTTTCTTCAACGGCGAGGCTTTTCTTTCAAGGAATCCGTACGGGTTTCCATTGTAGCAGTTGCTGCAATTAGGTGGATGTCTGATTTTTTTTCTTCATTAAGGAATCGACGGGAAATATATATTCTGCACGCTTGCTGTGTAGCGTCCTGATTTTGTTGCTGCATCTTATATATTGTGTAGAAGCACAGCCGCTCGGTCGAAATTCGGCGGCCGCGGCCCAAGCAATCGTGCAAGAAGGCGTTCTCAGCGAAAAGCGCTTTAAATGAAAGGCAAAGGCGTGAATCTGCCTCAGTGCAATTTTATCATTTGCAAATTCATTGGTCCGTGTTAATAGTAAACTGCAAGAAAACGCAAAAGCGCGCCGCTGGCGCTCTAGGGCGAATGTCTTGCGCATTGCTGGTATATCTTAGTACCATGTCTTTTTCTCCAGCAACAGTTAAGTGCTGCAAACTGGATTTGCTTGGTGTGTCCGCCCGTCTGTCCATTCCGTTACGCTGACTACGATTGTCGTCATTAACGACGCGCTGTCGTCGGCAGGCCACCTACTTATTCTCAGTACTGAAAATTGAAAATTGTCCACAATGGCCACTACAGCACTGACGCAAATGACTGACGTAAAAAAGTTTCTAGTTCTTGAATACTGTCACACTAAAAGTTGGCGCAAATAAAGGTTGCCTTTTAATGTCATCGACTGCTTCAACGTTCACAGTCGTCCACAGTAACGTCAAGCCCGAATGATATGACACATTTGAAAAATTCAAGGCATAATGCTCTACACGAGCATGACGTTATGAGGCACTGCAGAAACTCCAACCTGAGCTTTTTTGCTGAAGCAAGAACATTGTTTACTTTGTGATTCACTCTACGCAACGTTATGTGTCTCACTTGCAAATATTAGTATCAGGCCCACTTGCGCATTTCATATTTTTTATTCCTTTTTTTCCCGCTCTCCTCTGGAATCCTTTAATCCCATTCCCCATCCCTATACCGAGCAGCATGTAAGCGGATGTATACGCGGCGGTAAAAATCCCTGTTTTTCTAAGAGGCAATCTCTCTCTGTCTCTCTCCTTCTCTCCTTCTCTCTCTCTCTCTCTCTCTCTCTATGCGTAGGGTATAGCACACAGTAAACCGACCATTTGCTTTTCTAAAATCGCACCTGTTTTCATGATACTGACCTACCTTCTTACGTCTATACAGTGAATCAAGCAAGACGGATCCACATCCTTGCAAATACAACACAATTGTTTTTATTTCGAGTTTAAGCAGATCAGGGCAAACAAGACTAAAATGTACAAACACAACAAATTCGTCATGCGTGCTGCTTAGATAAAAGTGCAACAGATCCAACTCGTTGAAATTTGTATACAGCGAAGCTTTGCACGAGTGCACAGAGTCTAAACACGAGCAAGCGCACGCACGCGTTCACACAGAGACACACACACACACATGCGTGGGCGCTCACAAATTTTAACGAGCCTTCTGTTAGGCGGAGTCGGTGAATACTAGCGAGTACAGCGGACGCCTTGAACACATCGTGGTTTCAGAGGCAGCATGTGCACACGTACGTATCACTCGATTCAAATCCATTCTATCCGCACGAAGCGCTTGCTTCATCATTACCGTGCAGTCGCGGATGTGCGAAGACGAGCTTTTGACGTCTTTCGATGTCTTTCTTTTTTTTTTTTCTGTCCGCCAGAGGTGCTGCAAGGAACCCAGCGGTGCTTGTGGCTCGCGTGCTCCTCGCGCGCCGCAATCCAAGGCATAAAATTAGAACTGTGGAATTGGGCGGAAACAAATGATGTGCTGCGGATATACAGAATAGGTTCAGAGCAGGCAGACGCTTAGAAGATAATATTTTTTTGTTCTAACACAGTGCCTTTACTGATAGCACCGACGTCTATGTAGCACCGACGCTACTGTAACTAGCCTGTACGAGTTTGTCCTCTCCTTATCACATCTGTCTTTGTGGATGAGGTTCATCTTGCTTTCACGCGTAAAAGTGGAATTTGCTTCGTTTTAATCACTTGTTCAATGGCCTTAGTCAA
Source organism: Dermacentor variabilis (assembly GCF_050947875.1). NCBI lineage: Eukaryota > Metazoa > Arthropoda > Arachnida > Ixodida > Ixodidae > Dermacentor > Dermacentor variabilis. The sequence continues at coordinate 80,347,734 of NC_134572.1, forward strand.
CAGTGCCTTGCTCTTTGGACGGAGATGTTTTTATTAGCTGTATTGGGATTTCATTGGGTTCCACAGCGGTGTTATTAGGGGATATTTTCTTTTGCTTTTTTTCCTGTGAAATTTTTCTATAGTAAATTTTGATCCCTCAGTACTTCCCTGTTGATGCTGGATCTGTTTTTGTCACAACTAGGCTTCCTTTTTTGTTGAAGTTAGCCCTAGCAGTGTCCGTAATGTACCACAGCGCATCGTCTCCTTTGATGAAGTTACCGCCTTCATCGCTTATAGCTGTCTGCAAATATTTAGTTGGAGCTCCGAGTGTGCTTAGATGGTTCTAGAATGTTTCTGTTGAAGCCTTGTGTCTATAGCAAATGTCATGCACCCAACGTTCACTTTTCTATTTAATGTTCTCTTCTTGCCTTAGCTAGCTCGCCACCCTTTTCCTTGCGCGGTATTTGTTCCATCTGTTCCATTTGATCCAGCTGCGACAGAGCGCCGTTTAGACGCACGTGACCGTTAAACGAGCGTCGACGCGAGCGACAATATGCGTTGACTGGAGCGCAGCCCAAGGGAGCGTACGAAACAAACCATGCACGCTTGTTGGTAATTTGCGACTGAGCATACTTCCTCGTTAATTAGCTGACTGTAACTTGGAAGGACTACAGTTTCATTCTAGCGGACAAACATGGGGCTGTCCGTTTCCCTCCCATAGAAGCGACATCTGACGGGAATTTCACAATATTCACAACTTCACTGCGAACCACGTAATTATTAAAAGTAAATGAAACTCAACGTAATACTACAGTCGTTTTAGCGGTTAATTGTCCTATAATTTGTTCCGGGATACTTTCAGTAAAACAAGAGCTACATCCGTTTTCTGCATCCATACTCCCTGCGTAGATGCCCATGTATTAACAGCAGATTGAAATTCTGTAACGTTTACAACTTCACGGTGAACTAACTAATTATGACACGTAAATGAAGCTCGGCATAGTGATAGAGCCGTCTTAGCGGCCAAATCCAGTATGATTTTTTTTTCAGGATACTTGCATTAAATTGAGAGGTAGAGAACATTCGCGAGAAATTTGCAGTGCCGCAGGGCGTTTTCTGTACGCCGCAGCGATTCTTCCGGGGTGTAGCCATAGACAGCTTCGCTGTGAAAAGTTATAGCCCCCGCCGCGAACCGACGTCCAACCGCTCTTGCGACACTTTCGCTCCAATGTATTCCGTCACGCACAAAAGCGCCTTCGCGGCCTGCTCCGGCAGTTCTCGCTTGATATCAATGAGCGTAAAATTCATTGCCTTAGCTATCGTCCGAATTTCTCTGTTTACTGCGAGCGCTGCCCGTTAAATTGCACGCCCCTGCATTTCAACCGTGCGCACTGCTATTCGTGCTTCCTTTGAAGCATTCCACAGGTTGGTGACTTCTCTGGTTGTTTGCTTCGGGACCCCTGCCCCTCCTTTTTGCGATACGTTAATCACTCCGGCCATTATCGCCACTAGGTGCCTCTCCTTTATCGTGTCCCACATGCGTTCCTTGGCTTTCGCTATCGCCCCCCTAATTGGTTTTCCCTGAAGCGCGCCAATATGCACTCGCTCGCCTGCTCCTACCCTTTCTATTATCGCATGTTGTGCCTTTCGCATGTTTGAATCTCCAACGAAAACAACACGGCACTATTCCTCCTCGTCGCCGACAGCTGCACCTGGGGCCGCGATGCCCTCTCCGCTCCCACAATGCACTGCTGGCACAAGTCGCTAAAGCATCTAGCTGCTGTGCTTAAGGAACCTGTGTGACGAGGCTTAGATTTCGCCCGGCAACAGGTGAATACAAAGCAGTCTTTAAACGATTTTTTTCAGTGAAGAGTGGTAAACAGGTTCATTGAAGAGCGGCACATAGCAAGTGGCACGTGACCAGTGACCCAATTTCCCAAGAAAGCGGTTACATACAGACACACACACATACCTGTAACTGGGTAGAGTTCCAGAAGAATGCTAATCCCACTTAAAGGAAAGTGCGTGCTGAGATACGTAGCACACGTACCGTGTGAAGTTGCAGAAGGACAATTTATACAGAAGAATTATGTGCCGATTCCACGGACTGCTGGAATCAGCGGACGCGAAGTGTCTCCATGGCTTCAATCACAATCCCGAGGTGGCGCAGGTTGTAACTGAATTGCAACTTATCGTGTATGTATACTGATAATTGTACAGCGTAACTTGTTAGCTTTGAGGAGTCGCGCGTACACCTTGGAAGACATGATCAATTACACCTCCCGATGAAGACATTGGCCAATGTCGTTTAGGTTTCCTCTAAGCAATATGAACGCCATACGAGTGTCACTACGCAAGTGCTCCCTCTCCAATTTCCTCCACGCTAACGTAATTTACCTTTTCCCTACCCGCGCCTCAACTACGTGAAAGACCTCCCCCCCCCCCCTCCCCCACCGCTACCTCCACTTGTCAAGAGTTCAATGCCAAGCCTGGGATAAGACATACTGCAGTTCAGCGAGTGCACAATGCGATAACATTATCAGGAAAGGACCACCTACGCCTTTACTGCACAGCCTTCAGTTCTAGCTGGGGCTACAAAACATAGTAAAACCCTCGTGAACTGGTGTCATGATTGGCCCGCCAAGAAACCGAATTTTATGACTTGGTCCTCCGCGCCTACGCAGTTTTAATTACATATTTTTACGGGCCAATCCCTTTTCCAGTGAAACTGTTTCCAGGACCGGCCTGCTTTGCTTGACGAGACAGTCGACTATGACATACCAAACCTCGGTTAATCAGGTAAACGAATAATTTATTTAAAACTACGACCAAGTGCTTCATCTAGGGCTCCATGTGACGTCCTCTTGCGTTGCAATTATAAACGTCGCTATATTTTACCGCCGCGACAATGTGTAGCTTTGAAGCTCCTATAATATACAAAAATATTTAGATGCCCTGGCATTTTTTGTTTGTTTTGTTCACTGCGTGCCTGCATAAAGCGGCCATAGGAATACGAATTCCTTTTGAGATCACAGGCATTGTACTCTTAATGGATGCCTTCTCGTGTCTATAACTCCCGCTCTTACACCCATAGAAAACGGTATTTAGACGAAATAATATACGCATCTGAAAGGGCGCTTTTATAGAATTGCACCTTTTCCCCTCATATGTGTCCAGACAAAAGGCACACTGCGTTTTACTTTTGCAGTGATATCTTTTATTTTATCACTACTATAGTTTCTCAGACGTCCGCTAAACTAATGAGAATAGCTTTCCGAAACGTTTCTAAACAAAAAGCGAAAAAAAAGCGACGCAGCCAGATTGGAACTGGGGACCTACAGATTGTCGGAAGTGTTACCTCTCGCCAACTCCACCCACATAACTACAGGGGACATTAAGAGTGGAGTGGGCCTCTAGAGGCTCTGATATGCTGACGCCACCACGCTCTTCAGTGCTTCAGTTTGTCTAGATCAGCACGAAGGTGAAACAAATTAAGCGAAGCTAGCAGTAAGGTGTCAAAGGCTGTAAAGACAATAGGACAAAGTAGTTGTGTGTTCCTGTTTACACTTTGCAACCGGAGAACGGTACCTCCAGAATAAGTGCTCTGTTGTTAGCGGTAGAAAGTTGCTCGACATGCAACTGAGAATGTTTATTCTGACCAATACGGCATAAAACAGCGCCTTAGCCTTACTCCGTGTAATATTCCGCCGGCAAAGATGCTACACCAGAGAAAAGATGCGCCTGAAGGACTATGATTGGCTGACGCGCTATGATTCGTTGAAGAATGGCAGCTGATCTACAACCTGAAACAACTTAAAGCAAGCCAGTGGTAAAAATCGAAAGGCTTCGAGCAACAGGTGAAGCGTTAATTGCGATAGCAAATTATTATGCAGCTATACGAAGTAAGGTTAGTAGTTTTATCGGCCGTTTAAATTTGTAAACATTCATTTACTAGCTAAATTAACAACGGGCGGTCGACCTTATCTTCCTTACGGATAGCAGCGGGAGATTGCTCCTCGCTGCATCGGTTCAAATCCCGCATCCTCCGTTAGAGATGATTAACGTCGCAATCCACCGCCCAGTCACCGATAGAACAAGTGCCACGACGACATGGTTTACGGCTATAAAAGCGTCCCCGGCAGTTTCATTCTTCAGTGGGCGGGGATGCAGCGGCGCGGGCACCATGTTGATCCGCTGTCTGCTCATCACACATGTATGTTGCCTTCGCAATGCTCGGTGCAACCGTTCTGACGACCAGTACACGCTGCTGTTCCCTCGCCCACATGACTGCAACCATGGTTTTGTCTATATTTGTTTTTACTCAGCTCGGTTAAATGCTGCCCGCAGGCTTTTATTGAGCGGCGAAGCGGAAGTTAACCCTGGTCCCAACGCTCGTTCTCAGCGCGATCCTGCCTTCGAAACCCGGTTAACAGATGTGGATAAATAACTCGAAACAGCGGAAATGCTCTCCGTATTGCTAAGCGGCAAAAAGAAACTGGCTCTGGATATTGCTGAAATCGCAATGTTTCAATTGCCTGTCAATAAGAGGTTTGAGACTTTGGAAGCTTGTGTATCTTCTCTGGAGTCACCCTCAACGTCTTGTGGTTCACAGGATTGTAATGACAACCTACACACTGAAATCCAGCAATTAAAAAACGCTACATCAACTCTCTCTCGCAGAAACGAAAATTTAGAATGCAGGTCGCGTAGAAACAACATTATTATGCATCGTCTCAGCAAGGGCCCTAAAGAGAACTTAAAGGTACTTCCTTCCAACATTGCTAAGTGGTTCCAGGACACTCTTAAGATCGCATGTCCGCGTATCGAAAGGTGTCATAGACTCGGCAATAACTTAAGAGGCCGGTCACGTCCCCTTATTAGGAAACTCCTTGATTTTCAGGATAAAGTGCTGGTGCCGAGGAATTGCTACAAACTTAAATACACTAGCTTTCGTGTTTCAGAAGACTTCTCGCCACAGGTTCGCAATATTCGCAAGAAGCTCTGGGAAGCGTTCTGCAGTCATAGGGATAGTGGCAATTTGCCCAACTTCGTTTTGATGATGTATTTATTGACATGGTACGATACAATTGGGATAGCACAACCAATACTCTCGTCAGATCATCTGCTGGCTCAAATAAACCCAACAAAACACTCGCTAGGACCAAATCACCCTGATTCCATGGTACTGGCAATAAACAGTCCATTTTAAACCTTAATCCAAGAAGACTTGTCAGCAATTCCTCTAAATTTATCTCTTTCGCCTCGTCTTACTCGCCACATGTAATCGGTGTTACTTAGATCTGGTTACATGATGGTGTGCATTATATTGATGTAACCCCCGCCCCCCTCCTTGTTTCGAGGTGTTCGGCAAGGCAGAAAATTCGGAAGAGGAGGCGGTGTTGCGCTCTATTATGTAAATCTCGCCTTCACTTTTCTGTGCTTCCTACCCCACCTGATACTGAGTCATTGTGGCGTAAAGACCAACTTGATTATAGGGTTCGGTTACCGTCCAGCTGGTTCCAATATTGAGTTTTTACACAATTAAAGTGAATATTTGCATAGTTATAATACTTCATCCAACGTAATATGCATGGACGATTTCAATTCTCCTGGTGTTGACTGGTCTTCTATGAAAGTAAGCGGACACGAAGTAGCTATCGGGCGGGAGTTGCTCCACATTTCACTGTCCTGTGGCCTGTACCAGATCGTTCAGGATTTCACTCTGTAAACTTCACTCCTTGATCTTGTCTTTCTTACTGCATCTCTTTTTAATGCCGGTTACGAATGCGATGTTATTGATGGAATATCTGACCACATTGATGTGTTCATTGCAGTTCCACGCATCATCCCTAAATCCCGCTTTATCTACCGCGCTGATCATTTGGAAATAACGGTCGCCCTATGCGATTCTGTTCACGAGTTTCAACTGAAAGGTACCACTACTGATATTAATACCTTGACAAGATTCTTCAACAATCATGTCAGTAAGTGCATCAACCTTTTTATTGCTTTAAAAACAAAGAGATCAATCACCGACATTCCTAGGATGACTACGGTCCTTTTGCATTTATCACGTCGTGTGGCCAGATTACGTCGATCGAAACGCTCTGGTGACTCAACAAAGCTTACGCAATTCCATAGCGCTATAAAGGAACTCTGTTCTAAAATTGTTACTGCAAAAGAATTTTATTACAAGGTAACCTAGCCGAAATTAATGACGGCTAATTTCCGTAAATTTTGTATAGCCATCCTACCACCTGGGTCACCTTCGGACACGTTATTAATTAACATTGTTGCAGTTTCTGATTCGCAGACAACAGCTTCTTCTTTTAACACCTATTTCCACTTTGTCTTTACGACTGATAACTCTGGTTTTCATCCCAGACCATACCTTCCAATCGATGATATATCACTACCTGCTGAGGATGCACTTAACTTAATCCTAAACTTAGACACCAAGAAGTCGTGTGGTCCTCACGGTATCCCGACTGTTCTTCTAGTTCGATGCTCTCTTTGGTGTCTCAGATATCTAACAATTATCATTGGAAAGTCACTCTCAATCGCCACCCTTCCTCCGCTGTAGAAACTTGCTTCTATTCTGCCCTTATTTAAGTCGGGTAACGTGCAATTCTTATCTGACTATAGGCCAATCTCGTTAACAACACACTCATGTAAATTACTCGAACACCTTATCTTTAAAGATATTATAGAATTTCTTGAAACTAACAAAATTTAATGCACTTTCCAGCATGCTTTTAGAGGCGGCCTTAGCCCTATAAAACAACTGACAGAATTCGTTCATGACATCAGAAGCACTTCAGACGTAGGTGACCAGATTCATGTTATTTTTAAAGACTTTTCAAGGGCCTTCCACACTGTCCCACACCCTAAACTTATGCACAAGCTGTTCGCTATACTAAAAATTGCATCTTTGTTTGGCTGGATATCGGACTTTCTTTCTCAGCATTCGCAATATGTATGTTTCCGGTCTACTAATTCACTCTTGATGCCCGTTTCATCAGGGGTTCCCCAAGGCTCAGTAATGGGTACTCTTTTATTCCTGCTTTGCCTTAATGATCTCCCCCCTGCACATCTCAGTTAAAATACGCTTTTTGCGGAACACTGCGTTTTATATGATACAATTAAACCTGCCACTGATCACATTGTCCTGAACAATTATTTTGCTGACTTCTGTAACTGGTCCAAAGCACGGCAAATGAATATCAACTTTTCCAAAACTGTCTTCATGTCTTTTACACGACGTTCATGCCCTTCCTTCTTTGCCTGTGACTTTAACAATATTACTTTAAAATATTACTTTAACCAGGGTCTTCGAATTCAAATATTTAGGTATCCTGCTAACACACGATTTGTCACGGTCGACACACATTGATCTCACGTGTAACGAGGCCCTTAAAAGGCTAGGTTACTTACATCGTACGCTGCGTCTTGCTCCTGAACAAACTAAACTTCTTACATATAAAACCCTCATTCGCCCCATCCTCGAATGTGGCTGCGTTGTGTGGAGTCCATACCAACACTGTGTCGTCAAAAATCTAGAATCAGTGCAAGAAAAGGCAGTGCGTTTCGTTTGTAGAAGATATGACAAGGAATCTTCACCATCTAACTCTCTCCCTCTACTTGGTCTGCGGAGAGTCACAAACTTGGATGCCTAAATTTCCTTCACGTGTTAATCGATTTTTCTCGCCTCTCCTCTCTAGATAACTATTTGACTTTTTCCAAACTCTCATGTACGAAAAGTCACCCTGTGCTAAATATCTCAACCTTTTCTGCCCACACTATTCGCTTTAAAAACAGTAGTTTTCCATCAACAATTGAAGTCTGTAATTCATTACCGGGCAACACCCGCTCACTACCACTGAACCAATTCACGCAAGCTTGTTTATAAGTGTTTGTATGTTTGTTGTTTATCCCACTCCTGCAATGGCCTCAATGATGCTGCAGTAGGTATAAATAAATAAATAAATAAATAAATAAATCATTATATAAATAAATAAATAAAAAATTGGAGGACGCTTAAGCTTCGCCTTCAAGAGTGGAACGCGACAGCGTTCCCGTCGACCCGCCAAGGGGTGTAAGACAATGGGCTACGGCGCAGCGTCTACGCGCCCTGCATCGGACGCGGTGAGCGTCGAGCAACGCAGCGTTCGGCGCGACAACGAAATGTGCGCCTGAGCAAGCGACGCACGCCTGAGCCTTAGAAACAGCTCGTTTCTAAGGCAACACCGCGTTCACTAGAGGCGCTTTTGTACCGCTTTGAAGCATCGAACTCGTGGCTCAGTGGTAACGTCTCAGTCTCACACTCCGGAGACCCTGGTTCGATTCCCACCCAGCCCGTCTTGGAAGTTGCTTTTTATTTATGAAGTGCCTGCCGTGATTTATCGCTCACGGCCAACGCCGCGGACGCCGACACCGACGCCGACGACACCGGCTTTTTTGCGACACGAGCTCCTTAACGCTATCGCGTTAATAAATAATGAAGTACGATGTTACCTGCACTCAAGCAACCATGAACAGCTCTCACTTGATGACCGTGGACATTCGTTGTCGAAACGCGTGCTTGAGAAAGAGCGACAGTAGCAGTGGCCGAATTGCCCTTCGTGCTGCGTCTCGCATCAACGCGAACTAAGCGGCGAGAAGACTGCGCACACGAAACCATCAGCTTTCGGCGTGCCTAGACATTGGCCTTGCCCAGATTCTGTACCCACCGCAGATGGCTATCAAGATAGAGCACGCGCGGCCGCGCTCAGCCGCCTCCCGAGTAGAACGACGCCCTCTCCAGCCCATCCCTGCTGCCTTGCATGCGGTAGAAGACGGCGCGCTTCCTCCCAACCTTCCTCCCTTCTGCGCTCGAAATCGAGCCACCATGTGCATGAAGTGCAGGTTGACATTCACAGCCTGCTGCGATCATATTACGTGAACAATGATTTGGCGGAAACCGCTGGGTAATATACATTTACGACCTTTTACTTGATGGAAATGTTTAAGTGCCCGAGCAGCCTTAATATTGAAGGTGTAGGTTGAGCACAAAAGACCCTTAAAGCATCCTGAAATTAATGAAAGTGTGTACCGAGCGTGTTGGCCAACGAATGTACCCATTCTCAAGATTTTCAGGGAAATTAAGGGTGCAAAAGGGGTGCCTCGGCATCAAATCCAGTCTCGAGGGTGTAATTTTCTTGAGAGGGCTATTGCTACAATCTTAAAAAACTTTGCACCCTTTGGAGCCTGTCCCACAACCATAATCGTCATGTGCCTTGCTTGTGTTTCCTTTCTGGAAAACTCTGCGCTCGCTACTTTCTTGCCGAGAAAGCAATGCCGCGCTGATGACGCACACGTCGTTCATGGCCTGGAAGTACCGGGCGCGCAGCGTTAAAGAAAAGAAATGCGCGCAAGACAGATGACGATTATTCTTGCGGGACAAAATAAGCCCCTAAGGGCGCAATATTTTTAAGAGTGTATCGTTCATGGGTGTAATCATTCCCCATTATTGATGGCGCTGCTCATAGTGGTTTTACAGGCGATGTTATTAGAACCTGAGCGTGTCTTGCGTTCAATATGTCTCCACGAGCCACCATGGGCAGGTTCATGAGCATATTATTTCTGATGAGGTCTGGGCCAACTGTACGTCTTCGTAAGCTACTTGGCGTTAAGCCCGGCTCCCTAAATGTGAAAGGGGCGTCTATTGGCGAATAACAGAGCGGTGGCGTGAAACTCGTGGCCTTTCTTGAACTGAGAGGTCAGTAGCATCCGGGAAAAAATTTCCGCTAAGGCCGCTGGAGTATTTGCAAACTTAAAGATGAGATTTTCTAAAGGTCTTCTTAACATTTTAGAGTGCCTACGCACGTACGTAGATTACCACGCATGAATAATTTTTATTCTGGGAAGCATCATTTGCATGTTCGGCTCGGTGTGTCCTGGTTTTCATTTCCACTCCTTTCATTTCCTGTATATGTAACGTAAGAGTTCGGCGATTTTAGAGCCCAGTGCGTTGAAGAGTCTCGGAGGGACGAGTTTGCCTAAGCGTGAGTTTTTCAATATTATTTTCACAAAAATATAAATAAAAATAGTGCAATTAAGAACGTGTCATTGGCCTTTCAATGCAAATGTCTTGCTTGCACTGTGTTGACAAAATTTTAGTACTATTCATTTTACTGCGACAGCTATAAAGCGCTAGAAAATGGGTTTGCTCTGTCCATCCATTCATTCAGATAAGAAATGACAATTTCTGGCGTCGTCAGGCCACCTCTTCATGCTCAGTTACAACTATGGGGTGACGATAAAATTCAGGCGGAACCAATCTCCTAATAAATGTCGACAATAATGTGACACGGAAACTATTTCCACAAGCGTATCGAGTTGGTATAGTATATGTTCTCTTGATAATTGACAGGCAGATTTAAGCGCTCTCCCTAAAGCATGCAACTTACTATAAGGAATTAAAAATTTGGAGGACGCTTTAGCTTCGCCTTTGAGAATGAAACACAATACCAGTCAAATATCCCTGACTGTTTCTCATGCTTCCCGGCAACTGCAGCTTATGTAACCGTATTGTTTTCCTGGAAACGCTGGCGGCCAACGCCATGAACAAAAGGCGGGTGGGCCGCACCACAGCTCCTACTAAGACAGCCTTCACACGGCAGCTGGATGGAAAACGCTTTCGCCTTAAAAGGGATTTGCCTTTGAGTTTCCGTGTAACAGAATTATGTTTTCTCGTATATTCAAATTACAACTCGATGCCATCGTGTCCGTACGTTGTATGTAAGTCGTACTTTACAAATTTTCTGACGCATTTTACTGTGAGAAATTCCATTAGTTCAGTTACGCCTGTGCTCCTTGCGGAGGGCCGGCGTTGATCGGCATGCGTGGTTTGAGATGATTTTCTCGGCCGGAGACGCCGACGCCAGCGCCGACACCCAATTTTCTGCGACACAGGACCCTTAACGTTGTCGCGTTAAAATCGTGCAACACTACCTATCGCCACGGTGCCAGTCTCTAGAGTTTTCAGCCGCCCCTCCTCATGCTACGTAACGTTGGTGAGTGACCGCTTGGCTAACCACGCAACCTTATTGGCAATGCTAGCAACATGTCACTTTATTAAACTTAATTTTAAAACCGTGCGTATGAGTATTATTTTGCGTAATCTTAAGCATAAATACAGACATGGGATAAATCTAGACATTGTTTCAAACAAATGGCCCAGTTCCGTCTGAGAATGCTGATCTCAGCTGCGGAGATTGCCAGGATTATCGTGTGCTGCTGTCCGTGACCTTTAAGGAGTATTTTTGAATGGTCGCCTTTGAGTGAAATAAACATCTTCCTCGACAAACATGTGCCAAAATCGGAAGCGGGAGCCAGACAAACGAAGCAAAGCAGGTACTATCGCGACCAACATGAGCGGAAGCAAAGGAGCACGCATCATATAGCCTCTGTTGCGTTTCGCCTGCGACACGTGGTTTTGCCGGCGCGACTGCGGCGGGGCGGCAGACATTTTGGCCCGATCGTCGTCGCCGCAAACGCTCATCGGCAGGTGTTTCCAGGCGCGACTGCGGCGATGCGACCGCAAAGGATCACCCTCGCATTCCAGTCATTGTGCCAGAACCAGGCGATGCGAAAGCAGGGATTATCATCTCATTACAGTCATTGTGTCCGACCGGCAGCGCTACAACAGGGTGCTACGAGATCGTGCTCGACATGGTGCTACGGCATCGCTACAACAGGGTGCCACGAGATCGTGCTCGACATGGTGCTACGGCATCGCTACAACAGGGTGCTACGAGATCGTGCTCGACATGGTGCTACGGCAGCGCTACGACAGTGTGCGTCACCATTAGCCCATTGTACATTCACGTGCTCGTCTTTTGAGGGGTTCCTTCTTGCCCTCAACTGCGAGAGTATAAAAACAGCTGCCCCCGGACGCCAAAAGGAGGGCTCCGATTTCTTCTGTTGAGTGAAGTGCTCTCCCGTCTCTCTACTTCGGTCAAACCTGACCGCCAACTCTTTGCGATGTTAAAATAAACAAGTTGTTTCGTTGTTACCAGTCGACTCATGCTTTGCCGGGACCTTCGGATGCTTCCAGTTGTACCCCAGGCCGCCAGGCCAACGCTACCCTTGGGGCTTGCGACCCAGGTACAACCACGGGCGTCAGCGCCGAGTTCCCAACAGATCGTACCAGCGGTGCGATCCAAACATCTGGTTGGCAGCGGTGAGATCGCCTCCGACTTCAAACAACTGTCTGCCAGCGGTGAGATCGCGACAACGGAGGCCAGCAGCGAAGAGATGCAGTTGACTGTATGCTGAGCAGCTCATCGACGATCCGGGAGCAGTGCAACGAGCCCTGTGTGATGACTGGTTGCCTGCAGCGGAACGACTGCGCTGGACTCTTGGCTGCGAGGTTTGGTGAGTGCGGGACTTTCTTCTTCTGAGCTTTGCCAGGCTTTTTGTTAGTGTCAGAAACAGAGCTGGTAATTGTGGTTGTCGTTGCTGCCGGGTTAGTTTGCGGCAAGACAATAGTAAGCAGTAGAGAAAGCAGCATTCAGAGCAGCCATGGATTTGAAGTCGTTGCGCAAACCGAAATTGTTGGAGCTTGCAAGAGAGTTGGGTCTGGATGTCTCGGACAAACTCAGAAAACCTGAACTGCTAAAGGCTATTCTTGAGTTAGAGGCTGAGGATGACGAGCTGTCGGAATGCCTTGAGACTATTGAGGAGAGGTCAAAAAGACAGGAGCGCGAACTTAAAGAGCAAAAAGAGAAACAGGAGCGCGAACTTAAAGAGCAAAAAGAGAAACAGGAGCGCGAACTTAAAGAGCAGAAAGAAAAAGAAGAGCGTGACCGTCAACACGCTTTGGAAATGAAGCGTCTTGAGGTAGAGATGGAACGCGCTCGTAATGGAAGTCAGGCACACGGTGCAGGAGAACGAGTATTGTTCAAAATGACTGACCTGATGCGGCCGTTTAAGCTTGGAGAGGACATTGGTTTGTTCCTGGTTAACTTTGAGCGAATGTGCGAGAAGCAGGGGTTCTCTCGGGAAACGTGGCCACAGCGCTTGCTCACTTTGTTACCCGGCGAGGCGGCCGACGTAGTCGCTCGCTTGGATAGAGAGGAAGCAGAGGATTTCGACAAAGTAAAATCGAGTCTGCTAAAAAAGTACCGGCTGTCTGCGGAGGCGTTCCGTCGGAAGTTTCGGGAAAATGAGAAAGACAGAAGTGAGTCATATACAGAGTTTGCGTATAGGCTTATGTCGAACATGCAGGAGTGGCTCAAAGAAGAGAAAGCGTTTGGTGACCACGATAAAGTTCTGCAGTGCTTCGGGCTAGAACAGTTTTATAGTCGGTTACCGGAGAACGTGCGATACTGGGTCTTGGATAGGCCAGACGTTTGTACGGTGGCTAAAGCCGCTGAGCTAGCCGAGGAGTTTGTGACGCGTCGGGCTCGCGGAGCTAAGGACGGTCAAAAGGGTGAATTTGGCTCGAAGTTTGAGAGGCCGAAGTTCACACCCATAAGAGCAAAGGGGGACACGCGTAGTGCGGATGCGAGCGAAAGCAGTCCGACCAAACGTAAAGAGACGGCGGCAGCCAAACGCAGAAAGCGGTTCGAGATGAGGCGAGCGCGCTTGTGTTATACGTGCCAGAAGCCGGGTCACTTTTCGGCGCAGTGTCCGGAAACAACACCAAAAGTTGTGTTTTTTTCAATAGGCAGCACTGACGAGAACATGAAGCTTCTCGAGCCTTACATGCGAGACCTCCTCGTGAACGGGAAAGAGTGCCGAGTGCTTCGCGATTCCGCAGCTACGATGGATGTAGTTCACCCGTCTTACGTAGAACCCCATATGTTCACGGGCGAGTACGCATGGATCAAGCAAGCCGTGGAAGCTCATAGCGTGTGTCTGCCGGTAGCAAAAGTGCTTATTGAAGGACCTTTCGGAGCGCTTGAGACGGAGGCGGCAGTGTCATCTATGCTGCCGCCCCAGTACCCGTACCTATTTTCAAACAGGTCCGATCACCTCCTGCGCGAGAAGGGGCTTTTGTTTGGTGAAGCTAGTGTTCAGGCCTTAACCAGATCGAAGGTTCGGGAGCTCGCTGCAAAGGCGGTAGTTGCGGGGCCGACGTTATCAAACAACGACAGAGGGTCAGAGGCGCAGCAAGCTGATATTCAGAGCACGCCCGAACTGAATAAACTTGAGTCTGTAACGTTAAAGGCGCCAGATACTGGGGAGGAAAATCCCGATGCGGGAAAGTTAGAAGAGCTATCTACTGATTTGCTCATCGCGCCTACGTCAGACGGACTTGATAGGTTGCTAAAAGTCAGCCGGTCGGCTTTGAGAGCCGAGCAAAAGAAGGATGGCAGCCTGGAAAACGTGCGCTGCAATGTCAAAGAAGGTATCGCCAGGAAAACTGCGCGTTTTGTGGAAAGAGGTGGAGTCCTGTACCGGAAGTATCTAGACCGCAGAGGAGTGGAGTTCGATCAGCTGATCGTTCCTCAATGCTATCGTCAGGATCTGTTGCGCTTGTCGCATGGGGGTTCGTGGTCCGGACACCTAGGAGTTAAGAAAACTAAGGACCGTCTCTTGCAAGAGTACTATTGGCCAGGGTGTTTTCGGGACGCAGACCATTTCGTGAGGACATGTGACACTTGTCAGCGGGTGGGCAAACCAGGGGACAAATCAAGGGCGCCGTTGAAATTGGTACCTATCATAACGGAGCCTTTTAGACGGCTCGTTATTGATACTGTGGGACCTCTGCCGGTAACAGCCACGGGGTACAGACACATTTTGACTGTGATCTGCCCAGCGACAAAGTTCCCTGAAGCAGTGCCGCTTAAAGAACTCAGCTCAGTTGAGATAGTCAATGCACTACTGTCCATATTTGCGCGAGTTGGTTTTCCTGCGGAAATCCAATCAGATCAGGGCACAGTGTTTACTAGCGCTTTGACGACAACTTTTCTCGAAAGGTGTGGGGTAAAGCTGCTACACAGCTCAGTGTACCACCCACAGTCGAATTCCGTTGAGAAGCTCCACTCCGTCATGAAGCGCGTGTTGAGAGCCTTGTGTTTTGAACATCAAACTGACTGGGAGCTGTGTCTGCCTGGGGTGATGTTTGCATTAAGAACCGCGCCGCATGCAGCTACGGGGTTTTCGCCAGCTGAACTGGTGTACGGTCGCTCGCTTCGGTCTCCGCTTCGCATGCTTCGAGAATCATGGGAAGGCAGGGGCGACGACCCAGTCGTGGTGGAGTACGTGCTTAAGCTCCTCGAACGCTTAAGAAGGGCACAGGAGTTGTCAGGTGAAGCAATGACAAAGGCCCAGCAGAGGGCCAAGGTTTATTATGATCGGACAGCCAGGGCCCGTCGTTTTGAGGTGGGCGATGAGGTCATGATATTGCGCACATCGCTAAACAACAATCTAGTCGTGCAGTGGGAGGGCCCAGCGCGAATTGTTCAGAAACTGTCGGACGTTAACTACGTGGTAAGTCTGCCAGGAAAGCGGAAAGCACAGCAAGTTTACCACTGTAATCTGCTCAAACCTTATAGACAAAGGGAAGCAGTGGTGTGCATGATGGTAAACGTTCCTGAAGAGCTTCCGGTCGAGCTTCCGGGACTAGGCTCAGTGACGAACAGGGAAGACACCGGTCAAGTCATTAGTGACCTTATCAGTAAAGCACCGCTGTCGCCCGAGCAGAAAACCGAACTACACCAGCTATTACAAGAGTTTCAAGGTCTGTTCTCTGAGAGGCCTGGTAGGACTTCTGTACTTACTCATGATATAGAACTTACCTCCCCAGAGCCAGTACGATCCAAGGCGTATCGGGTGTCACCCCGCCAGAGCGATATTATGGAGGCTGAGGTAAAGAAAATGCTACAGCTCGGTGTTATTGAGGCAGGTGAGAGTGATTATACCTCCCCTTTGATTTTAGTTGAGGTACCGGGCAAGGAACCTCGTCCTTGCGTCGACTACCGCAGGCTTAATTCCATCACTAAGGATCAAATCTATCCGATCCCTAACATCGAGGAGCGCCTTGAGAAAGTTAGTAGCGCTCAGTTTATTTCCACCCTAGATCTTGTCAGGGGTTATTGGCAGGTTCCACTTACAGAAGAGGCTAGTAGGTATGCGGCGTTCATTTCACCAATGGGAACATTCCGTCCTAAAGTGTTGAGTTTTGGTTTGAAGAACGCGCCATACTGTTTTTCAAGTCTCATGGATAAAGTGTTGCGGGGACAGCAAGAATTCGCTTTACCGTATCTAGACGACGTAGCGATATTCTCCGCATCCTGGTCTGAGCATATGACACACTTGCGGGCAGTGCTAACCCGCCTGCGCGAAGCGGGCTTGACGGTCAAGGCTCCTATGTGCCAGTTAGCACAGGCCGAGGTTGTCTACCTCGGTCACGTGATTGGTCAGGGTCGTCGCCGCCCCTCTGAAATAAAAGTGGCCGCTGTGCGAGACTTTCCGCAACCGCGCACGAAGACCGATATTCGGTCGTTCTTGGGTGTCGCCGGCTACTATCAGAGGTACATCCCTAGGTACTCTGATATCGCGGCTCCCCTGACGGATGCTCTAAGAAAGTCAGAGCCTCAAACAGTCGTCTGGGACGAGACAAAGGAAAGAGCTTTTAGCGCCCTAAAGAGTGCCCTAACAAGCCAGCCTGTGCTACGATCGCCAGACTATACAAAAGGGTTCATTGTTCAGTGCGATGCTAGTGAGCGAGGCATGGGCGTTGTACTGTGCCAACGGGAAAATGGAGAAGTAGAACACCCCGTCCTGTATGCTAGTCGTAAGCTGTCCAGTCGTGAGCAGGCGTATAGCGCCACCGAGAAAGAGTGTGCGGGTCTCGTGTGGGCCGTTCAGAAATTGTCATGCTATCTAGCCGGCTCGAGGTTTATCATTGAGACGGATCACTGCCCTCTCCAATGGCTGCAGACCATCTCTCCCAAAAATGGCCGCCTCCTGCGCTGGAGCCTCGCTTTACAACAATATTCCTTTGAGGTGCGTTACAAAAAGGGAAGTCTCAACGGTAACGCCGATGGCTTAAGTCGAAGCCCCTAACGTAGGAATCAGCCTCAAAATTGTTTGTTACTGATGTTTTTCTTCCTGAGGCAGGATTTTTTTTAACATATTGCTTTTGTTTAGTGTTTCAAAGTGATGATATGCTTTCTAGTGCAATTTTCCAATTTGTGGACGCGTTCTGAGTGATGCTAGACTACTGTAAGGAACTAGGCAGTGGTATAAAAAGGGGAAAGAGCCTGGCAGGGCTTAGTGAGGGTTGTGCCGTGCTTGCTGACTGAGCGGTTGAGTTTCAGCGTAGTTCTAACGCTTGCCGGGAACGAGAACAAAAATGTGAACTCTCCCGAAGTCACTTTGCAGTGTCCCGTGCGAACCTGAACGAGAGAACGAGGCCTTCTCTGTGCGCTGCGCTCAAGAAACGTCGAGGGACGCCCGACTTCGGTTATGAGCATCATCGAGCGACATCCCTCCGGACAGCGGATGCAGTCCCCTGTCCATCGGGATCTCCTTCCCCCGGCGGGGCGGTCTGTTGCGTTTCGCCTGCGACACGTGGTTTTGCCGGCGCGACTGCGGCGGGGCGGCAGACATTTTGGCCCGATCGTCGTCGCCGCAAACGCTCATCGGCAGGTGTTTCCAGGCGCGACTGCGGCGATGCGACCGCAAAGGATCACCCTCGCATTCCAGTCATTGTGCCAGAACCAGGCGATGCGAAAGCAGGGATTATCATCTCATTACAGTCATTGTGTCCGACCGGCAGCGCTACAACAGGGTGCTACGAGATCGTGCTCGACATGGTGCTACGGCATCGCTACAACAGGGTGCCACGAGATCGTGCTCGACATGGTGCTACGGCATCGCTACAACAGGGTGCTACGAGATCGTGCTCGACATGGTGCTACGGCAGCGCTACGACAGTGTGCGTCACCATTAGCCCATTGTACATTCACGTGCTCGTCTTTTGAGGGGTTCCTTCTTGCCCTCAACTGCGAGAGTATAAAAACAGCTGCCCCCGGACGCCAAAAGGAGGGCTCCGATTTCTTCTGTTGAGTGAAGTGCTCTCCCGTCTCTCTACTTCGGTCAAACCTGACCGCCAACTCTTTGCGATGTTAAAATAAACAAGTTGTTTCGTTGTTACCAGTCGACTCATGCTTTGCCGGGACCTTCGGATGCTTCCAGTTGTACCCCAGGCCGCCAGGCCAACGCTACCCTTGGGGCTTGCGACCCAGGTACAACCACGGGCGTCAGCGCCGAGTTCCCAACAGATCGTACCAGCGGTGCGATCCAAACACCTCGAACCCTGCTATGTGCGATACGCGGCGGCCGCCGTCGGAAACAAAGTGGAAAGGAGGACGCTGTTCTAATAACCGTTGGCACTCCCATCGTGCGTCTCTT